>NC_060149.1:939005247-939314224 GCF_021461385.2 Schistocerca piceifrons
TAGGTCCAAGGGATACAGTAAACCTGAAGTGGAGCATCGGAATCTAAAACTGGACTCACAGGACAGGTTCAAATCATAGAAAGTGACAGTGTCAGTGCTCTTGTACTTAGGTCGGCATTGTGCCTTTTGTATAAACTTCGGATGCAATTTCTGTGATTCATCGTCAATAAGTAGGTGCAAGGTATACAGTTTTCTTGAAGTGAAGAATCGGAGTCTAAAACTAGACTCACAGGAGAGGTTCAAATCGTAGAAAGTGAGAGTGTCAGTCCTCTTGTACTTAAGTCGGCATTGTGCCTTTAGTATGAAATTCGGATGCAATTTCTGTGTTTTATCGTCAATAAGACGGTGCGAGGTATACAGTAAACCGGAAATGAAGCATCGGAATCTAAAACAGGACTCACAGGAGAGGTTCAAATCGTAGAAAGTGAGAGTGTCAGTCCGCTTGTACTTAAGTCAGCATTATGCCTTTTGTATTAAATTCGGATGAAATATCTGTGTTTCATCGTCAGTAAGATAGTGCAAGGCATACTGTAAACTTGAAGTGAATCATCGGAATCTAAAACTGGACTCACAAGTGAGGTTCAACCTGTAGAAAGTGAGAGTGTCAGTCCTCTAGTACTTAAGTCGGCATTGTGCCTTTTGTATTAAATTCGGATGCAATTTCTGTGCTTCATCGTCAATAAGAAGGTGCAAGGTATACAGTAATCTTGAAGTGAAGCATCGGAATCAAAAACTGGACTCACAGGAGAGGTTCAAATCTTAGAAAGCGAGAGTGTCAGTCCTCTTGTAATTAAATCGGCATTGTGCCTTTTGTATTAAATTCGGATGCAATATCTGTGTTTCATCGTGAAAAAGAAGGTGCAAGGTATACAGTAATCTTGAAAATGAAACATCGAAATCTAAAACAGGACTCACAGCAGAGGTTCATATCATAGGAAGGGAGAGTGTCAGTCCTCTTGTACTTGAGTCTGCATTGTGATTTTTGTATTAAATTCGTATGCAATTTCTGTGTTTCATCGTCAGTAAGATAGTGCAAGGCATACTGTAAACTTGAAGTGAATCATCGGAATCTAAAACTGGACTCACAAGTGAGGTTCAACCTGTAGAAAGTGAGAGTGTCAGTCCTCTAGTACTTAAGTCGGCATTGTGCCTTTTGTATTAAATTCGGATGCAATTTCTGTGCTTCATCGTCAATAAGAAGGTGCAAGGTATACAGTAAACCTGAAGTGAAGCATCGGAATCTAAAACTGAACTCACAGGAGAGGTTCAAATCATAGAAAGTGAGAATGTCAGTCCTCTTGTACTTAAGTCGGCATTGTGCTTTTGTATTAAATTCGGATGCAATTTCTGTGTGACATCGTCAATAAGAAGGTACAAGGTATACAGTAATCTTAAAGTGAAGCATCGGAATCTAAAACTGGACTCACAGGAGAGGTTCAAATCATAGACAGTGAGAGTGTCAGTCCTCTTGTACATACGTCAGCATTGTGCATTTTGTATTTAATTCGGATGCAATATCTGTGCTTCATCGTCAATAAGAAGGTGCAAGGTATACAGTAATCTTGAAGTGAAGCATCGGAATCTAAAACTGGACTCACAGGAGAGGTTCAAATCGTAGAAAGTGAGAGTGTCAGTGCTCTTGTACTTAAATCAGCATTGTGCTTTTTGTATTAAATACGGATGCAAACTCTGTGTTTCATCGTCAATAAGATGGTCCAAGGGATACATTAATCCTGAAGTGAAGCATCGGAATCTAAAACTGGACTCACAGGAGAGGTTCAAATCATAGAAAGATGAGAGTGTCAGTTCTCTTTTACTTAAGTCGGCATTGTGCCTTTTGTATTAAAATCGGATGCAAACTCTGTGTTTTTTCGTCAATAAGAACGTCCAAGGGATACAGTAATCCTGAAGTGAAGCATCGGAAACTAAAGCAGGACTCGCAGGAGAGGTTCAAATCATAGTAAGTGAGAGTGTCAGTCCTCTTGTACTTAAGTCGGCATTGTGCCTTTTGTAATAAATTCGGATGTAAACTCTTTGTTTCATCGTCAATAAGTAGGTCCAAGGGATACAGTAAACCTGAAGTGAAGAATCGGAATCTAAAACTGGACTCACAGGAGAGGTTCAAGTCGTAGAAAGTGAGAGTGTCAGTCCTCTTCTACTTACGTCGGCATTGTGCCCTCTGTATTAAATTCGGATGCAATATGTGTGTTTCATTGTCAACAAGGAAGTGCAAGGTATACAGTAATGTTGAAGTGAAGCTTCGGAATCTAAAACTGGACTCACAGGAGAGGTTCAAATCGTAGAAAGTGAGAGTGTCAGTCCTTTTGTACTTAAGTCGGCATTGGGCATTATGTATTAAATTCGGATGCAATTTCTGTGATTCTTCGTCAATACGAAGGTGCAGGGTATACAGTAAACCTGAAGTGAAGCATCGGAATCTAAAACTGGACTCACAGGAGCGGTTCAAATCATAGAAAGTGAGAGTGTCAGTCCTCTTGTACTTAAGTCGGCATTGTGCCTTTTGTATTAAATTCGTATGCAATTTCTGTGTTTCATCGTCAATAAGAAGGTGCAAGGTATACAGTAATCTTGAAGTGAAGCATCGGAATCTAAAACTGGACTCACAGGAGAGGTTCAAATCTTAGAAAGTGAGAGTGTCAGTCCTCTTGTAATTAAGTCGGCATTGTGCCTTTTGTATTAAATTCGGATGCAATTTCTGTGTTTCATCGTCAATAAGAAAGTGCAAGGTATACTGCAATCTTGAAGTGAATCATCGGAATCTAAAACTGGACTCACAGGTGAGGTTCAACTCGTAGAAAGTGAGAGTGTCAGTCCTCTTGTACTTAAGTCGGCATTGTGCCTTTAGTATGAAATTCGGATGCAATTTCTGTGTTTTATCGTCAATAAGAAGGTGCGAGGTATACAGTAAACCGGAAATGAAGCATCGGAATCTAAAACAGGACTCACAGGAGAGGTTGAAATCGTAGAAAGTGAGAGTGTCAGTCCGCTTGTACTTAAGTCAGCATTATGCCTTTTGTATTAAATTCGGATGAAATATCTGTGTTTCATCGTCAATAAGAAGGTGCAAGATATACAGTATACCGGAAGTGAAGCATTGGAATCTTAAACTGGACTCACAGGAGAGGTTCAAATCGTAGAAAGTGAGAGTGTCAGTCCGCTTGTACTTAAGTCAGCATTATGCCTTTTGTATTAAATTCGGATGAAATTTCTGTGTTTCATCGTCAATAAGAAGGTGCAAGGTATACAGTAAACCTGAAGTGAGGAATCGGAATCTTAAACTGGACTCACAGGAGAGGTTCAAATCATAGAAAGTGAGAGTGTCAGTCCTCTTTTACTTAAGTCGGCAGTGTGCCTTTTGTATCAAATTTGGATGCAATTTCTGTGTTTCATCGTCAATAAGAAGGTTCAAGGGATACAGTATACCTGAGGTGAAGCATCGGAATCTGAAACTGGACTCACAGGAGAGGTTTAAATCATAGAAAGGTAGAGTGTCAGTCCTCTTGTACTTAAGTCGGCATTGTGCCTTTTGTATTAAATTCAGATGCAAACTCTGTGTTTCATCGTCAATAAGAGGTTCCAAGGGATACAGTAATCCTGAAGTGAAGCATCGGAATCTAAAACTGGACTCACCGGACAGTTTCAAATCATAGAAAGATGAGAGTGTCAGTCCTCTTGTACTTAAGTCGGCATTGTGCCTTTTGTATTAAAATCGGATGCAAACTCTGTGTTTCTTCGTCAATAAGAAGGTCCAAGGGATACAGTAATCCTGAAGTGAAGCATCGGAAACTAAAACTGGACCCACAGGAGAGGTTCAAACCACAGAAAGTGAGAGTGTCAGTCCTCTTGTACTTAAGTCGGCATTGTGCCTTTTGTATTAAATTCGGATGTAAACTCTTTGTTTCATCGTCAATAAGTAGGTCCAAGGGATACAGTAAACTGGAAGTGAAGCATCGGAATCTAAAACTGGACTCACAGGACAGGTTCAAATCATAGAAAGTGACAGTGTCAGTGCTCTTGTACTTAGGTCGGCATTGTGCCTTTTGTATTAACTTCGGATGCAATTTCTGTGATTCATCGTCAATAAGAAGGTGCAAGGTGTACAGTTAACCTGAAGTGAAGTATCGGAATCTAAAACTGGACTCACAGGAGAGGTTCAAATCGTAGAAAGTGAGAGTGTCAGTCCACTTCTGCTTAAGTCGGCATTGTGTTTTTTGTATTAAATTCGGATGCAATTTCTGTGTTTCATCGTCAATAAGAAGGTGCAAGGTATACAGTAATCTTGAAGTGAAGCATCGGAATCAAAAACTGGACTCACAGGAGAGGTTCAAATCTTAGAAAGCGAGAGTGTAAGTCCTCTTGTAATTAATCGGCATTGTGCCTTTTGTATTAAATTCGGATGCAATATCTGTGTTTCATCGTGAAAAAGAAGGTGCAAGGTATACAGTAATCTTGAAAATGAAGCATCGAAATCTAAAACAGGACTCACAGCAGAGGTTCATATCATAGGAAGGGAGAGTGTCAGTCCTCTTGTACTTGAGTCTGCATTTTGCGTTTTGTATTAAATTCGGATGCAATTTCTGTGTTTCATCGTCAGTAAGATAGTGCAAGGTATACTGTAATCTTGAAGTGAATCATCGGAATCTAAAACTGGACTCACAAGTGAGGTTCAACCCGTAGAAAGTGAGAGTGTCGGTCCTCTAGTACTTAAGTCGGCATTGTGCCTTTTGTATTAAATTCGGATGCAATTTCTGTGCTTCATCGTCAATAAGAAGGTGCAAGGTATACAGTAAACCTGAAGTGAAGCATCGGAATCTAAAACTGAACTCACAGGAGAGGTTTAAATCATAGAAAGTGAGAGTGTCAGTCCTCTTGTACATACATCAGCATTGTGCATTTTGTATTTAATTCGGATGCAATATCTGTGCTTCATCGTCAATAAGAAGGTGCAAGGTATACAGTAATCTTGAAGTGAAGCATCGGAATCTAAAACTGGACTCACAGGAGAGGTTCAAATCGTAGAAAGAGAGAGTGTCAGTGCTCTTGTACTTAAATCAGCATTGTGCTTTTTGTATTAAATACGGATGCAAACTCTGTGTTTTTTCGTCAATAAGAACGTCCAAGGGATACAGTAATCCTGAAGTGAAGCATCGGAAACTAAAACAGGACTCGCAGGAGAGGCTCAAATCATAGTAAGTGAGAGTGTCAGTCCTCTTGTACTTAAGTCGGCATTGTGCCTTTTGTAATAAATTCGGATGTAAACTCTTTGTTTCATCGTCAATAAGTAGGTCCAAGGGATACAGTAAACCTGAAGTGAAGAATCGGAATCTAAAACTGGACTCACAGGAGAGGTTCAAGTCGTAGAAAGTGAGAGTGTCAGTCCTCTTCTACTTACGTCGGCATTGTGCCCTTTGTATTAAATTCGGATGCAATATCTGTGTTTCATTGTCAACAAGGAAGTGCAAGGTATACAGTAATGTTGAAGTGAAGCTTCGGAATCTAAAACTGGACTCACAGGAGAGGTTCAAATCGTAGAAAGTGAGAGTGTCAGTCCTTTTGTACATAAGTCGGCATTGTGCATTATGTATTAAATTCGGATGCTATTTCTGTGATTCTTCGTCAATACGAAGGTGCAAGGTATACAGTAAACCTGAAGTGAAGCATCGGAATCTAAAACTGGACTCACAGGAGCGGTTCAAATCATAGAAAGTGAGAGTGTCAGTCCTCTTGTACTTAAGTCGGCATTGTGCCTTTTGTATTAAATTCGGATGCAATTTCTGTGTTTCATCGTCAATAAGAAGGTGCAAGGTATACAGTAATCTTGAAGTGAAGCATCGGAATCTAAAACTGGACTCACAGGAGAGGTTCAAATCTTAGAAAGTGAGAGTGTCAGTCCTCTTGTAATTAAGTCGGCATTGTGCCTTTTGTATTAAATTCGGATGCAATTTCTGTGTTTCATCGTCAATAAGAAAGTGCAAGGTATACTGCAATCTTGAAGTGAATCATCGGAATCTAAAACTGGACTCACAGGTGAGGTTCAACTCGTAGAAAGTGAGAGTGTCAGTCCTCTTGTACTTAAGTCGGCATTGTGCCTTTAGTATGAAATTCGGATGCAATTTCTGTGTTTTATCGTCAATAAGAAGGTGCAAGGTATACAGTAAACCGAGAATGAAGCATCGGAATCTAAAACAGGACTCACAGGAGAGGTTCAAATCGTAGAAAGTGAGAGTGTCAGTCCGCTTGTACTTAAGTCAGCATTATGCCTTTTGTATTAAATTCGGATGAAATTTCTGTGTTTCATCGTCAATAAGAAGGTGCAAGATATACAGTATACCGGAAGTGACGCATTGGAATCTTAAACTGGACTCACAGGAGAGGTTCAAATCGTAGAAAGTGAGAGTGTCAGTCCGCTTGTACTTAAGTCAGCATTATGCCTTTTGTATTAAATTCGGATGAAATTTCTGTGTTTCATCGTCAATAAGAAGGTGCAAGGTATACTGTAAACCTGAAGTGAGGAATCGGAATCTTAAACTGGACTCACAGGAGAGGTTCAAATCATAGAAAGTGAGAGTGTTAGTCCTCTTTTACTTAAGTCGGCATTGTGCCTTTTGTATTAAATTCGGATGCAAACTCTGTGTTTCATCGTCAATAAGAAGTTCCAAGGGATACAGTAATCCTGAAGTGAAGCATCGGAATCTAAAACTGGACTCACAGGACAGGTTCAAATCATAGAAAGATGAGAGTGTCAGTCCTCTTGTACTTAAGTCGGCATTGTGCCTTTTGTATTAAAATCGGATGCAAACTCTGTGTTTCTTCGTCAATAAGAAGGTCCAAGGGATACAGCAATCCTGAAGTGAAGCATCGGAATCTAAAACTGGACCCACAGGAGAGGTTCAAACCATAGAAAGTGAGAGTGTCAGTCCTCTTGTACTTAAGTCGGCATTGTGCCTTTTGTATTAAATTCGGATGTAAACTCTTTGTTTCATCGTCAATAAGTAGGTCCAAGGGATACAGTAAACCGGAAGTGAAGCATCGGAATCTAAAACTGGACTCACAGGACAGGTTCAAATCATAGAAAGTGACAGTGTCAGTGCTCTTGTACTTAGGTCGGCATTGTGCCTTTTGTATTAACTTCGGATGCAATTTCTGTGATTCATCGTCAATAAGTAGGTGCAAGGTATACAGTTATCTTGAAGTGAAGAATCGGAGTCTAAAACTAGACTCACAGGAGAGGTTCAAATCGTAGAAAGTGAGAGTGTCAGTCCACTTCTGCTTAAGTCGGCATTGTGCTTTTTGTATTAAATTCGGATGCAATTTCTGTGTTTCATCGTCAATAAGAAGGTGCAAGGTATACAGTAATCTTGAAGTGAAGCATCGGAATCAAAAACTGGACTCACAGGAGAGGTTCAAATCTTAGAAAGCGAGAGTGTCAGTCCTTTTGTAATTAAGTCGGCATTGTGCCTTTTGTATTAAATTCGGATGCAATATCTGTGTTTCATCGTGAAAAAGAAGGTGCAAGGTATACAGTAATCTTGAAAATGAAGCATCGAAATCTAAAACAGGACTCACAGCAGAGGTTCAAATCATAGGAAGGGAGAGTGTCAGTCCTCTTGTACTTGAGTCTGCATTGTGCCTTTTGTATTAAATTCGGATGCAATTTCTGTGTTTCATCGTCAGTAAGATAGTGCAAGGTATACTGTAATCTTGAAGTGAATCATCGGAATCTAAAACTGGACTCACAGGTGAGGTTCAACTCGTAGAAAGTGAGAGTGTCAGTCCTCTAGTACTTAAGTCGGCATTGTGAGTTTTGTATTAAATTCGGATGCAATTTCTGTGCTTCATCGTCAATAAGAAGGTGCAAGGTATACCGTAAACCTGAAGTGAAGCATCGGAATCTAAAACTGAACTCACAGGAGAGGTTCAAATCTTAGAAAGCGAGAGTGTCAGTGCTCTTGTACTTATATCGGCATTGTGCCTTTTGTATTAAATTCGGATGCAATTTCTGTGTTTCATCGACAATAAGAAGGTGCAAGGTATACTGTAAAACTTAAGTGAAGCTTCGGTATCTAAAACTGGACACACAGGAGTGTTTCAAATCATAGAAAGAGAGAGTGTCAGTCCTCTTGTACTTAAGTCGGCATTGTGCCTTTTGTATTAAATTCGGATGCAATTTCTGTGTTTCATCGTCAATAAGAAGGTGCAAGGTATACAGTAAAACTTAAGTGAAGCTTCGGTATCTAAAACTGGACACACAGGAGTGTTTCAAATCATAGAAAGTGAGAGTGTCAGTCCTCTTGTACTTAAGTCGGCATTGTGCCTTTTGTATTAAATTCGGATGCAATATCTGTGTTTCATCGTCAATAAGAAGGTGCAAGGTGTACAGTTAACCTGAAGTGAAGTATCGGAATCTAAAACTGGACTCACAGGAGAGGTTCAAATCATAGAAAGTGAGAGTGTCAGTCCTCTTGTATTGAAGTCGTGATTGTGCCTTTTGTATTAAATTCGGATGCAATCTCTCTGTTTCATCGTCAATAAGAAGGTGCAAGGTATACAGTAATCTTTAAGTGAAGCATCAGAATCTAAAATCGGACTCACAGGAGAGGTTCAAATCATGAAAAGTGAGAGTGTCAGTCCTCTGGTACTTAAGTCGGCATTGTGCATTTTGTATTAAATTCGGATGCAATTTCTGTGTTCCATCGTCAATATGGAGGTGCAAGGTATACAGTAAACCTGAAGTGAAGAATCGGAATCTAAAACTGGACTCACAGGAGAGGTTCAAATCATTGAAAGTGAGAGTGTCAGTCCTCTTGTAATTAAGTCGGCATTGTGCCTTTTGTATTAAATTCGGATGCAATTTCTGAGTAAGGTGCAAGGTATACAGTAAACCTCAAGTGAAGCATCGGAATCTAAAACTGGACTCACAGGAGAGGTTCAAATCGTAGAAAGTGAGAGTGTCAGTCCTCTTGTACTTAAGTCGGCATTGTGCTTTTTGTATTAAATTCGTATTCAATTCCTGTGTTTTATCGTCAATAACAAGGTGCAAGGTATACAGTAAACCTGAAGTGAAGCATCGGAATCTAAAACTGGACCCAAGGGAGAGGTTCAAATCATAGAAGGTGAGAGTGTCAGACCTCTGGTGCTTAAGTCGGCATTGTGCATTTTGTATTAAATTCAGATGCAATTTCTGTGTTTCATCGTCAATAAGAAGGTGCAAGGAATACAGTACTCTTGAAGTGAAGCATCGGAATTAAATACTGGACTCACAGGAGAGGTTCAAATCCTAGAAAGTGGGAGTGTCAGTCCTCTTGTACTTAAGTCGGCATTGTTCGCTTTGTATTAAATTCGGATGCAATTTCTGTGTTTCATTGTCAATAAGAAGGTGCATGGTATACAGTAATCTTGAAAATGAAGCATCGGAATCTAAAGCTGGACTCACAGGACAGGTTCAAATCATAGAAAGTGACAGTGTCAGTGCTCTTGTACTTAGGTCGGCATTGTGCCTTTTGTATTAACTTCGGATGCAATTTCTGTGATTCATCGTCAATAAGTAGGTGCAAGGTATACAATTTTCTTGAAGTGAAGAATCGGAGTCTAAAACTAGACTCACAGGAGAGGTTCAAATCGTAGAAAGTGAGAGTGTCAGTCCACTTCTGCTTAAGTCGGCATTGTGTTTTTTGTATTAAATTCGGATGCAATTTCTGTGTTTCATCGTCAATAAGAAGGTGCAAGGTATACAGTAATCTTGAAGTGAAGCATCGGAATCAAAAACTGGACTCACAGGAGAGGTTCAAATCTAAGAAAGCGAGAGTGTCAGTCCTCTTGTAATTAAATCGGCATTGGGCCTTTTGTATTATATTCGGATGCAATATCTGTGTTTCATCGTGAAAAAGAAGGTGCAAGGTATACAGTAATCTTGAAAATGAAGCATCGAAATCTAAAACAGGACTCACAGCAGAGGTTCATATCATAGGAAGGGAGAGTGTCAGTCCTCTTGTACTTGAGTCTGCATTGTGCCTTTTGTATTAAATTCGGATGCAATTTCTGTGTTTCATCGTCAGTAAGATAGTGCAAGGTATACTGTAATCTTGAAGTGAATCATCGGAATCTAAAACTGGACTCACAAATGAGGTTCAACCCGTAGAAAGTGAGAGTGTCAGTCCTCTAGTACTTAAGTCGGCATTGTGCCTTTTGTATTAAATTCGGATGCAATTTCTGTGCTCCATCGACAATAAGAAGGTGCAAGGTATACAGTAAACCTGAAGTGAAGCATCGGAATCTAAAACTGAACTCACAGGAGAGGTTCAAATCATAGAAAGTGAGAGTGTCAGTCCTCTTGTACTTAAGTCGGCATTGTGCTTTTGTATTAAATTCGGATGCAATTTCTGTGTGACATCGTCAATAAGAAGGTACAAGGTATACAGTAATCTTAAAGTGAAGCATCGGAATCTAAAACTGGACTCACAGGAGAGGTTCAAATCATAGAAAGTGAGAGTGTCAGTCCTCTTGTACATACGTCAGCATTGTGCATTTTGTATTTAATTCGGATGCAATATCTGTGCTTCATCGTCAATAAGAAGGTGCAAGGTATACAGTAATCTTGAAGTGAAGCATCGGAATCTAAAACTGGACTCACAGGAGAGGTTCAAATCGTAGAAAGTGAGAGTGTCAGTGCTCTTGTACTTAAATCAGCATTGTGCTTTTTGTATTAAATACGGATGCAAACTCTGTGTTTCATCGTCAATAAGATGGTCCAAGGGATACATTAATCCTGAAGTGAAGCATCGGAAACTAAAACTGGACTCACAGGAGAGGTTCAAATCATAGAACCATGAGAGTGTCGGTTCTCTTTTACTTAAGTCGGCATTGTGCCTTTTGTATTAAAATCGGATGCAAACTCTGTGTTTTTTCGTCAATAAGAACGTCCAAGGGATACAGTAATCCTGAAGTGAAGCATCGGAAACTAAAACAGGACTCGCAGGAGAGGTTCAAATCATAGTAAGTGAGAGTGTCAGTCCTCTTGTACTTAAGTCGGCATTGTGCCTTTTGTAATAAATGCGGATGTTAACTCTTTGTTTCATCGTCAATAAGTAGGTCCAAGGGATACAGTAAACCTGAAGTGAAGAATCGGAATCTAAAACTGGACTCACAGGAGAGGTTCAAGTCGTAGAAAGTGAGAGTGTCAGTCCTCTTCTACTTACGTCGGCATTGTGCCCTTTGTATTAAATTCGGATGCAAAATGTGTGTTTCATTGTCAACAAGGAAGTGCAAGGTATACAGTAATGTTGAAGTGAAGCTTCGGAATCTAAAACTGGACTCACAGGAGAGGTTCAAATCGTAGAAAGTGAGAGTGTCAGTCCTTTTGTACTTAAGTCGGCATTGTGCATTATGTATTAAATTCGGATGCAATTTCTGTGATTCTTCGTCAATACGAAGGTGCAAGGTATACAGTAAACCTGAAGTGAAGCATCGGAATCTAAAACTGGACTCACAGGAGCGGTTCAAATCATAGAAAGTGAGAGTGTCAGTCCTCTTGTACTTAAGTCGGCATTGTGCCTTTTGTATTAAATTCGGATGCAATTTCTGTGTTTCATCGTCAATAAGAAGGTGCAAGGTATACAGTAATCTTGAAGTGAAGCATCGGAATCTAAAACTGGACTCACAGGAGAGGTTCAATTCTTAGAAAGTGAGAGTGTCAGTCCTCTTGTAATTACGTCGGCATTGTGCCTTTTGTATTAAATTCGGATGCAATTTCTGTGTTTCATCGTCAATAAGAAAGTGCAAGGTATACTGCAATCTTGAAGTGAATCATCGGAATCTAAAACTGGACTCACAGGTGAGGTTCAACTCGTAGAAAGTGAGAGTGTCAGTCCTCTTGTACTTAAGTCGGCATTGTGCCTTTAGTATGAAATTCGGATGCAATTTCTGTGTTTTATCGTCAATAAGAAGGTGCAAGGTATACAGTAAACCGGAAATGAAGCATCGGAATCTAAAACAGGACTCACAGGAGAGGTTCAAATCGTAGAAAGTGAGAGTGTCAGTCCGCTTGTACTTAAGTCAGCATTATGCCTTTTGTGTTAAATTCGGATGAAATTTCTGTGTTTCATCGTCAATAAGAAGGTGCAAGATATCCAGTATACCGGAAGTGAAGCATTGGAATCTTAAACTGGACTCACAGGAGAGGTTCAAATCGTAGAAAGTGAGAGTGTCAGTCCGCTTGTACTTAAGTCAGCATTATGCCTTTTGTATGAAATTCGGATGAAATTTCTGTGTTCCATCGTCAATAAGAAGGTGCAAGGTATCCAGTAAACCTGAAGTGAGGAATCGGAATCTTAAACTGGACTCACAGGAGAGGTTCAAATCATAGAATGTGAGAGTGTCAGTCCTCTTTTACTTAAGTCGGCAGTGTGCCTTTTGTATCAAATTTGGATGCAATTTCTGTGTTTCATCGTCAATAAGAAGGTTCAAGGGATACAGTATACCTGAGGTGAAGCATCGGAATCTGAAACTGGACTCACAGGAGAGGTTCAAATCATGGAAAGGTAGAGTGTCAGTCCTCTTGTACTTAAGTCGGCATTGTGCCTTTTGTATTAAATTCGGATGCAAACTCTGTGTTTCATCGTCTATAAGAAGTTCCAAGGGATACAGTAATCCTGAAGTGAAGCATCGGAATCTAAAACTGGACTCACAGGACAGGTTCAAATCATAGAAAGATGAGAGTGTCAGTCCTCTTGTACTTAAGTCGGCATTGTGCCTTTTGTATTAAAATCGGATGCAAACTCTGTGTTTCTTCGTCAATAAGAAGGTCCAAGGGATACAGTAATCCTGAAGTGAAGCATCGGAAACTAAAACTGGACCCACAGGAGAGGTTCAAACCATAGAAAGTGAGAGTGTCAGTCCTCTTGTACTTAAGTCGGCATTGTGCCTTTTGTATTAAATTCGGATGTAAACTCTTTGTTTCATCGTCAATAAGTAGGTCCAAGGGATACAGTAAACCGGAAGTGAAGCATCGGAATCTAAAACTGGACTCACAGGACAGGTTCAAATCATAGAAAGTGACAGTGTCAGTGCTCTTGTACTTAGGTCGGCATTGTGCCTTTTGTATTAACTTCGGATGCAATTTCTGTGATTCATCGTCAATAAGTAGGTGCAAGGTATACAGTTATCTTGAAGTGAAGAATCGGAGTCTAAAACTAGACTCACAGGAGAGGTTCAAATCGTAGAAAGTGAGAGTGTCAGTCCACTTCTGCTTAAGTCGGCATTGTGTTTTTTGTATTAAATTCGGATGCAATTTCTGTGTTTCATCGTCAATAAGAAGGTGCAAGGTATACAGTAATCTTGAAGTGAAGCATCGGAATCAAAAACTGGACTCACAGGAGAGGTTCAAATCTTAGAAAGCGAGAGTGTCAGTCCTTTTGTAATTAAGTCGGCATTGTGCCTTTTGTATTAAATTCGGATGCAATATCTGTGTTTCATCGTGAAAAAGAAGGTGCAAGGTATACAGTAATCTTGAAAATGAAGCATCGAAATCTAAAACAGGACTCACAGCAGAGGTTCAAATCATAGGAAGGGAGAGTGTCAGTCCTCTTGTACTTGAGTCTGCATTGTGCCTTTTGTATTAAATTCGGATGCAATTTCTGTGTTTCATCGTCAGTAAGATAGTGCAAGGTATACTGTAATCTTGAAGTGAATCATCGGAATCTAAAACTGGACTCACAGGTGAGGTTCAACTCGTAGAAAGTGAGAGTGTCAGTCCTCTAGTACTTAAGTCGGCATTGTGAGTTTTGTATTAAATTCGGATGCAATTTCTGTGCTTCATCGTCAATAAGAAGGTGCAAGGTATACAGTAAACCTGAAGTGAAGCATCGGAATCTAAAACTGAACTCACAGGAGAGGTTCAAATCATAGAAAGTGAGAGTGTCAGTCCTCTTGTACTTAAGTCGGCATTGTGCTTTGGTATTAAATTCGGATGCAATTTCTGTGTGACATCGTCAATAAGAAGGTACAAGGTAAACAGTAATCTTAAAGTGAAGCATCGGAATCTAAAACTGGACTCACAGGAGAGGTTCAAATCATAGAAAATGAGAGTGTCAGTCCTCTTGTACATACGTCAGCATTGTGCATTTTGTATTTAATTCGGATGCAATTTCTGTGCTTCATCGTCAATAAGAAGGTGCAAGGTATACAGTAAACTTGAAGTGAAGCATCGGAATCTAAAACTGGACTCACAGGAGAGGTTCAAATCGTAGAAAGTGAGAGTGCCAGTGCTCTTGTACTTAAATCAGCATTGTGCCTTTTGCATTAAATTCGGATGCAAACTCTGTGTTTCATCGTCAATAAGATGGTCCAAGGGATACATTAATCCTGAAGTGAAGTATCGGAATCTAAAACTGGACTCACAGGAGAGGTTCAAATCATATAAAGATGAGAGTGTCAGTTCTCTTTTACTTAAGTCGGCATTGTGCCTTTTGTATTAAAATCGGATGCAAACTCTGTGTTTTTTCGTCAATAAGAAGGTCCAAGGGATACAGTAAACCTGAAATGAGGAATCGGAATCTTAAACTGGACTCACAGGAGAGGTTCAAATCATAGATATTGAGAGTGTCAGTCCTCTTTTACTTAAGTCGGCATTGTGCCTTTTGTATCAAATTTGGATGCAATTTCTGTGTTTCATCGTCAATAAGAAGGTTCAGGGGATACAGTATACCTGAGGTGAAGCATCGGAATCTGAAACTGGACTCACAGGAGAGGTTCAAATCATAGAAAGATAGAGTGTCAGTCCTCTAGTACTTAAGTCGGCATTGTGCCTTTTGTATTAAATTCGGATGCAAACTCTGTGTTTCATCGTCAATAAGAAGGTCCAAGGGAAACAGTAATCCAGAAGTGAAGCATCGGAATCTAAAACTGGACTCACAGGAGATGTTCAAATCATAGAAAGATGAGAGTATCAGTCCTCTTGTACTTAAGTCGGCATTGTGCCTTTTGTATTAAAATCGGATGCAAACTCTGTGTTTCTTCGTCAATAAGAAGGTCCAAGGGATACAGCAATCCTGAAGTGAAGCATCGGAAACTAAAACTGGACCCACAGGAGAGGTTCAAATCATAGAAAGTGAGAGTGTCAGTCCTCTTGTACTTTAGTCGGCATTGTGCCTTTTGTATTAAATTCGGATGTAAACTCTTTGTTTCATCGTCAATAAGTAGGTCCAAGGGATACAGTAAACCTGAAGTGAAGCATCGGAATCTGAAACTGGACTCACAGGAGAGGTTCAAATCGTAGAAAGTGAGAGTGTCAGTCCTCTTCTACTTACGTCGGCATTGTGCCCTTTGTATTAAATTCGGATGCAATATCTGTGTTTCATTGACAACAAGAAAGTGCAAGGTATACAGTAATGTTGAAGTGAAGCTTCGGAATCTAAAACTGGACTCACAGGAGAGGTTCCAATCGTAGAAAGTGAGAGTGTCAGTCCTTTTGTACTTAAGTCGGCATTGTGCATTATGTATTAAATTCACATGCAATTTCTGTGATTCTTCGTCAATACGAAGGTGCAAGGTATACAGTAAACCTGAAGTGAAGTATCGGAATCTAAAACTGGACTCACAGGAGAAGTTCAAATCATAGAAAGTGAGAGTGTCAGTCCTCTTGTACTTAAGTCGGCATTGTGCCTTTTGTAATAAATTCGGATGTAAACTCTTTGTTTCATCGTCAATAAGTAGGTCCAAGGGATACAGTAAACCTGAAGTGAAGCATCGGAATCTAAAACTGGACTCACAGGAGAGGTTCAAATCGTAGAAAGTGAGAGTGTCAGTCCTCTTCTACTTACATCGGCATTGTGCCCTTTGTATTAAATTCGGATGCAATATCTGTGTTTCATTGTCAACAAGGAAGTGCAAGGTATACAGTAATGTTGAAGTGAAGCTTCGGAATCTAAAACTGGACTCACAGGAGAGGTTCAAATCGTAGAAAGTGAGAGTGTCAGTCCTTTTGTACTTAAGTCGGCATTGTGCATTATGTATTAATTTCGGATGCAATTTCTGTGATTTTTCATCAATACGAAGGTGCAAGGTATACAGTAAACCTGAAGTGAAGCATCGGAATCTAAAACTGGAATCACAGGAGAGGTTCAAATCATAGCAAGTGAGAGTGTCAGTCCTCTTGTACTTAAGTCGGCATTGTGCCTTTTGTAGTAAATTCGGATGCAATTTCTGTGTTTCATCGTCAATAAGAAGGTGCAAGGTATACAGTAATGTTGAAGTGAAGCATCGGAATCTAAAACTGGACTCACAGGAGAGGTTCAAATCTTAGAAAGTGAGAGTGTCAGTCCTCTTGTAATTAAGTCGGCATTGTGCCTTTTGTATTAAATTCGGATGCAATTTCTGTGTTTCATCGTCAATAAGAAAGTGCAAGGTATACTGTAATCTTGAAGTGAATCATCAGAATCTAAAACTGGACTCACAGGTGAGGTTCAACTCGTAGAAAGTGAGAGTGTCAGTCCTCTTGTACTTAAGTCGCCATTGTGCCTTTAGTATTAAATTCGGATGCAATTTCTGTGTTTTATCGTCAATAAGAAGGTGCAAGGTATACAGTAAACCGGAAGTGAAGCATCGGAATCTAAAAGAGGACTCACAGGAGAGGTTCAAATCGTAGAAAGTGAGAGTGTCAGTCCGCTTGTACTTAAGTCAGCATTATGCCTTTTGTATTAAATTCGGATGAAATCTCTGTGTTTCATCGTCAATAAGAAGGTGCAAGGTATACGGTAAACCTGAAATGAGGAATCGGAATCTTAAAGTGGACTCACAGGAGAGGTTCAAATCATAGATAGTGAGAGTGTCAGTATTCTTTTACTTAAGTCGGCATTGTGACTTTTGTATCAAATTTGGATGCAATTTCTGTGTTTCATCGTCAATAAGATGGTTCAAGGGATACAGTATACCTGAGGTGAAGCATCGGAATCTGAAACTGGACTCACAGGAGAGGTTCAAATCATAGAAAGATAGAGTGTCAGTCCTCTTGTACTTAAGTCGGCATTGTGATTTTTCTATTAAATTCGGATGCAATTTCTGTGTTTCATCGTCAATAAGAAGGCCAAAGGGATACAGTAAACCTGAAGTGAAGCATTGGAATCTAAATATGGACTCACAGGAAAGGTTCAATTCATAGAAAATTGGAGTGTCAGTCCTCTTGTACATAGGTCGGCATTGTGAATATTGTATTACATTCGGATGCAATCTCTGTGTTTCATCGTCAATAAGAATGTCCAAGGTATACAGTAAACCTGAAGTGAAGCATCGGAATCTAAACCAGGACTCACAGGAGAGGTTCAAATCATAGAAAGTTAGAGTGTCACTCCGCTTGTTCTTAAGTCGGCATTGTGACTTTTGTATTAAATTCGGAATCAATTTCTGTGTTCCATCGTCAATAAGAAGGTCCAAGGTAATCAGTAAACCTGAAGTGAAGCATCGGAATCTAAAACTGGACTCACAGCAGAGGTTCAAATCACAGAAAGTTAAAGTGTCAGTCCTCTTGTACTTAAGTCGGCAATGTGCCTTTTGTATTAAATTCGGATGCAATTTCTGTGTTTCATCGTCACTAATAAGGTCCAAGGGATACAGTAAACCTGAAGTGAAGCATCGGAAACTAAAACTGGACTCACAGGAGAGGTTCAAAACATAGAAAATTAGAGTGCAGTCCTCTTGTACTTAAGCCAGCATTGTGCCTTTTGTAATAAATTCGGATGCAATTTCTGTGTTTCACCGTCAATAAGAAGGTCCAAGGTATACAGTAAACCTGAAGTGAAGAATCGGAATCTAAAACTGGACTCACAGGAAGGGTTCAAATCATGGAAAGTTAGAGTGTCAGTCCTCTTGTATTTAAGTCGGCATTGTGCCTTTTGTATAAAATTCAGATGGAATTGTGTGTTTCATCGTCAATAAGAAGGTCCAAGGGGTACAGTAAACCTGAAGTGAAGCATCGGAATCTAAAACTGGACTCACAGGAGAGGTTCCAATCATAGAAAGTTAAAGTGCCAGTCCTCTTGTACATAAGTCGGCATTGTGCCTTTTCCATTAAATTAGGATGCAATTTCTGTGTTTCATCGTCAATAAGAAGGTCCAAGGGATACAGTAAACCTGAAGTGAAGCATTGGAATCTAAATATGGACTCACAGGAAGGGTTCAAATCATAGAATGTTAGAGTGTCAGTACTCTTGTACTTAGGTCGGCATTGTGCCTTTTGTATTGAATTCGGATGCAATTTCCGTGTTTCATTGTCAATAAGAAGGTCCAAGGTATACAGTAAACCTGAAGTGAAGCATCGGAATCTAAAACTGGACTCACAGGAGAGGTTCAAATCATAGAAAGTTAAAGTGTCAGTCCTCTTGTACTCAAGTCGGCATTGTGCCTTTTGTATTAAATTCGGATGCTATTTCGGTGTTTTATCGTTAATAAGAAGGTCCAAGGTATACAGTAAACCTGAAGTGAAGCATCGGAATCTAAAACTGGACTCACAGGAGAGGTTCAAATCATAGAAAATTAGAGGTTCAGTCCTCTTGTACTTAAGTCGACATTGTGCCTTTTGTATTGCATTCGGATGCAATTTCTGTGTTTCATCGTCAATAAGAATGTCCAAGGGATACAGTAAACCTGAAGTGAAGCTTCGGAATCGAAACTTGGACTCACAGGACAGGTTCAAATCATAGAAAGTTAAAGTGTCAGTCCTCTTGTACTTAAGTCGTCACCGTGCCTTTTGAATTTAATTCCGATGCAATTTCTGTGTTCCATTGTCAATAAGAAGGTCCAAGGTATACAGTAAACCTGAAGTGAAGCATCGGAATCTAAAACAGGACTCACAGGAGCGGTTCAAATCATAGAAAACTAGAGTGTCAGTCCTCTTGTACTTAAGCCGGCAATGTGCCTTTTGTATTAAATTCGGATGCAATTTCTGTGTTTCACCGTCAATAAGAAGGTCCAAGGTAATCAGTACACCTAAAGGAAGCATCGGAATCTAAAACTGGACTCACAGGAGAGTTTCAAATAGTTGAAAGTTAAAGTGTCAGTCCTCTTGTACTTAGGTCGGCATTGTGCTTTTTGTATTACATTCAGATGCAATTTCTGTGTTTCATCGTCAATAAGAATGTCCAAGGGATACAGTAAACCTGAAGTGAAGCATCGGAATCTAAACCAGGACTCACAGGAGAGGTTCAAATCATAGAAAGTTAGAGTGTCAGTCCACTTGTACTTAAGTCGGCATTGTGACTTTTGTATTAAATTCAGAGTCAATTTCTGTATTCCATCGTCAATAAGAAGGTCCAAGGTAATCAGTAAACCTGAAGTGAAGCATCGGAATCTAAAACTGGACTCACAGGAGAGGTTCAAATCACAGAAAGTTAGAGGGACAGTCCTCTTGTACTTAAGTCGACATTGTGCCTTTTGTATTACATTCGGATGCAATTGCTGTGTTTCATCGTTAATAAGAATGTCCAAGGGATACAGTAAACCTGAAGTGAAGCATCGGAATCGAAAACTGGACTCACAGGAGAGGTTCAAATCATAGAAAGTTAAAGTGTCAGTCCTCTTGTACTTAAGTCGGCACAATGCCTTTTGAATTTAATTCCGATGCAATTTCTGTGTTCCATCGTCAATAAGAAGGTCCAAGGTATACAGTAAACCTGAAGTGAAGCATCGGAATCTAAAACTGGACTCACAGGAGATGTTGAATTATAGAAAGTTAGATTGTCAGTCCTCTTGTACTTAAGTCGGCATCGTGGCTTTTGAATTTAATTCCGATGCAATTTCTGTGTTCCATCGTCAATAAGAAGGTCCAAGGTATACAGTAAACCTGAAGTGAAGCATCGTAATCTAAAACTGGAGTCACAGGAGATGTTCAAATCTTTGAAAGTTAAAGTGTCAGTCCTCTTGTACTTAAGTCGGCATTGTGCCTTTTCTATTAAATTTGGATGCAATTTCTGTGTTTCATCGTCAATAAGAAGGTCCAAGCGATACAGTAAACCTGAAGTGAAGCATTGGAATCTAAATATGGACTCACAGGAAGGGTTCAAATCATAGAAAGTTAGGGTGTCAGTCCTCTTGTACTTAGGTCGGCATTGTGCCTTTTGTATTAAATTCGGATGCAATTTCCGTGTTTCTTCGTCAATAAGAACGTCCAAGGTATACAGTAAACCTGAAGTGAAGCATCGGAATCTAAACCAAGGCTCACAGGAGAGGTTCAAATCATAGAAAGTTAGAGTGTCAGTCCACTTGTACTTAAGTCGGCATTGTGACCTTTGTATTACATTCGGATGCAATGTCTGTGCTACATCGTCAATAAGAAGGTCCATGGGATACAGTAAACCTGAAGTGAAGCATCGGAATCTAAAACTGGACTCAGAGGAGAGGATCAAATCATAGAAAGTTAGAGTGTCAGTCCTCTACTACTTAAGTCGGCATTGTGTCTTCTGTATTAAATTCGGATGCAATTTCTGTGTTCCATCGTCAATAAGAAGGTCCAAGGTATACAGTAAACCTGAAGTGAAGCATCGGAATCTAAAACTGGACTCACAGGAGAGGTTCATATCATAGAAAGTTAAAGTGTCAGTCCTCTTGTACTTAGGACGGCATTGTGAATTTTGTATTAAATTCGGATGAAATTTCTGTGTTTCATAGTCAATAAGAATGTCCAAGGTATACAGTAAACCTGAAGTGAAGCATCGGAATCTAAACCAGGACTAACAGGAGAGGTTCAAATCATAGAAAGTTAGAGTGTCAGTCCATTTGTACTTAAGACGGCATTGTGACTTTTGTATTAAATTCGGAATCAATTTCTGTGTTCCATCTTCAATAAGAAGGTCCAAGGTAATCAGTAAACCTGAAGTGAAGCATCGGAATCTAAAACTGGACTCACAGGAGAGGTTCAAATCACAGAAAGTTAGAGTGTCAGTCCTCTTGTACTTATGTCGGCATTGTGCCTCTTGTATTAAATTCGGATGCAATTTCGGTGTTTTATCGATAATAAGAAGGTCCAAGGTATACAGTAAACCTGAAGTGAAGCATCGGAATCGAAAACTGGACTCATAGGAGAGGTTCAAATCATAGAAAGATAGAGTGTCAGTCCTCTCGTACTTAAGTCGGCATTGTGCCTTTTGTATTAAATTCGGATGCAATTTCGGTGTTTTATCGATAATAACAAGGTCCAAGGTATACAGTAAACCTGAAGTGAAGCATCGGATACTAAAACTGGACTCACAGGAAAGGTTCAAATCATAGAAAGTTAGAGGGTCAGTCCTATTATACTTAAGTCGACATTGTGCCTTTTGTATTACATTCGGATGCAATTTCTGTGTTTCATCGTCAATAAGAAAGTCCCAGGGATACAGTAAACCTGAAGTGAAGCATCGGAATCGAAACCTGGACTCACAGGAGAGGTTCAAATCATAGAAAGTAAAAGTGTCAGTCCTCTTGTACTTAAGTCGGCACCGTGCCTTTTGAATTTAATTCCGATGCAATTTCTATGTTCCATCGTCAATAAGAAGTTCCAAGGTATACAGTAAACCTGAAGTGAAGCATCGGAATCTAAAACTGGACTCACAGGAGATGTGGAATTATAGAAAATTAGAGTGTCAGTCCTCTTGTACTTAAGTCGGCATCGTGACTTTTGAATTTAATTCCAATGCAATTTCTGTGTTCCATCGTCAATAGGAAGGTCCAAGGTATACAGTAAACCTGAAGTGAAGCATCGGAATCTAAAACTGGACTCACAGGAGAGGTTCAAATCATTGAAAGTTAAAGTGTCAGTCCTCTTGTACTTAGGTCGGCATTGTGCCTTTTCTATTAAATTCGGATGCAATTTCTGTGTTTCATCGTCAATAAGAAGGTCCAAGGGATACAGTAAACCTGAAGTGAAGCATTGGAATCTAAATATGGACTCACAGGAAGGGTTCAAATCATAGAAAATTAGAGTGTCAGTCCTCTTGTACTTAGGTCAGCATTGTGACTTTTGTATTACATTCGGATGCAATTTCTGTGTTTCATCGTCAATAAGAATGTCCAAGGGATACAGTAAACCTGAAGTGAAGCATCGGAATCTAAACCAGGACTCACAGGAGACGTTCAAATCATAGAAAGTTAGAGTATCAGTCCACTTGTACTTAAGTCGGCATTGTGACTTTTGTATTACATTCGGATGCAATGTCTGTGCTACATCGTCAATAAGAAGGTCCATGGGATACAGTAAACCTGAAGTGAAGCATCGGAATCTAAAACTGGACTCACAGGAGAGGTTCAAATCATAGAAAGTTAGAGTGTCAGTCCTCTTGTACTTAAGTCGGCATTGTGCCTTTTGTATTAAATTCGGATGCAATTTCGGTGTTTTATCGACAATAAGAAGGTCCAAGGTATGCAGTAAACCTGAAGTGAAGCATCGGAATCGAAAACTGGACTCACAGGAGAGGTTCAAATCATAGAAAGATAGAGTGTCAGTCCTCTTGTACATAAGTCGGCATTGTGCCTTTTGTTTTAAATTCGGATGCAATTTCGGTGTTTTATCGATAATAAGAAGGTCCAAGGTATACAGTAAACCTTAAGTGAAGCATCGGAATCTAAAACTGGACTCACAGGAGAGGTTCAAATCATAGAAAGTTAAAGTATCAGTCCTCTTGTACTTAAGTCGGCCTTGTGATTTTTCTATTAAATTCGGATGCAATTTCTGTGTTTCATCGCCAATAAGAAGGTCCAAGGGATACAGTAAACCTGAAGTGAAGCATTGGAATCTAAATATGGACTCACAGGAAAGGTTCAATTCATAGAAAATGAGAGTGTCAGTCCTCTTGTACTTAGGTCGGCATTGTGAATTTTGTATTAAATTCGGTGGCAATTTCTGTGTTTCATCGTCAATAAGAATGTCCAAGGTATAAAGTAAACCTGAAGTGAAGCATCGGAATCTAAACCAGGACTCACAGGAGAGATTCAAATCATAGAAAGTTAGAGTGTCAGTCCGCTTGTACTTAAGTCGGCATTGTGACTTTTGTATTAAATTCGGAATCAATTTCTGTATTCCATCGTCAATAAGAAGGTCCAAGGTAATCAGTAAACCTGAAGTGAAGCATCGGAATCTAAAACTGGACTCACAGGAGAGGTTCAAATCACAGAAAGTTAGAGGGACAGTCCTCTTGTACTTAAGTCGACATTGTGCCTTTTGTATTACATTCGGATGCAATTTCTGTGTTTCATCGTTAATAAGAATGTCCAAGGGATACAGTAAACCTGAAGTGAAGCATCGGAATCGAAAACTGGACTCACAGGAGAGGTTCAAATCATAGAAAGTTAGAGTGTCAGTCCTCTTGTACTTAAGTCGGCACCGTGCCCTTTGAATTTAATTCCGATGCAATTTCTGTGTTCCATCGTCAATAAGAAGGTCCAAGGTATACAGTAAACCTGAAGTGAAGCATCGGAATCTAAAACTGGACTCACAGGAGATGTTGAATTATAGAAAGTTAGAGTGTCAGACCTCTTGTACTTAAGTCGGCATCGTGGCTTTTGAATTTAATTCCGATGCAATTTCTGTGTTCCATCGACAATAAGAAGATCCAAGGTATACAGTAAACCTGAAGTGAAGCATCGGAATCTGAAACTGGACTCACAGGAGAGGTTGAAATCATTGAAAAATTGAAGTGTCAGTCCTCTTTTACTTAAGTCGGCATTGTGCCTTTTCTATTACATTTGGATGCAATTTCTGTGTTTCATCGTCAATAAGAAAGTCCAAGGGATACAGTAAACCTGAAGTGAAGCATCGGAATCTAAAACTGGACTCACAGGAGAGGTTCAAATCATACAAAGTTGGAGTGTCAGTCCTCTTGTACTTAAGTCGGCATTGTGCCTTTTGTATTAAATTCGGATACAAATTCAGTGTTTCATCGTCAATAAGATGGTCCAAGGTATACAGATAACCCTAAGTGAAGCATCGGAATCTGAAACTTGACTCACAGGTGAGGTTCAAATCATTGAAAATTAAAGTGTCAGTCCTCTTGTACTTAAGCCGGCATTGTGCCTTTTGTATTAAATTCGGATGCAATTTCTGTGTTTCATCTTCACTAAGAAGGGCCAAGGGATACAGTAAACCTGAAGTGAATCATCGGAATCTAAAACTTGACTCACAGGAGAGGTTCAAATCACAGAAAGTTAGTGTGTCATTCCTCTTGTGCTTAAGTCGGCATTGTGCATTTTGTATTAAATTCAGATGCAATTTCTGTGTTTCATCGTCAATAAGAAGGTCCATGGTATACAGTAAACCCTAAGTGAAGCATCGGAATCTAAAACTGGACTCACAGGAGAGGTTCAAATCATAGTTAGGTAGACTGTCAGTTCTCTTGTACTTTAGTCGGCATTGTGCCTTTTGTATTAAATTCGGATGCATTTTCTGTGTTTCATCCTCACTAAGGAGGTCCAAGGGATACAGTAAACCTGAAGTGAAGCATCGGAAACTAAAACTGGTCTCACAGGAGAGGTTCAAATCGTAGAAAGTAAGAACTGTCAGTCCTCTTGTACTCAAGTCGGCATTGTGCCTTTTGTATTACATTCGGATGCAATTTCTGTATTTCATCGTCAATAAGAAGATCCAAGGCATACAGTAAACCTGAAGTGAAGCATCGGAATCTAAACCAGTACTCACAGGAGAGGTTCAAATCATAGAAAGTTGGAGTGTCAGTCCATATGTACTTAAGTCGGCATTCTGACGTTTGTATTACATTCGGATGCAATTTCTGTGTTCCATCGTCAATAAGAAGGTCCAAGGTATACAGTAAACCTGAAGTGATGCATCGGAATCTAAAACTGGACTCACAGGAGAGGTTCAAATCATAGAAAGTTAAAGTGTCAGTCCTCTTGTACTTAAGTCGGCATTGTGATTTTTCTATTAAATTCGGATGCAATTTCTGTGTTTCATCGCCAATAAGAAGGTCCAAGGGATACAGTAAACCTGAAGTGAAGCATTGGAATCTAAATATGGACTCACAGGACAGGTTCAATTCATAGAAAATTAGAGTGTTAGTCCTCTTGTACTTAGGTCGGCATTGTGAATTTTGTATTAAATTCGGATGCAATTTCTGTGTTTCATCGTCAATAAGAATGTCCAAGGTATACAGTAAACCTGAAGTGAAGCATCGGAATCTAAACCAGGACTCACCGGAGAGGTTCAAATCATAGAAAGTTAGAGTGTCAGTCCGCTTGTACTTAAGTCGGCATTGTGATTTTTCTATTAAATTCGGATGCAATTTCTGTGTTTCATCGCCAATAAGAAGGTCCAAGGGATACAGTAAACCTGAAGTGAAACATTGGAATCTAAATATGGACTCACAGGAGAGGTTCAAATCATAGAAAGTTAAAGTGTCAGTCCTCTTGTACTTAAGTCGGCATTGTTATTTTTCTATTAAATTCGGATGCAATTTCTAAGTTTCATCGCCAATAAGAAGGTCCAAGGGATACAGTAAACCTGAAGTGAAGCATTGGAATCTAAATATGGACTCACAGGAAACGTTAAATTCATAGAAAATTAGAGTGTCAGTCCTCTTGTACATTGGACGGCATTGTGAATTTTGTATTAAATTCGAATGCAATTTCTGTGTTTCATCGTCAATAAGAATGTCCAAGGTATACATTAAACCTGAAGTGAAGCATGGGAATCTAAACCAGGACTCACAGGAGAGGTTCAAATCATAGAAGGTTAGAGTGTCAGTCCGCTTGTACTTAAGAAGGCATTGTGACTTTTGTATTAAATTCGGATTCAATTTCTGTGTTCCATCGTCAATAAGAACGTCCAAGGTAGTCAGAAAACCTGAAGTGAAGCATCGGAATCTAAAACTGGACTCACAGGAGACGTTCAAATCATTGAAAGTTAAAGTGTCAGTCCTCTTGTACTTAAGTCGGCTTTGTGCCTTTTCTATTAAATTCGGATGCAATTTCTGTGTTTCATCGTCAATAAGAAGGTCCAAGGGATACAGTAAACCTGAAGTGAAGCATTGGAATCTAAATTTGGACTCAGAGGATGGGTTCAAATCATAGAAAGTTAGAGTGTCAGTCCTCTTGTACCTAGGTCGGCATTGTGCCTTTTGTATTAAATGCGGATGCAATTTCCGTGTTTCATCGTCAATAAAAAGGTCCAAGGTATACAGTAAACCTGAAGTGAAGCATGGAATACTAAACCAGGACTCACAGGAGAGGTTCAAATCATAGAAAGTTCGGGTGTCAGTCCACCTGTACGTAAGTCGGCATTGTGACTTTTGTATTATATTCGGATGCAATATCTGTGCTACATCGACAATAAGAAGGTCCATGGGATACAGTAAACCACAAGTGAAGCATCGGACTCTAAAACTGGACTCACAGGAGAGGTTCAAATCATAGAGAGTAAGGGTGCCAGCCCTCTACTACTTAAGTCGGCATTGTGCCTTCTGTATTAAATTCGGATGCAATTTCTGTGTTTCATCGTCAATAAGAAGGTCCAAGGGATACAGTAAACCTGAAGTGAAGCATCGGAATCTAAAACTGGACTCACAGGAGAGGTTCAAATCATACAAAGTTGGAGTGTCAGTCCTCTTGTACTTAAGTCGGCATTGTGCCTTTTGTATTAAATTCGGATACAAATTCAGTGTTTCATCGTCAATAAGATGGTCCAAGGTATACAGATAACCCTAAGTGAAGCATCGGAATCTGAAACTTGACTCACAGGTGAGGTTCAAATCATTGAAAATAAAGTGTCAGTCCTCTTGTACTTAAGCCGGCATTGTGCCTTTTGTATTAAATTCGGATGCAATTTCTGTGTTTCATCTTCACTAAGAAGGGCCAAGGGATACAGTAAACCTGAAGTGAATCATCGGAATCTAAAACTTGACTCACAGGAGAGGTTCAAATCACAGAAAGTTAGTGTGTCATTCCTCTTGTGCTTAAGTCGGCATTGTGCATTTTGTATTAAATTCAGATGCAATTTCTGTGTTTCATCGTCAATAAGAAGGTCCATGGTATACAGTAAACCCTAAGTGAAGCATCGGAATCTAAAACTGGACTCACAGGAGAGGTTCAAATCATAGTTAGGTAGACTGTCAGTCCTCTTGTACTTTAGTCGGCATTGTGCCTTTTGTATTAAATTCGGATGCATTTTCTGTGTTTCATCCTCACTAAGGAGGTCCAAGGGATACAGTAAACCTGAAGTGAAGCATCGGAAACTAAAACTGGTCTCACAGGAGAGGTTCAAATCGTAGAAAGTAAGAACTGTCAGTCCTCTTGTACTCAAGTCGGCATTGTGCCTTTTGTATTACATTCGGATGCAATTTCTGTATTTCATCGTCAATAAGAAGATCCAAGGCATACAGTAAACCTGAAGTGAAGCATCGGAATCTAAACCAGTACTCACAGGAGAGGTTCAAATCATAGAAAGTTGGAGTGTCAGTCCATATGTACTTAAGTCGGCATTCTGACGTTTGTATTACATTCGGATGCAATTTCTGTGTTCCATCGTCAATAAGAAGGTCCAAGGTATACAGTAAACCTGAAGTGATGCATCGGAATCTAAAACTGGACTCACAGGAGAGGTTCAAATCATAGAAAGTTAAAGTGTCAGTCCTCTTGTACTTAAGTCGGCATTGTGATTTTTCTATTAAATTCGGATGCAATTTCTGTGTTTCATCGCCAATAAGAAGGTCCAAGGGATACAGTAAACCTGAAGTGAAGCATTGGAATCTAAATATGGACTCACAGGACAGGTTCAATTCATAGAAAATTAGAGTGTCAGTCCTCTTGTACTTAGGTCGGCATTGTGAATTTTGTATTAAATTCGGATGCAATTTCTGTGTTTCATCGTCAATAAGAATGTCCAAGGTATACAGTAAACCTGAAGTGAAGCATCGGAATCTAAACCAGGACTCACCGGAGAGGTTCAAATCATAGAAAGTTAGAGTGTCAGTCCGCTTGTACTTAAGTCGGCATTGTGACTTTTGTATTAAATTCGGAATCAATTTCTGTGTTCCATCTTCAATAAGAAGGTCCAAGGTAATCAGTAAACCAGAAGTGAAGCATCGGAATCTAAAACTGGACTCACAGGAGAGGTTCAAATCACAGAAAGTTAGAGTGCCAGTCCTCTTGTACTTAAGTCGGCATTGTGCCTTTTGCATTAAATTCGGATGCAATTTCTGAGTTTCATCGTCAATAAGAAGGTCAAAGGAGAGAGTAAAAATGAAGTGAAGCATCGGAATCTAAAACTGGACTCACAGGAGAGGTTCAATTCATAGAAACTTAGTGTGTCAGTCCTCTTGTACTTAAGTCGACATTGTGCCTTTTGTATTAAATTCGGATGCAATATCTGTGTTTCATCGTCAATAAGAAGGTCCAAGGTATACAGTAATCCCTAAGTGAAGCATCGGAATCTATAATTGGACTCACAGGAGAGTTTCTAATTATAGAAAGTTAGAGTGTCAGTCCTCTTGTACTTAAGTCGGCATTGTGCCTTTTGTAATAAATTCGGATGCAATTTCTGTGTTTCACCGTCACTAAGACAGTCCAAGGGATACAGTAAACCTGACGTGAAGCATCGGAAACTAAAACCGGACTCACAGGAGAGGTTCAAATCATAGAAAATTAGAGTGTCAGTCCTTTTGTACTTATGTCGGCATTGTGCCGTTTGAATTAAATTCGGATGCAATTTCTGTGTTTCATCGTCAATAACAAGATCCAAGGTACACAGTAAACCTGAAGTGAAGCATCGGAATCTAAAACTGGACTCACAGGAAGGGTTCAAATCATAGAAAGTTGGAGAGTCAGACCTCTTGTATTTAAGTCGGCATTTCGCCATTTGTATTAAACTCAGATGGAATTGTGTGTTTCAACGTCAATAAGAAGGTCCAAGGCATACAGTAAACCTGAAGTGAAGCATCGGAATCGAGAACTGGACTCACAGGACAGGTTCAAATCATAGAAAGTTAGAGTGTCAGTCCTCTTGTACTTAGGTCGGCATTGTGCCTTTTGTATTAAATTCGGATGCAATTTCCGTGTTTCATCGTCAATAAGAAGGTCCAAGGCATACAGTAAACCTGAAGTGAAGCATCGGAATCTAAACCAGTACTCACAGGACAGGTTCAAATCATAGAAAGTTAGAGTGTCAGTCCATATGTACTTAAGTCGGCATTCTGACGTTTGTATTACATTCGGATGCAATTTCTGTGTTCCATCGTCAATAAGAAGGTCCAAGGTATACAGTAAACCTGAAGTGATGCATCGGAATCTAAAACTGGACTCACAGGAGAGGTTCAAATCATAGAAAGTTAAAGTGTCAGTCCTCTTGTACTTAAGTCGGCATTGTGATTTTTCTATCAAATTCGGATGCAATTTCTGTGTTTCATCGCCAATAAGAAGGTCCAAGGGATACAGTAAACCTGAAGTCAAGCATTGGAATCTAAATATGGACTCACAGGAGAGGTTCAAATCATAGAAAGTTAGAGTGTCAGTCCGCTTGTACTTAAGTCGGCATTGTGACTTTTGTATTAAATTCGGAATCAATTTCTGTGTTCCATCTTCAATAAGAAGGTCCAAGGTAATCAGTAAACCTGAAGTGAAGCATCGGAATCTAAAACTGGACTCACAGGAGAGGTTCAAATCACAGAAAGTTAGAGTGCCAGTTCTCTTGTACTTAAGTCGGCATTGTGCCTTTTGTATTAACTTCGGATGCAATTTCTGTGTTTCATTGTCACTAAGATGGTCCAAGGGATACAGTAAACCTGAAGTGAAGCATCGGAAACTAAAACTGGACTCACAGGAGAGGTTCAAATCATAGAATATTAGAGTGTCAGTCCTCTTGTACTCAATCCGGCATTGTGCCTTTTGTATTAAATTCGGATGCAATTTCTGTGTTTCACCGTCAATAAGAAGGTCCAAGGTATACAGTAAACCTGAAGTGATGCATCAAAATCTAAAACTGGACTCACAGGAAGGGTTCAAATCATGGAAAGTTAGAGTGTCAGTCCTCTTGTATTTAAGTCGGCATTGTGCCTTTTGTATTAAATTCAGATGGAATTGTGTGTTTCATCGTCAATAAGAAGGTCCAAGGGATACAGTAAACCTGAAGTGAAGCATCGGAATCGAAAACTGGACTCACAGGAGAGGATCAAATCATAGAAAGATAGAGTGTCAGTCCGCATTGTGCCGTTTGTATTAAATTCGGATGCAATTTCGGTGTTTTATCGTTAATAAGAAGGTCCAAGGTATACAGTAAACCTGAAGTGAAACATCGGAATCTAAAACTGGACTCGCAGGAGAGGTTCAATTCATAGAAAGTTAGAGGGTCAGTCCTCTTGTACTTAAGTCGACATTGTGCCTTTTGTATTACATTCGGATACAATTTCTGTGTTTCATCGTCAATAAGGATGTCCAAGGGATACAGTAAACCTGAAGTGAAGCATCGGAATCGAAAACTGGACTCACAGGAGAGGTTCAAATCATAGAAAGTTAAAGTATCAGTCCTCTTCTACTTAAGTCGGCACCGTGCCTTTTGAATTTAATTCCGATGCAGTTTCTGTGTTCCATCGTCAATAAGAAGGTCCAAGGTATACAGTAAACCTGAAGTGAAGCATCGGAATTTAAAACTGGACTCACAGGAGATGTTGAATTATAGAAAGTTAGTGTGTCAGTCCTCTTGTACTTAAGTCGGCATCGTGGCTTTTGAATTTAATTCCGATGCAATTTCTGTGTTCCATCGTCAATAAGAAGGTCCAAGGTATACAGTAAACCTGAAGTGAAGCATCGGAATCTAAAACTGGACTCACAGGAGAGGTTCAAATCATTGAAAGTTGAAGTGTTAGTCCTCTTGTACTTAAGTCGGCATTGTGCCTTTTCTATTAAATTCGGATGCAATTTCTGTGTTTCATCGTCAATAAGAAGGTCCAAGGGATACAGTAAACTTGAAGTGAAGCATTGGAATCTAAATATCGACTCACAGGAAGGGTTCAAATCATAGAAAGTTAGAGTGTCAGTCTTCTTGTACTTAGGTCGGCATTGTGCCTTTTGTATTAAATTCGGATGCAATTTCCGTATTTCATCGTCAATAAGAAGGTCCAAGGTATACAGTAAACATTAAGTGAAGCATCGGAATCTAAACCAGGACTCACAGGAGAGGTTCTATTCATAGAAAGTTAGAGTGTCAGTCCACTTGTACTTAAGTCGGCATTGTGACTTTTGTATTACATACGGATGCAATTTCTGTGCTACATCGTCAATAAGAAGGTCCATGGGATACAGTAAACCTGAAGTGAAGCATCGGAATCTCAAACTGGACTCACAGGAGAGGTTCAAATCATAGAAAGTTAGGGTGTCAGTCCTCTACTACTTAAGTCGGCATTGTGCCTTCTGTATTAAATTCGGATGCAATTTCTGTGTTTCATCGTCAATAAGAAGGTCCAAGGGATACAGTAAACCTGAAGTGAACCATCGGAATCTAATACTGGACTCACAGGAGAGGTCAAATCATAGAAAGTTGGAGTGTAAGTCCTCTTGTACTTAAGTCGGCATTGTGCCTTTTGTATTAAATTCGGATGCAATTTCAGTGTTTCATCGTCAATAAGATGGTCCAAGGTATACAGAAAAACCTAAGTGAAGCATCGGAATCTGATACTTGACCCACAGGAGTGGTTCAAATCATTGAAAATTAAAGTGTCAGTCCTCTTGTACTTCAGCCGGCATTGTGCCTTTTGTATTAAATTCGGATGCAATTTCTGTGTTTCATCGTCACTAAGAAGGTCCAAGGGATACAGTAAACCTGACGTGAAGCATCGGAATCTAAAACTGGACCCACAGAAAAGTTCAAATCATAGAAAGTTAGAGTGTCAGTCCTCTTGTACTTAAGTCGGTATTGTACGTTCTGTATTAAATTCGGGTGCAATTTCTGTGCATCATCGTCAATAAGAAGGTCAAAGGATACAGTAAAAATGAAGTGAAGCATCGGAATCTGAAACTGGACTCACAGGAGAGGTTCAATTCATAGAAACTTAGAGTATCAGTCCTCTTGTACTTAAGTCGACATTGTGCCTTTTGTATCAAATTCGGATTCAATTTCTGTGTTTCATCGTCAATAAGAAGGTCCAAGGTATACAGTAATCCCTAAGTGAAGCATCGGAATCTAAAATTTGGCTCACAGGAGAGTTTCAAATTATAGAAAGTTAGAGTGTCAGTCCTCTTGTACTTAAGTCGGCATTGTGCCTTTTGTATTAAATTCGGATGCAATTTCTGTGTTTCATCGTCACTAAGAAGGTCCAAGGGATACAGTAAACCTGACGTGAAACATCGGAAACCAAAACTGGACTCACAGGAAGGGTTCAAATCATACAAAGTTGGAGTGTCAGTCCTCTTGCATTTATCGGCATTTTTCCTTTTGTATTAAATTCAGATGGAATTTCTGTGTTTCATCGTCAATAAGAAGGTCCAAGGGATACAGTAAACCTGAAGTGAAGCATCGGAATCGAAAACTGGTCTCACAGGACAGGTTCAAATCATAGAAAGTTAGAGTGTCAGCCCTCTTGTACTTAAGTTGGCATTGTGCTTTTTCTATTAAATTCGGATGCAATTTCTGTGTTTCATCGTCAATAAGAAGGTACAAGGTACACAGTAAACCTGAAGTGATGTATCGGAATCGAAACCAGGACTCACAGGAGAGGTTCAAATCATAGAAAGTTAGAGTGTCAGTCCGCTTGTACTTGAGTCGACATTGTGCCATGTGTATTAAATTCGGTTGCAATTTCTGTGTTCTATCGTCAATAAGAAGCTCCAAGGGATACAGCAAAGCTGAAGTGAAGCATCGGAATCTAAAGCTGGACTTACAGGAGAGGTTCAAATCATAGAAAGTAAGTGGGTCGGTCCTCTTGTACTTAAGTCGACATTGTGCCTTTTGTATTAAATTCGGATGCAATTTCTGTGAGTCATCGTCAATAAGAATGTCTAAGGGATACAGTAAACCTGAAGTGAAGCAACGGATTCTAAACCTGACTCACAGGAGAGGTTCAAATCATAGTAAGTTAGAGTGTCACTCCGCTTGTACTTAAGTCGGCACTGTGCCTTTTGTATTAATTTCGGATGCAATTTCTGTGTTTCATTGTCAATAAGTAGGTCCAAGGGATACAGTAAACCTGAAGTGAAGCATCGGAATCTAAAACTGGACTCACAGGAGCAGTTCAAATCATAGAAAGTTGGAGTGTCAGTCCTCTTGTACTTAATTCGGCATTGTGCCTTTTGCATTACATTCGGAGGCAATATCTGTGTTTCATCGTCAATAAGAAGGTCAAAGGAATACAGTAAACCCTAAGTGAAGCATCGGACTCTAAAACTGGACTCACAGGAGAGGTTCAAATCATTGAAAGTTAAAGTGTCAGTCCTCTTGTACTTAAGCCGGCATTGTGCCTTTTATATTAAATCCGGATGCAATTTCTGTGTTTCATCGTCACTAAGATGGTCCATGGGATACAGTAAACCTGAAGTCAAGCATCGAAATCTAAAACTTGACCCACGGGAGAGGTTCAAATCATAGAAAGTTTGAAAGTCAGTCCTCTTGTACTTAAGTCGGGATTGTACCTTTGGTACCAAATTCGGATGAAATACTGTGTTTCATCGTCAATAAGAAGGTCCAAGGGATACAGTAAACCTGAAGTGAAGCATCAGAATCGAAAACTGGACTCACAGGAGATGTTCAAATCATAGAAAGTTTGAGTGTCTGTCCTCTAGTACATAAGTCGGCATTGTGCCATTTGTGTTGAATTCGGATGCAATTTCTGTGTTTCATCGTCAATAAGAAGGTCCATGGTATACAGTAAACCTGAAGTGAAACATCGGAAACTGAAACTGGACTCACTGGAGAGGTTCGAATCAAAGAATATTAGAGTGGCTATCCTCTTGTACTTAAGTCGGCATTGTGCCTTTTGTATTAAATTCGGATTTAATTTCTGTGTTTCATCGTCCATAAGAAGGTGCAAGTTATACAGTAAACCTGAAGTGAAGCATCGAAATCTATAACTGGACCCACAGGAGATGTTTCAATCATAGAAAGTTAGAGTGTGAGTCATCTTGTACTTAAGTCGGCATTTTGCCTTTTGTATTAAATTCAGATGGAATTTCTGTGTTTCATCGTCAATTAGAAAGTCCAAGTGATACAGTAAACCTGAAGTGAAGCATCGGAATCGAAAACTGGACTCACAGGACAGGTTCAAATCATAGAAAGTTAGAGTGTCAGTCCTCTTGTACTTAAGTTGGCATTGTGCTTTTTCTATTAAATTCGGATGCAATTGATGTGTTTCATCGTCAATAAGAAGGTCCAAGGTATACAGTAAACCTAAAGTGAAGTATCGGAATCTAAACCAGGACTCACATCAGAGGTTCAAATCATAGAATGTTAGAGTGTCAGTCCGCTTGTACTTGAGACGGCATTGTGACTTTTGTATTAAATTCGGATGCAATTTCTGTGTTCCATCGTCAATAAGAAGGTCCAAGGTAAACAGTAAACCTGAAGTGAAGCATCGGAATCTAAAACTGGACTCACAGGAGGGGTTCAAAACATAGAAAGTTAGAGTGTCACTCCTCTTGTACTTAGGTCGGCATTGTGCCTTTTGTATTACATTCGGATGTAATTTCTCTGCTACATCGTCAATAAGAAGATCCAAGGAATACAGTTAACCTGAAGTGAAGAATCGGAATGTAAAACTGGACTCACAGGAGAGGTTCAAATCATAGATAGTTAGAGTGTCAGTCCTCTTGTACTTAAGACGGCATTGTGCATCTTGTAATAATCTCGATGCAATTTCTGTGTTTCATCGTCAATAAGAAGGTCCAAGGATTACAGTAAACCTGAAGTGAAGAATCGGAATCTAAAACTGGTCTCACAGGAGAGGTTCAAATCATAGAAAGTTAGAGTGTCAGTCCGCTTGTACTTAAGTCGGCATTGTGCCTTTTGTATTAATTTCGGATGCAATTTCTTTGTTTCATCGTCAATAAGAAGGTCCAAGGTATACAGTAAACATGAAGAGAAGCATCGGAATTTAAAACAGGACTCACAGGAGCGGTTCAAATCATAGAAAGTTTGAGTGTCAGTCCTCTAGTACTTAAGTCGGCATTGTGCCTTTTGTATTAAATTCGGTAGCAATTTCTGTATTTCATCGTCCATATGTGGGTCCAAGGGATACAGTAAACCTGAAGTGAAGCATCGGACTCTATAACTTGACTCACAGGAGAGGTTCAAATCATAGAAAGTTAGATTGCCATTCCTCGTGTACTTAAGTCGGCATTGTGCATTTTATATTAAATTCGGATGCAATTTCTGTGTTTCATCGTCAATAAGAAGGTCCAAGGTATACAGTAAACCCTAAGTGAAGCATCGGAATCTAAATCTGGACTCACAGGAGAAGTTCAAATCATTGAAAAATTTAGAGTGTCGGTTCTCTTGTACTTAAGTCGGCATTGTGCCTTTTGTATTAAATTCGGATACAATTTATGTGTTTCATCGTCACTAAGAGGGTCCAAGGGATACAGTAAACCTGAAGTGAAGCATCGGAAACTAAAACTGGTCTCACTGGAGAGGATCAATTCATAGAAAGTTAGAGTGTCAGTCCCCTTGTACTTAAGTCGGCATTGTGACTTTTGTATTAAATTCGGATGCAATTTCTGTGTTTCATCGTCAATAAGAAGGTCCAAGGGATACAGTAAACTTGAAGTGAAGCATCGGAAACCAAAACTGGGCTCACAGGAGAGGTTCAAATAATAGAAAATTAGAGTGTCAGTCCTCTTGAACTTAAGCCGGCATTGTGCCTTTTGTATTAAATTCGGATGCAATTTCTGTGTTTCATCGTCACTAATAAGGTCCAAGGGATACAGTAAACCTGAAGTGAAGCATCGGAAACTAAAACTGGACTCACAGGAGAGGTTCAAATCATAGAAAGTTAGAGTGTCAGTCCTCTTGTACATAAGTCGGCATTGTGCCTTTTGGATTAAATTCGGATGCAATTTCTGTGTTTCATCGTCAATAAGAAGGTCCAAGGTATACAGTAAACCCTAAGTGAAGCATCGGAATCTAAATCTGGACTCACAGGAGAAGTTCAAATCATTGAAAAATTTAGAGTGTCGGTTCTCTTGTACTTAAGTCGGCATTGTGCCTTTTGTATTAAATTCGGATACAATTTCTGTGTTTCATCGTCACTAAGAGGGTCCAAGAGATACAGTAAACCTGAAGTGAAGCATCGGAAACTAAAACTGGTCTCACTGGAGAGGATCAATTCATAGAAAGTTAGAGTGTCAGTCCCCTTGTACTTAAGTCGGCATTGTGACTTTTGTATTAAATTCGGATGCAATTTCTGTGTTTCATCGTCAATAAGAAGGTCCAAGGTATACAGTAAACCTGAAGTGAAGCATCTGAAGGTTAAAACTGGACTCACAGGAAGGGTTCAAATCATAGAAAGTTAGAGAGTCAGTCCTCTTGTACTTAAGTCGACATTGTGCCTTTTGTATTAAATTCGGATGCAATTTCTGTGTTTCATCGTCAATAAGAATGTCCAAGGGATACAGTAAACCTGAAGAGAAGCATCGGAATCGTAAACTGGACTCACAGGAGAGGTTCAAATCATAGAAAGTTAGAGTGTCAGTCCTCTTGTACATAAGTCGGCATTGTGCCTTTTGGATTAAATTCGGATGCAATTTCTGTGTTTCATCGCCAATAGGAAGGTCCAACGGATACAGTAAACCTGAAGTGAAGCATTGGAATCTAAATATGGACTCACAGGAAAGGTTCAATTCATAGAAAATTAGAGTGTCAGTCCTCTTGTACTTAGGTCGGAATTGTGAATTTTGTATTAAATTCGGATACAATTTCTGTGTTTCATCGTCAATAAGAATGTCCAAGGTATACAGTAAACCTCAAGTGAAGCATCGGAATCTAAACCAGGACTCAAAGGAGAGGTTCAAATCATAGAAAGTTAGAGTGTCAGTCCGCTTGTACTTAAGTCGGCATTGTGACTTCTGTATTAAATTCGGAATCAATTTCTGTGTTCCATCGTCAATAAGAAGGTCCAAGGTAATCAGTAAACCTGAAGTGAAGCATCGGAATCTGAATCTGGACTCACAAGAGAGGTTCAAATCACAGAAAGTTAGAGTGTCAGTACTCTTGTACTTAAGTCGGCATTGTGCCTTTTGTATTAAATTCGGATGCAATTTCTGTGTTTCATCGTCACTAATAAGGTCCAAGGGATACAGTAAACCTGAAGTGAAGCATCGGAAACTAAAACTGGACTCACAGAAGAGGTTCAAACCATAGAAAATTAGAGTGTCAGTCCTCTTGTACTTAAGCCGGCATTGTGCCTTTTGTATTAAATTCGGATGCAATTTCGGTGTTTTATCGTTAATAATAAGGTCCAAGGTATACAGTAAACCTGAAGTGAAGCATCGGAATCTAAAACTGGACTCTCAGGAGAGGTTCAAATCATAGAAAGTTAGAGGGTCAGTCCTCTTGTACTTAAGTCGACATTGTGCCTTTTGTATTACATTCGGATGCAATTTCTGTGTTTCATCGTCAATAAGAAGGTCCAAGGTATACAGTAAACCTGAAGTGAAGCATCGGAATCTAAAACTGGACTCACAGGAAGGGTTCAAATCATGGAAAGTTAGAATGTCAGTCCTCTAGTATTTAAGTCGGCTTTGTGCCTTTTCTATTAAATTCAGATGGAATTGTGTGTTTCATCGTCAATAAGAAGGTCCAAGGGATACAGTAAACCTGAAGTGAAGCATCGGAATCGAAAACTGGACTCACAGGAGAGGTTCAAACCATAGAAAGATAGAGTGTCAGTCCCTCTTGTACTTACGTCGGCATTGTGCCTTTTGTATTAAATTCGGATGCAATTTCGGTGTTTTATCGTTAATAAGAAGGTCCAAGGTATACAGTAAACCTGAAGTGAAGCATCGGAATCTAAAACTGGACTCACAGGAGAGGTTCAAATCATAGAAAATTAGAGGGTCAGTCCTCTTGTACTTAAGTCGACATTGTGCCTTTTGTATTACATTCGGATGCAATTTCTGTGTTTCATCGTCAATAAGAATGTCAAAGGGATACAGTAAAACTGAAGTGAAACATCGGAATCGAAAACTGGACTCACAGGAGAGGTTCAAATCATAGAAAGTTAAAGTGTCAGTCCTCTTGTACTTAAGTCGGCACCGTGCATTTTGAATTTAATTCCGATGCAATTTCTGTGTTCCATCGTCAATAAGAAGGTCCAAGGTATACAGTAAACCTGAAGTGAAGCATCGGAATCTAAAACTGGACTCACAGGAGATGTTGAATTATAGAAATTTAGAGTGTCAGTCCCCTTGTACTTAAGTCGGCATTGTGACTTTTGTATTAAATTCGGATGCAATTTCTGTGTTTCATCGTCAATAAGAAGGTCCAAGGGATACAGTAAACCTGAAGTGAAGAATCGGAAACCAAAACTGGACTCACAGGAGAGGTTAAAATCATGGAAAATTAGAGTGTCAGTCCTCTTGAACTTAAGCCGGCATTGTGCCTTTTGTATTAAATTCGGATGCAATTTCTGTGTTTCACCGTCAATAAGAAGGTCCAAGGTATACAGTAAACCTGAAGTGAAGCATCCGAAGGTTAAAACTGGACTCACAGGAAGGGTTCAAATCATGGAAAGTTAGAGTGTCAGTCCTCTTGTATTTAAGTCGGCATTGTGCCTTTTGTATTAAATTCGGATGCAATTTCTGTGTTTCATCGTCAAAAAGAATGTCCAAGGGATACAGTAAACCTGAAGTGAAGCATCGGAATCGAAAACTGGACTCACAGGAGAGGTTCAAATCATAGAAAGTTAAAGTGTCAGTCCTCTTGTACTTAAGTCGGCACCGTGCCTTTTGAATTTAATTCCGATGCAATTTCTGTGTTCCATCGTCAATAAGAAGGTCCAAGGTATACAGTAAACCTGAAGTGAAGCATCGGAATCTAAAACTGGACTCACAGGAGATGTTGAATTATAGAAAGTTAGAGTGTCAGTCCCCTTGTACTTAAGTCGGCATTGTGACTTTTGTATTAAATTCGGATGCAATTTCTGTGTTTCATCGTCACTAATAAGGTCCAAGGGATACAGTAAACCTGAAGTGAAGCATCGGAAACTAAAACTGGACTCAAAGAAGAGGGTCAAACCATAGAAAATTAGAGTGTCAGTCCTCTTGTACTTAAGCCGGCATTGTGCCTGTTGTATTAAATTCGGATGCAATTTTGGTGTTTTATCGTTAATAAGAAGTTCCAAGGTATACAGTAAACCTGAAGTGAAGCATCGGAATCTAAAACTGGACTCTCAGGAGAGAGGTTCAAATCATAGAAAGTTAGAGGTCAGTCTCTTGTACTTAAGTCGACATTGTGCCTTTTGTATTAAATTCGGATGCAATTTCGGTGTTTTATAGTTAATAAAACGGACCAAGGTATACAGTAAACCTGAAGTGAAGCATCGGAATCTAAAACTGGACTCACAGGAGATGTTGAATAATAGAAAGTTAGAGTGTCAGTCCTCTCGTACTTAAGTCAGCATCGTGGCTTTTGAATTTAATGCCGATGCAATTTCTGTGTACCATCGTCAATAAGAAGGTCCAAGGTATACAGTAAACCTGAAGTGAAGCATCGGAATCTAAAACTGGACTCACAGGAGAAGTTCAAATCATTGAAAGTTAAAGTGTCAGTCCTCTTGTACTTAAGTCGGCATTGTGCCTTCTGTATTAAATTCGGATTCTATTTCTGTGTTCCGTCGTCAATAAGAAGGTCCAAGGTATACAGTAAACCAGAAGTGAAGCATCGGAATCTAAAACTGGACTCACAGGAGAGGTTCAAATCATGGAAAGTTAAAGTGTCAGTCCTCTTGTACTTAAACCGCATTGTGATTTTTCTATTAAATTCGGAAGCAATTTCTGTGTTTCATCGCCAACAAGAAGGTCCAAGGGATACAGTAAACCTGAAGTGAAGCATTGGAATCTAAATATGGACTCACAGGAAAGGTTCAATTCATAGAAAATTAGAGTGTCAGTCCTCTTGTACTTAGGTCGGCATTGTGAATATTGTATTAAATTCGGATGCAATTTCTGTGTTTCATCGTCAATAACAATGTCCAAGGTATACAGTAAAACTGAAGTGAAGCATCGGAATCTAAACCAGGACTCACAGGAGAGGTTCAAATCATAGAAAGTTAGAGTGTCAGTCCGCTTGTACTTAAGTTTGCATTGTGAGTTTTGTATTAAATTCGGAATCAATTTCTGTGTTTCTATCGTCAATTAGAAGGTCCAAGGTAATCAGTAAACCTGAAGTGAAGCATCGGAAACTAAAACTGGACTCACAGGAGAGGTTCAAATCACAGAAAGTTAGAGTGTCAGTCCTCTTGTACTTAAGTCGGCATTGTGCCTTTTGTATTAAATTCGGATGCAATTTCTGTGTTTCATCGTCACTAATAAGGTCCAAGGGATACAGTAAACCTGTAGTGAAGCATCGGAAACTATAACTGGACTCACAGGAGTGGTTCAAATCATAGAAAATTAGAGTGTCAGTCCTCTTGTACTTAAGCCGGCATTGTGCCTTTTGTATTAAATTCGGATGCAATTTCTGTGTTTTACCGTCAATAAGAAGGTCCAAGGTATACAGTAAACCTGAAGTGAAGCATCGGATACTAAAACTGGTCTCACTGGAGAGATCAATTCATAGAAAGTTAGAGTGTCAGTCCCCTTGTACTTAAGTCGGCATTGTGACTTTTGTATTAAATTCGGATGCAATTTCTGTGTTTCATCGTCAATAAGAAGGTCCAAGGGATACAGTAAACTTGAAGTGAAGCATCGGAAACCAAAACTGGGCTCACAGGAGAGGTTCAAATAATAGAAAATTAGAGTGTCAGTCCTCTTGAACTTAAGCCGGCATTGTGCCTTTTGTATTAAATTCGGATGCAATTTCTGTGTTTCATCGTCACTAATAAGGTCCAAGGGATACAGTAAACCTGAAGTGAAGCATCGGAAACTAAAACTGGACTCACAGGAGAGGTTCAAATCATAGAAAGTTAGAGTGTCAGTCCTCTTGTACATAAGTCGGCATTGTGCCTTTTGGATTAAATTCGGATGCAATTTCTGTGTTTCATCGTCAATAAGAAGGTCCAAGGTATACAGTAAACCCTAAGTGAAGCATCGGAATCTAAATCTGGACTCACAGGAGAAGTTCAAATCATTGAAAAATTTAGAGTGTCGGTTCTCTTGTACTTAAGTCGGCATTGTGCCTTTTGTATTAAATTCGGATACAATTTCTGTGTTTCATCGTCACTAAGAGGGTCCAAGGGATACAGTAAACCTGAAGTGAAGCATCGGAAAACTAAAACTGGTCTCACTGGAGAGGATCAATTCATAGAAAGTTAGAGTGTCAGTCCCCTTGTACTTAAGTCGGCATTGTGACTTTTGTATTAAATTCGGATGCATTTCTGTGTTTCATCGTCAATAAGAAGGTCCAAGGTATACAGTAAACCTGAAGTGAAGCATCTGAAGGTTAAAACTGGACTCACAGGAAGGGTTCAAATCATAGAAAGTTAGAGAGTCAGTCCTCTTGTACTTAAGTCGACATTGTGCCTTTTGTATTAAATTCGGATGCAATTCCTGTGTTTCATCGTCAATAAGAATGTCCAAGGGATACAGTAAACCTGAAGAGAAGCATCGGATCGTAACTGGACTCACAGGAGAGGTTCAAATCATAGAAAGTTAGAGTGTCAGTCCTCTTGTACATAAGTCGGCATTGTGCCTTTTGGATTAAATTCGGATGCAATTTCTGTGTTTCATCGCCAATAGGAAGGTCCAACGGATACAGTAAACCTGAAGTGAAGCATTGGAATCTAAATATGGACTCACAGGAAAGGTTCAATTCATAGAAAATTAGAGTGTCAGTCCTCTTGTACTTAGGTCGGAATTGTGAATTTTGTATTAAATTCGGATACAATTTCTGTGTTTCATCGTCAATAAGAATGTCCAAGGTATACAGTAAACCTCAAGTGAAGCATCGGAATCTAAACCAGGACTCAAAGGAGAGGTTCAAATCATAGAAAGTTAGAGTGTCAGTCCGCTTGTACTTAAGTCGGCATTGTGACTTCTGTATTAAATTCGGAATCAATTTCTGTGTTCCATCGTCAATAAGAAGGTCCAAGGTAATCAGTAAACCTGAAGTGAAGCATCGGAATCTGAATCTGGACTCACAAGAGAGGTTCAAATCACAGAAAGTTAGAGTGTCAGTACTCTTGTACTTAAGTCGGCATTGTGCCTTTTGTATTAAATTCGGATGCAATTTCTGTGTTTCATCGTCACTAATAAGGTCCAAGGGATACAGTAAACCTGAAGTGAAGCATCGGAAACTAAAACTGGACTCACAGAAGAGGTTCAAACCATAGAAAATTAGAGTGTCAGTCCTCTTGTACTTAAGCCGGCATTGTGCCTTTTGTATTAAATTCGGATGCAATTTCGGTGTTTTATCGTTAATAATAAGGTCCAAGGTATACAGTAAACCTGAAGTGAAGCATCGGAATCTAAAACTGGACTCTCAGGAGAGGTTCAAATCATAGAAAGTTAGAGGGTCAGTCCTCTTGTACTTAAGTCGACATTGTGCCTTTTGTATTACATTCGGATGCAATTTCTGTGTTTCATCGTCAATAAGAAGGTCCAAGGTATACAGTAAACCTGAAGTGAAGCATCGGAATCTAAAACTGGACTCACAGGAAGGGTTCAAATCATGGAAAGTTAGAGTGTCAGTCCTCTAGTATTTAAGTCGGCTTTGTGCCTTTTCTATTAAATTCAGATGGAATTGTGTGTTTCATCGTCAATAAGAAGGTCCAAGGGATACAGTAAACCTGAAGTGAAGCATCGGAATCGAAAACTGGACTCACAGGAGAGGTTCAAACCATAGAAAGATAGAGTGTCAGTCCTCTTGTACTTACGTCGGCATTGTGCCTTTTGTATTAAATTCGGATGCAATTTCGGTGTTTTATCGTTAATAAGAAGGTCCAAGGTATACAGTAAACCTGAAGTGAAGCATCGGAATCTAAAACTGGACTCACAGGAGAGGTTCAAATCATAGAAAATTAGAGGGTCAGTCCTCTTGTACTTAAGTCGACATTGTGCCTTTTGTATTACATTCGGATGCAATTTCTGTGTTTCATCGTCAATAAGAATGTCAAAGGGATACAGTAAAACTGAAGTGAAGCATCGGAATCGAAAACTGGACTCACAGGAGAGGTTCAAATCATAGAAAGTTAAAGTGTCAGTCCTCTTGTACTTAAGTCGGCACCGTGCATTTTGAATTTAATTCCGATGCAATTTCTGTGTTCCATCGTCAATAAGAAGGTCCAAGGTATACAGTAAACCTGAAGTGAAGCATCGGAATCTAAAACTGGACTCACAGGAGATGTTGAATTATAGAAATTTAGAGTGTCAGTCCCCTTGTACTTAAGTCGGCATTGTGACTTTTGTATTAAATTCGGATGCAATTTCTGTGTTTCATCGTCAATAAGAAGGTCCAAGGGATACAGTAAACCTGAAGTGAAGAATCGGAAACCAAAACTGGACTCACAGGAGAGGTTAAAATCATGGAAAATTAGAGTGTCAGTCCTCTTGAACTTAAGCCGGCATTGTGCCTTTTGTATTAAATTCGGATGCAATTTCTGTGTTTCACCGTCAATAAGAAGGTCCAAGGTATACAGTAAACCTGAAGTGAAGCATCCGAAGGTTAAAACTGGACTCACAGGAAGGGTTCAAATCATGGAAAGTTAGAGTGTCAGTCCTCTTGTATTTAAGTCGGCATTGTGCCTTTTGTATTAAATTCGGATGCAATTTCTGTGTTTCATCGTCAAAAAGAATGTCCAAGGGATACAGTAAACCTGAAGTGAAGCATCGGAATCGAAAACTGGACTCACAGGAGAGGTTCAAATCATAGAAAGTTAAAGTGTCAGTCCTCTTGTACTTAAGTCGGCACCGTGCCTTTTGAATTTAATTCCGATGCAATTTCTGTGTTCCATCGTCAATAAGAAGGTCCAAGGTATACAGTAAACCTGAAGTGAAGCATCGGAATCTAAAACTGGACTCACAGGAGATGTTGAATTATAGAAAGTTAGAGTGTCAGTCCCCTTGTACTTAAGTCGGCATTGTGACTTTTGTATTAAATTCGGATGCAATTTCTGTGTTTCATCGTCACTAATAAGGTCCAAGGGATACAGTAAACCTGAAGTGAAGCATCGGAAACTAAAACTGGACTCAAAGAAGAGGGTCAAACCATAGAAAATTAGAGTGTCAGTCCTCTTGTACTTAAGCCGGCATTGTGCCTGTTGTATTAAATTCGGATGCAATTTCGGTGTTTTATCGTTAATAAGAAGTTCCAAGGTATACAGTAAACCTGAAGTGAAGCATCGGAATCTAAAACTGGACTCTCAGGAGAGGTTCAAATCATAGAAAGTTAGAGGGTCAGTCCTCTTGTACTTAAGTCGGCATTGTGCCTTTTGTATTAAATTCGGATGCAATTTCGGTGTTTTATAGTTAATAAAACGGACCAAGGTATACAGTAAACCTGAAGTGAAGCATCGGAATCTAAAACTGGACTCACAGGAGATGTTGAATAATAGAAAGTTAGAGTGTCAGTCCTCTCGTACTTAAGTCAGCATCGTGGCTTTTGAATTTAATTCCGATGCAATTTCTGTGTACCATCGTCAATAAGAAGGTCCAAGGTATACAGTAAACCTGAAGTGAAGCATCGGAATCTAAAACTGGACTCACAGGAGAAGTTCAAATCATTGAAAGTTAAAGTGTCAGTCCTCTTGTACTTAAGTCGGCATTGTGCCTTCTGTATTAAATTCGGATTCTATTTCTGTGTTCCGTCGTCAATAAGAAGGTCCAAGGTATACAGTAAACCAGAAGTGAAGCATCGGAATCTAAAACTGGACTCACAGGAGAGGTTCAAATCATGGAAAGTTAAAGTGTCAGTCCTCTTGTACTTAAACCGGCATTGTGATTTTTCTATTAAATTCGGAAGCAATTTCTGTGTTTCATCGCCAACAAGAAGGTCCAAGGGATACAGTAAACCTGAAGTGAAGCATTGGAATCTAAATATGGACTCACAGGAAAGGTTCAATTCATAGAAAATTAGAGTGTCAGTCCTCTTGTACTTAGGTCGGCATTGTGAATATTGTATTAAATTCGGATGCAATTTCTGTGTTTCATCGTCAATAAGAATGTCCAAGGTATACAGTAAAACTGAAGTGAAGCATCGGAATCTAAACCAGGACTCACAGGAGAGGTTCAAATCATAGAAAGTTAGAGTGTCAGTCCGCTTGTACTTAAGTCTGCATTGTGAGTTTTGTATTAAATTCGGAATCAATTTCTGTGTTCTATCGTCAATTAGAAGGTCCAAGGTAATCAGTAAACCTGAAGTGAAGCATCGGAATCTGAATCTGGACTCACAAGAGAGGTTCAAATCACAGAAAGTTAGAGTGTCAGTACTCTTGTACTTAAGTCGGCATTGTGCCTTTTGTATTAAATTCGGATGCAATTTCTGTGTTTCATCGTCACTAATAAGGTCCAAGGGATACAGTAAACCTGAAGTGAAGCATCGGAAACTAAAACTGGACTCACAGAAGAGGTTCAAACCATAGAAAATTAGAGTGTCAGTCCTCTTGTACTTAAGCCGGCATTGTGCCTTTTGTATTAAATTCGGATGCAATTTCGGTGTTTTATCGTTAATAATAAGGTCCAAGGTATACAGTAAACCTGAAGTGAAGCATCGGAATCTAAAACTGGACTCTCACGAGAGGTTCAAATCATAGAAAGTTAGAGGGTCAGTCCTCTTGTACTTAAGTCGACATTGTGCCTTTTGTATTACATTCGGATGCAATTTCTGTGTTTCATCGTCAATAAGAAGGTCCAAGGTATACAGTAAACCTGAAGTGAAGCATCGGAATCTAAAACTGGACTCACAGGAAGGGTTCAAATCATGGAAAGTTAGAGTGTCAGTCCTCTAGTATTTAAGTCGGCTTTGTGCCTTTTCTATTAAATTCAGATGGAATTGTGTGTTTCATCGTCAATAAGAAGGTCCAAGGGATACAGTAAACCTGAAGTGAAGCATCGGAATCGAAAACTGGACTCACAGGAGAGGTTCAAACCATAGAAAGATAGAGTGTCAGTCCTCTTGTACTTACGTCGGCATTGTGCCTTTTGTATTAAATTCGGATGCAATTTCGGTGTTTTATCGTTAATAAGAAGGTCCAAGGTATACAGTAAACCTGAAGTGAAGCATCGGAATCTAAAACTGGACTCACAGGAGAGGTTCAAATCATAGAAAATTAGAGGGTCAGTCCTCTTGTACTTAAGTCGACATTGTGCCTTTTGTATTACATTCGGATGCAATTTCTGTGTTTCATCGTCAATAAGAATGTCAAAGGGATACAGTAAAACTGAAGTGAAGCATCGGAATCGAAAACTGGACTCACAGGAGAGGTTCAAATCATAGAAAGTTAAAGTGTCAGTCCTCTTGTACTTAAGTCGGCACCGTGCATTTTGAATTTAATTCCGATGCAATTTCTGTGTTCCATCGTCAATAAGAAGGTCCAAGGTATACAGTAAACCTGAAGTGAAGCATCGGAATCTAAAACTGGACTCACAGGAGATGTTGAATTATAGAAATTTAGAGTGTCAGTCCCCTTGTACTTAAGTCGGCATTGTGACTTTTGTATTAAATTCGGATGCAATTTCTGTGTTTCATCGTCAATAAGAAGGTCCAAGGGATACAGTAAACCTGAAGTGAAGAATCGGAAACCAAAACTGGACTCACAGGAGAGGTTAAAATCATGGAAAATTAGAGTGTCAGTCCTCTTGAACTGAAGCCGGCATTGTGCCTTTTGTATTAAATTCGGATGCAATTTCTGTGTTTCACCGTCAATAAGAAGGTCCAAGGTATACAGTAAACCTGAAGTGAAGCATCCGAAGGTTAAAACTGGACTCACAGGAAGGGTTCAAATCATGGAAAGTTAGAGTGTCAGTCCTCTTGTATTTAAGTCGGCATTGTGCCTTTTGTATTAAATTCGGATGCAATTTCTGTGTTTCATCGTCAAAAAGAATGTCCAAGGGATACAGTAAACCTGAAGTGAAGCATCGGAATCGAAAACTGGACTCACAGGAGAGGTTCAAATCATAGAAAGTTAAAGTGTCAGTCCTCTTGTACTTAAGTCGGCACCGTGCCTTTTGAATTTAATTCCGATGCAATTTCTGTGTTCCATCGTCAATAAGAAGGTCCAAGGTATACAGTAAACCTGAAGTGAAGCATCGGAATCTAAAACTGGACTCACAGGAGATGTTGAATTATAGAAAGTTAGAGTGTCAGTCCCCTTGTACTTAAGTCGGCATTGTGACTTTTGTATTAAATTCGGATGCAATTTCTGTGTTTCATCGTCACTAATAAGGTCCAAGGGATACAGTAAACCTGAAGTGAAGCATCGGAAACTAAAACTGGACTCAAAGAAGAGGGTCAAACCATAGAAAATTAGAGTGTCAGTCCTCTTGTACTTAAGCCGGCATTGTGCCTGTTGTATTAAATTCGGATGCAATTTCGGTGTTTTATCGTTAATAAGAAGTTCCAAGGTATACAGTAAACCTGAAGTGAAGCATCGGAATCTAAAACTGGACTCTCAGGAGAGGTTCAAATCATAGAAAGTTAGAGGGTCAGTCCTCTTGTACTTAAGTCGGCATTGTGCCTTTTGTATTAAATTCGGATGCAATTTCGGTGTTTTATAGTTAATAAAACGGACCAAGGTATACAGTAAACCTGAAGTGAAGCATCGGAATCTAAAACTGGACTCACAGGAGATGTTGAATAATAGAAAGTTAGAGTGTCAGTCCTCTCGTACTTAAGTCAGCATCGTGGCTTTTGAATTTAATTCCGATGCAATTTCTGTGTACCATCGTCAATAAGAAGGTCCAAGGTATACAGTAAACCTGAAGTGAAGCATCGGAATCTAAAACTGGACTCACAGGAGAAGTTCAAATCATTGAAAGTTAAAGTGTCAGTCCTCTTGTACTTAAGTCGGCATTGTGCCTTCTGTATTAAATTCGGATTCTATTTCTGTGTTCCGTCGTCAATAAGAAGGTCCAAGGTATACAGTAAACCAGAAGTGAAGCATCGGAATCTAAAACTGGACTCACAGGAGAGGTTCAAATCATGGAAAGTTAAAGTGTCAGTCCTCTTGTACTTAAACCGGCATTGTGATTTTTCTATTAAATTCGGAAGCAATTTCTGTGTTTCATCGCCAACAAGAAGGTCCAAGGGATACAGTAAACCTGAAGTGAAGCATTGGAATCTAAATATGGACTCACAGGAAAGGTTCAATTCATAGAAAATTAGAGTGTCAGTCCTCTTGTACTTAGGTCGGCATTGTGAATATTGTATTAAATTCGGATGCAATTTCTGTGTTTCATCGTCAATAAGAATGTCCAAGGTATACAGTAAAACTGAAGTGAAGCATCGGAATCTAAACCAGGACTCACAGGAGAGGTTCAAATCATAGAAAGTTAGAGTGTCAGTCCGCTTGTACTTAAGTCTGCATTGTGAGTTTTGTATTAAATTCGGAATCAATTTCTGTGTTCTATCGTCAATTAGAAGGTCCAAGGTAATCAGTAAACCTGAAGTGAAGCATCGGAATCTAAAACTGGACTCACAGGAGAGGTTCAAATCACAGAAAGTTAGAGTGTCAGTCCTCTTGTACTTAAGTCGGCATTGTGCCTTTTGTATTAAATTCGGATGCAATTTCTGTGTTTCATCGTCACTAATAAGGTCCAAGGGATACAGTAAACCTGTAGTGAAGCATCGGAAACTATAACTGGACTCACAGGAGTGGTTCTAATCATAGAAAATTAGAGTGTCAGTCCTCTTGTATTTAAGTCGGCATTGTGCCTTTTGTATTAAATTCAGATGGAATTGTGTGTTTCATCGTCAATAAGAAGGTCCGAGGGATACAGTAAACCTGACGTGAAGCATCGGAATCGAAAACTGGGCTCACAGGAGAGGTTCAAATCATAGAAAGATAGAGTGTCAGTCCTCTTGTACTTAAGTCTGCATTGTGCCTTTTGTATTAAATTCAGATGCAATTTCGGTGTTTTATCGTTAATAAGAAGGTCCAAGGTATACAGTAAACCTGAAGTGAAGCATCGGAATCTAAAACTGGACTCACAGGAGAAGCTCAAATCATAGAAAGTTAGAGGGTCAGTGCTCTTGTACTTAAGTCGACATTGTGACTTTTGTATTAAATTCGGAATCAATTTCTGTGTTTTACCGTCAATAAGAAGGTCCAAGGTATACAGTAAACCTGAAGTGAAGCATCGGAATCTAAAACTGGACTCACAGGAAGGGTTCAAGTCATGGAAAGTTAGAGTGTCAGTCCTCTTGTACTTAAGTCGGCATTGTGCCTTTTGTATTAAATTCGGATGCAATTTCGGTGTTTTATCGTTAATAAGAAGGTCCAAGGTATACAGTAAACCTGAAGTGAAGCATCGGAATCTAAAACTGGACTCACAGGAGAGGTTCAAATCATAGAAAGTTAAAGTGTCAGTCCTCTTGTACTTAAGTCGGCATTGTGATTTTTCTATTAAATTCGGAAGCTATTTCTGTGTTTCATCGTCAATAAGAATGTCCAAGGTATACAGTAAACCTGAAGTGAAGCATCGGAATCTAAACCAGGACTCACAGGAGAGGTTCATATCATAGAAAGTTAGAGTGTCAGTCCGCTTGTACTTAAGTCGGCATTGTGACTTTTGTATTAAATTTGGAAACAATTTCTGTGTTCCATCGTCAATAAGAAGGTCCAAGGTAATCAGTAAACCTGAAGTGAAGCATCGGAATCTAAATCTGGACTCACAGGAGAGGTTCAAATCATAGAAAGTTAGAGTGTCAGTCCTCTTGTACTTAAGTCGGCATTGTGCCTTTTGTATTAAATTCGGATGCAATTTCGGCGTTTTATCGTTAATAAGAAGGTCCAAGGTATACAGTAAACCTGAAGTGAAGCATCGGAATCTAAAACTGGACTCACAGGAGAGGTTCTAATCATAGAGAGATAGCGTGTCCGTCCTCTTGTACTTAAGTCCACATTGTGCATTTTGTATTAAATTCGGATGCAATTTCTGTGTTTCATCGTCAATAGGAAGGTCCAAGGGATACAGTAAACTTGAAGTGAAGCATCGGAATCGAAAACTGGACTCACAGGAGAGGTTCAAATCATAGAAAGTTTGAGGGTCAGTCCTCTTGTACTTAAGTCGACATTGTGCCTTTTGTATTAAATTCGGTAGCAATTTCTGTATTTCATCGTCTATATGAGGGTCTGAGGGATACAGTAAACCTGAAGTGAAGCATCGGAATCTATAACTTGACTCACAGGAAAGGTTCAAACCATAGAAAGTTAGATTGTCATTCCTCTTGTACTTAAGTCGGCATTGTGCATTTTGTATTAAATTCGGATGCAATTTCTGTGTTTCATCGTCAATGAGAAGGTCCAAGGTATACAGTAAACCTGAAGTGAAGCATCTGAAGGTTAAAAATGGACTCACAGGAAGGGTTCAAATCATGGAAAGTTAGAGTGTCAGTCCTCTTGTATTTAAGTCGGCATTGTGCCTTTTGTATTAAATTCGGATGGAATTCTGAGTTTCATCGTCAATTAGAAGGTCCAAGGGATACAGTAAACTTGAAGTGAAGCATCGGAATCGAAAACTGGACTCACAGGAGAGGTTCAAATCATAGAAAGTTTGAGGGTCAGTCCTCTTGTACTTAAGTCGACATTGTGCCTTTTGTATTAAATTCGGATGCAATTTCTGTGTTTCATCGTCAATAAGAATGTCCAAGGGATACAGTAAACCTGAAGAGAAGCATCGGAATCGTAAACTGGATTCACAGGAGAGGTTCAAATCATAGAAAGTTAGAGTGTCAGTCATCTTGTACATAAGTCGGCATTGTGCCTTTTGGATTAAATTCGGATGCAATTTCTGCGTCTCATCGTCAATAATATGGTCCAAGGGATACAGTAAACCTGAAGTGAAGCATCGGAAACTATGACTGGTCTCACTGGAGAGGATCAATTCATAGAAAGTTAGAGTGTCAGTCCCCTTGTACTTAAGTCGCCATTGTGACTTTTGTATTAAATTCGGATGCAATTTCTGTGTTTCATCGCCAATAAGAAGGTCCTAGGGATACAGTAAACCTGAAGTGAAGCATTGGAATCTAAATATGGACTCACAGGAAAGGTTCAATTCATAAAAAATTAGAGTGTCAGTCCTCTTGTACTTAGGTCGGAATTGTGAATTTTGTATTTAATTCGGAGACAATTTCTGTGTTTCATCGTCAATAAGAATGTCCAAGGTATACAGTAAACCTGAAGTGAAGCATCGGAATCTAAACCAGCACTCACAGGAGAGGTTCAAATCATAGAAAGTTAGAGTGTCAGTCCGCTTGTACTTAAGTCGGCATTGTGACTTCTGTATTAAATTCGGAATCAATTTCTGTGTTCCCTCATCAATAAGAAGGTCCAAGGTAATCAGTAAACCTGAAGTGAAGCATCGGAATCTAAATCTGGACTCACAGGAGAGGTTCAAATCACAGAAAGTTAGAGTGTCAGTACTCTTGTACTTAAGTCGGCATTGTGCCTTTTGTATTAAATTCGGATGCAATTTCTGTGTTTCATCGTCACTAATAAGGTCCAAGGGATACAGTAAACCTGAAGTGAAGCATCGGAAACTAAAACTGGACTCACAGAAGAGGTTCAAACCATAGGAAATTAGAGTGTCAGTCCTCTAGTACTTAAGCCGGCATTGTGCCTTTTGTATTAAATTCGGATGCAGTTTCGGTGTTTTATCGTTAATAAGAAGGTCCAAGGTATACAGTAAACCTGAAGTGAAGCATCGGAATCTAAAACTGGACTCTCAGAAGAGGTTCAAATCATAGAAAGTTAGAGGGTCAGTCATCTTCTACTTAAGTCGACATTGTGCCTTTTGTATTACTTTCGGATGCAATTTCTGTGTTTCATCGTCAATATGAAAGTCCAAGGTATACAGTAAACCTGAAGTGAAGCATCGGAATCTAAAACTGGACTCACAGGAGATGTTGAATTATAGAAAGTTAGAGTGTCAGTCCTCTTGTACTTAAGTCGGCATCGTGGCTTTTGAATTTAATTCCGATGCAATTACTGTGTTCCATCGTCAATAAGAAGGTCCAAGGGATACAGTAAACCTGAAGTGAAGCATCGGAATCTAAATATGGACTCACAGGAAGGGTTCAAATCATAGAAAGTTAGAGTGTCAGTCCTCTTGTACTTAGGTCGGCATTGTGCCTTTTGTATTAAATTCCGATGCAATTTCCGTGTTTCAACGTCAATAAGAAGGTCCAAGGTATACAGTAAACCTGAAGTGAAGCATCGGAATCTACACCAGGACTCACAGGAGAGGTTCAAATCATAGAAAGTTAGTGTGTGAGTCCACTTGTACTTAAGTCGGCATTGTGACTTTTGTATTACATTCGGATGCAATTTCTGTGCTACATCGTCAATAAGAACGTCCATCGGATACAGTAAACCAGACGTTAAGCATCGGAATCTAAAACTGGACTCACAGGAGAGGTTCAAATCATAGAAAGTTAGGGTGTCAGTCCTCTACTACTTAAGTCGGCATTGTGCCTTCTGTATTAAATTCGGATGCAATTTCTGTGTTCCGTCGTCAATAAGAAGGTCCAAGGTATACAGTAAACCTGAAGTGAAGCATCGGAATCTAAAACTGGACTCACAGGAGAGGTTCAAATCATAGAAAGTTAAAGTGTCAGTCCTCTTGTACTTAAGTCGGCATTGTGATTTTTCTATTAAATTCGGAAGCAATTTCTGTGTTTCATCGCCGACAGGAAGGTCCAAGGGATACAGTGAACCTGAAGTGAAGCATTGGAATCTAAATATGGACTCACAGGAAAGGTTCAATTCATAGAAAATTAGAGTGTCAGTCCTCTTGTACTTAGGTCGGCATTGTGAATTTTGTATTAAATTCGGAAGCAATTTCTGTGTTTCATCGTCAATAAGAATGTCCAAGGTATACAGTAAACCTGAAGTGAAGCATCGGAATCTAAACCAGGACTCACAGGAGAGGTTCAAATCATAGAAAGTTAGAGTGTCAGTCCGCTTGTACTTAAGTCTGCATTGTGACTTTTGTATTAAATTCGGAATCAATTTCTGTGTTCCATCGTCAATAAGAAGGTCCAAGGTAATCAGTAAACCTGAAGTGAAGCATCGGAATCTAAACCAGGACTCACAGGAGAGGTTCAAATCATAGGAAGTTAGAGTGTCTGTCCTCTTGTACTTATGTCGGCATTGTGCCTTTTGTATTAAATTCGGATGCAATTTCTGTGTTTCATCGTCACTAATAAGGTCCAAGGGATACAGCAAACCTGAAGTGAAGCATAGGAAACTAAAACTGGACTCACAGGAGTGGTTCAAATCATAGAAAATTAGAGTGTCAGTCCTCTTGTACTTAAACCGGCATTGTGCCTTTTGTATTAAATTCGGATGTAATTTCTGTGTTTTACCGTCAATAAGAAGGTCCAAGGTATACAGTAAACCTGAAGTGAAGCATCGGAATCTAAAACTGGACTCACAGGAAGGGTTCAAGTCATGGAAAGTTAGAGTGTCAGTCCTCTTGTATTTAAGTCGGCATTGTGCCTTTTGTATTAAATTCAGATGGAATTGTGTGTTTCATCGTCAATAAGAAGGTCCAAGGGATACAGTAAACTTGAAGTGAAGCATCGGAATCGAAAACTGGACTCACAGGAGAGGTTCAAATAATAGAAAGTTTGAGGGTCAGTCCTCTTGTACTTAAGTCGACATTGTGCCTTTTGTATTAAATTCGGATGCAATTTCTGTGTTTCATCGTCAATAAGAATGTCCAAGGTATACAGTAAACCTGAAGAGAAGCATCGGAATCGTAAACTGGACTCACAGGAGAGGTTCAAATCATAGAAAGTTAGAGTGTCAGTCCTCTTGTACATAAGTCGGCATTGTGCCTTTTGGATTAAATTCGGATGCAATTTGTGTGTCTCATCGTCAATAATATGGTCCAAGGGATACAGTAAACCTGAAGTGAAGCATCGGAAACTAAGACTGGTGTCACTGGAGAGGATCAATTCATAGAAAGTTAGAGTGTCAGTCCCCTTGTACTTAAGTCGGCATTGTGACTTTTGTATTAAATTCGGGTGCAATTTCTGTGTTTCATCGCCAATAAGAAGGTCCTAGGGATACAGTAAACCTGAAGTGAAGCATTGGAATCTAAATATGGACTCACAGGAAAGGTTCAATTCATAGAAAATTAGAGTGTCAGTCCTCTTGTACTTAGGTCGGAATAGTGAATTTTGTATTTAATTCGGATACAATTTCTGTGTTTCATCGTCAATAAGAATGTCCAAGGGATACAGTAAACCTGAAGAGAAGCATCGGAATCGTAAACTGGACTCACAGGAGAGGTTCAAATCATAGAAAGTTAGAGTGTCAGTCCTCTTGTACATAAGTCGGCATTGTGCCTTTTGGATTAAATTCGGATGCAATTTCTGTGTCTCATCGTCAATAATATGGTCCAAGGGATACAGTAAACCTGAAGTGAAGCATCGGAAACTAAGACTGGTCTCACTGGAGAGGATCAATTCATAGAAAGTTAGAGTGTCAGTCCCCTTGTACTTAAGTCGGCATTGTGACTTTTGTATTAAATTCGGAATCAATTTCTGTGTTCCATCGTCAATAAGAAGGTCCAAGGTAATCAGTAAACCTGAAGTGAAGCATCGGAATCTAAATCTGGACTCACAGGAGAGGTTCAAATCACAGAAAGTTAGAGTGTCAGTACTCTTGTACTTAAGTCGGCATTGTGCCTTTTGTAATTAATTCGGATGCAATTTCTGTGTTTCATCGTCACTAATAAGGTAAAAGGGATACAGTAAACCTGAAGTGAAGCATCGGAAACTAAAACTGGACCCACAGAAGAGGTTCAAACCATAGAAAATTAGAGTGTCAGTCCTCTTGTACTTAAGCCGACATTGTGCCTTTTGTATTAAATTCGGATGCAGTTTCGGTGTTTTATCGTTAATAAGAAGGTCCAAGGTATACAGTAACCTGAAGTGAAGCATCGGAATCTAAAACTGGACTCTCAGGAGAGGTTCAAATCATAGAAAGTTAGAGGGTCAGTCCTCTTCTACTTAAGTCGACATTGTGCCTTTTGTATTACATTCGGATGCAATTTCTGTGTTTCATCGTCAATATGAAGGTCCAAGGTATACAGTAAACCTGAAGTGAAGCATCGTAATCTAAAACTGGACTCACAGGAGATGTTGAAATATAGAAATTTAGAGTGTCAGTCCTCTATTACTTAAGTCGGCATCGTAGCTTTTGAATTTAATTCCGATGCAATTACTGTGTTCCATCGTCAATAAGAAGTTCCAAGGTATACAGAAAACCTGAAGTGAAGCATCGGAATCTAAAACTGGACTCACAGGAAGGGTTCAAGTCATGGAAAGTTAGAGTGTCAGTCCTCTTGTATTTAAGTCGGCATTGTGCCTTTTGTATTAAATTCAGATGGAATTGTGTGTTTCATCGTCAATAAGAAGGTCCGAGGGATACAGTAAACCTGAAGTGAAGCATCGGAATCGAAAACTGGGCTCACAGGAGAGGTTCAAATCATAGAAAGATAGAGTGTCAGTCCTCTTGTACTTAAGTCGGCATTGTGCCTTTTGTATTAAATTCGGATGCAATTTCGGTGTTTTATCGTTAATAAGAAGGTCCAAGCTATACAGTAAACCTGAAGTGAAGCATCGGAATCTAAAACTGGACTCACAGGAGAGGTTCAAATCATAGAAAGTTAGAGGGTCAGTCCTCTTGTACTTAAGTCGACATTGTGACTTTTGTATTAAATTCGGAATCAATTTCTGTGTTTTACCGTCAATAAGAAGGTCCAAGGTATACAGTAAACCTGAAGTGAAGCATCGGAATCTAAAACTGGACTCACAGGAAGGGTTCAAGTCATGGAAAGTTAGAGTGTCAGTCCTCTTGTACTTAAGTCGGCATTGTGCCTTTTGTATTAAATTCGGATGCAATTTCGGTGTTTTATCGTTAATAAGAAGGTCCAAGGTATACAGTAAACCTGAAGTGAAACATCGGAATCTAAAACTGGACTCACAGGAGAGGTTCAAATCATAGAAAGTTAAAGTGTCAGTCCTCTTGTACTTAAGTCGGCATTGTGATTTTTCTATTAAATTCGGATGCTATTTCTGTGTTTCATCGTCAATAAGAATGTCCAAGGTATACAGTAAACCTGAAGTGAAGCATCGGAATCTAAACCAGGACTCACAGGAGAGGTTCAAATCATAGAAAGTTAGAGTGTCAGTCCGCTTGTACTTAAGTCGGCATTGTGACTTTTGTATTAAATTCGGAAACAATTTCTGTGTTCCATCGTCAATAAGAAGGTCCAAGGTAATCAGTAAACCTGAAGTAAAGCATCGGAATCTAAATCTGGACTCACAGGAGAGGTTCAAATCACAGAAAGTTAGAGTGTCAGTCCTCTTGTACTTAAGTCGGCATTGTGCCTTTTGTATTAAATTCGGATGCAATTTCTGTGTTTCATCGTCACTAATAAGGTCCAAGGGATACAGTAAACCTGAAGTGAAGCATCGGAAACTAAAACTGGACTCACAGAAGAGGTTCAAATCATAGAAAATTAGTGTGTCAGTCCTCTTGTACTTAAGCCGGCATTGTGATTTTTCTATTAAATTCGGATGCTATTTCTGTGTTTTATCGTTAATGAGAAGGTCCAAGGTATACAGTAAACCTGAAGTGAAGCATCGGAATATAAAACGGGACTCTCAGGAGAGGTTCAAATCACAGAAAGTTAGAGGGTTAGTCCTCTTGTACTCAAGTCGACATTGTGCCTTTTGTATTACATTCTTCTGTGTTTCATCGTCAATAAGAAGGACCAAGGTATACAGTAAATCTGAAGTGAAGCATCGGAATCTAAAACTAGCCTCACAGGAAGGGTTCAAATCATGGAAAGTTAGAGTGTCAGTCCTCTTGTATTCAAGTCGGCAATGTGCCTTTTGTATTAAATTCAGATGGAATTGTGTGTTTCATCGTCAATAAGAAGGTCCAAGGGATACAGTAAACCTGAAGTGAAGCATCGGAAACGAAAACTGGACTCACAGGAGAGGTTCAAATCATAGAAAGATAGAGTGTCAGTCCTCTTGTACTTAAGTCGGCATTGTGGCTTTTGTATTAAATTCGGATGCAATTTCGGTGTTTTATCGTTAATAAGAAGGTCCAAGGTATACAGTAAACCTGAAGTGAAGCATCGGAATCTAAAACTGGACTCACAGGGGAGGTTCAAATCATAGAAAGTTAGAGGGTCAGTCCTCTTGTACTTAAGTCGACATTGTGACTTTTGTATTAAATTCGGAATCAATTTCTGTGTTCCATCGTCAATAAGAAGGTCCAAGGTAATCAGTAAACCTGAAGTGAAGCATCGGAATCTAAAACTGGACTCACAGAAGAGGTTCAAATCACAGAAAGTTAGAGTGTCAGTCCTCTTGTACTTAAGTCGGCATTGTGCATTTTGTATTAAATTCGGATGCAATTTCTGTGTTTCACCGTCAATAAGAAGGTCCAAGGTATACAGTAAACCTGAAGTGAAGCATCTGAAGGTTAAAACTGGACTCACAGGAAGGGTTCAAATAATGGAAAGTTAGAGTGTCAGTCCTCTTGTATTTAAGTCGGCATTGTGCCTTTTGTATTAAATTCGGATGGAATTCTGAGTTTCATCGTCAATTAGAAGGTCCAAGGGATACAGTAAACTTGAAGTGAAGCATCGGAATCGAAAACTGGACTCACAGGAGAGGTTCAAATCATAGAAAGTTTGAGGGTCAGTCCTCTTGTACTTAAGTCGACATTGTGCCTTTTGTATTAAATTCGGATGCAATTTCTGTGTTTCATCGTCAATAAGAATGTCCAAGGGATACAGTAAACCTGAAGAGAAGCATCGGAATCGTAAACTGGACTCACAGGAGAGGTTCAAATCATAGAAAGTTAGAGTGTCAGTCATCTTGTACATAAGTCGGCATTGTGCCTTTTGGATTAAATTCGGAAGCAATTTCTGTGTCTCATCGTCAATAATATGGTCCAAGGGATACAGTAAACCTGAAGTGAAGCATCGGAAAGTAAGACTGGTCTCACTGGAGAGGATCAATTCATAGAAAGTTAGAGTGTCAGTCCCCTTGTACTTAAATCGGCATTGTGACTTTTGTATTAAATTCGGATGCAATTTCTGTGTTTCATCGCCAATAAGAAGGTCCTAGGGATACAGTAAACCTGAAGTGAAGCATTGGAATCTAAATATGGACTCACAGGAAAGGTTCAATTCATAGAAAATTAGAGTGTCAGTCCTCTTGTACTTAGGTCGGAATTGTGAATTTTGTATTTAATTCGGATACAATTTCTGTGTTTCATCGTCAATAAGAATGTCCAAGGTATACAGTAAACCTGAAGTGAAGCATCGGAATCTAAACCAGCACTCACAGGAGAGGTTCAAATCATAGAAAGTTAGAGTGACAGTCCGCTTGTACTTAAGTCGGCATTGTGACTTCCGTATTAAATTCGGAATCAATTTCTGTGTTCCCTCGTCAATAAGAAGGTCCAAGGTAATCAGTAAACCTGAAGTGAAGCATCGGAATCTAAATCTGGACTCACAGGAGAGGTTCAAATCACAGAAAGTTAGAGTGTCAGTACTCTTGTACTTAAGTCGGCATTGTGCCTTTTGTATTAAATTCGGATGCAATTTCTGTGTTTCATCGTCACTAATAAGGTCCAAGGGATACAGTAAACCTGAAGTGAAGCATCGGAAACTAAAACTGGACTCACAGAAGAGGTTCAAACCATAGAAAATTAGAGTGTCAGTCCTCTTGTACTTAAGCCGGCATTGTGCCTTTTGTATTAAATTCGGATGCAGTTTCGGTATTTTATCGTTAATAAGAAGGTCCAAGGTATACAGTAAACCTGAAGTGAAGCATCGGAATCTAAAACTGGACTCTCAGAAGAGGTTCAAATCATAGAAAGTTAGAGGGTCAGTCATCTTCTACATAAGTCGACATTGTGCCTTTTGTATTACATTCGGATGCAATTTCTGTGTTTCATCGTCAATATGAAGGTCCAAGGTATACAGTAAACCTGAAGTGAAGCATCGGAATCTAAAACTGGACTCACAGGAGATGTTGAATTATAGAAAGTTAGAGTGTCAGTAATCTTGTACTTAAGTCGGCATCGTGGCTTTTGAATTTAATTCCGATGCAATTACTGTGTTCCATCGTCAATAAGAAGGTCCAAGGGATACAGTAAACCTGAAGTGAAGCATCGGAATCTAAATATGGACTCACAGGAAGGGTTCAAATCATAGAAAGTTAGAGTGTCAGTCCTCTTGTACTTAGGTCGGCATTGTGCCTTTTGTATTAAATTCGGATGCAATTTCCGTATTTCAACGTCAATAAGAAGGTCCAAGGTATACAGTAAACCTGAAGTGAAGCATCGGAATCTACACCAGGACTCACAGGAGAGGTTCAAATCATAGAAAGTTAGTGTGTGAGTCCACTTGTACTTAAGTCGGCATTGTGACTTTTGTATTACATTCGGATGCAATTTCTGTGCTACATCGTCAATACGAACGTCCATCGGATACAGTAAACCAGACGTTAAGCATCGGAATCTAAAACTGGACTCACAGGAGAGGTTCAAATCATAGAAAGTTAGGGTGTCAGTCCTCTACTACTTAAGTCGGCATTGTGCCTTCTGTATTAAATTCGGATGCAATTTCTGTGTTCCGTCGTCAATAAGAAGGTCCAAGGTATACAGTAAACCTGAAGTGAAGCATCGGAATCTAAAACTGGACTCACAGGAGAGGTTCAAATCTTAGAAAGTTAAAGTGTCAGTCCTCTTGTACTTAAGTCGGTATTGTGATTTTTCTATTAAATTCGGAAGCAATTTCTGTGTTTCATCGCCGACAGGAAGGTCCAAGGGATACAGTAAACCTGAAGTGAAGCATTGGAATCTAAATATGGACTCACAGGAAAGGTTCATTTCATAGAAAATTAGAGTGTCAGACCTCTTGTACTTAGGTCGGCATTGTGAATTTTCTATTAAATTCGGATGCAATTTCTGTGTTTCATCGTCAATAAGAATGTCCAAGGTATACAGTAAACCTGAAGTGAAGCATCGGAATCTAAACCAGGACTCACAGGAGAGGTTCAAATCATAGAAAGTTAGAGTGTCAGTTCGCTTGTACTTAAGTCTGCATTGTGACTTTTGTATTAAATTCGGAATCAATTTCTGTGTTCCATCGTCAATAAGAAGGTCCAAGGTAATCAGTAAACCTGAAGTGAAGCATCGGAATCTAAACCAGGACTCACAGGAGAGGTTCAAATCATAGGAAGTTAGAGTGTCTGTCCTCTTGTACTTATGTCGGCATTGTGCCTTTTGTATTAAATTCGGATGCAATTTCTGTGTTTCATCGTCACTAATAAGGTCCAAGGGATACAGTAAACCTGAAGTGAAGCATCGGAGACTAAAACTGGACTCACAGGAGTGGTTCAAATCATAGAAAATTAGAGTGTCAGTCCTCTTGTACTTAAACGGGCATTGTGCCTTTTGTATTAAATTCGGATGCAATTTCTGTGTTTTACCGTCAATAAGAAGGTCCAAGGTATACAGTAAACCTGAAGTGAAGCATCGGAATCTAAAACTGGACTCACAGGAAGGGTTCAAGTCATGGAAAGTTAGAGTGTCAGTCCTCTTGTATTTAAATCGGCATTGTGCCTTTTGTATTAAATTCAGATGGAATTGTGTGTTTCATCGTCAATAAGAAGGTCCGAGGGATACAGTAAACCTGAAGTGAAGCATCAGAATCGAAAACTGGTCTCACTGGAGAGGTTCAAATCATAGAAAAATAGAGTATCAGTCCTCTTGTACTTAAGTCGGCATTGTGCTTTTTGTATTAAATTCGGATGCAATTTCGGTGTTTTATCGTTAATAAGAAGGCCCAAGGTATACAGTAAACCTGAAGTGAAGCATCGGAATCTAAAACTGGACTCACAGGAGAGGTTCAAATCATAGAAAATTAGAGTGTCACTCCTCTTGTACTTAAACCGGCATTGTGCCTTTTGTATTAAATTCGGATGCAATTTCTGTGTTTTACCGTCAATAAGAAGGTCCAAGGTATACAGTAAACCTGAAGTGAAGCATCGGAATCTAAAAATGGACTCACTGGAAGGGTTCAAGTCATGGAAAGTTAGAGTGTCAGTGCTCTTGTATTTAAGTCGGCATTGTGCCTTTTGTATTAAATTCAGATGGAATTGTGTGTTTCATCGTCAATAAGAAGGTCCAAGGGATACAGTAAACTTGAAGTGAAGCATCGGAATCGAAAACTGGACTCACAGGAGAGGTTCAAATCATAGAAAGTTTGAGGGTCAGTCCTCTTGTACTTAAGTCGACATTGTGCCTTTTGTATTAAATTCGGATGCAATTTCTGTGTTTCATCGTCAATAAGAATGTCCAAGGTATACAGTAAACCTGAAGAGAAGCATCGGAATCGTAATCTGGACTCACAGGAGAGGTTCAAATCATAGAAAGTTAGAGTGTCAGTCCTCTTGTACATAAGTCGGCATTGTGCCTTTTGGATTAAATTCGGATGCAATTTGTGTGTCTCATCGTCAATAATATGGTCCAAGGGATACAGTAAACCTGAAGTGAAGCATCGGAAACTAAGACTGGTGTCACTGGAGAGGATCAATTCATAGAAAGTTAGAGTGTCAGTCCTCTTGTACATAAGTCGGCATTGTGACTTTTGTATTAAATTCGGATGCAATTTCTGTGTTTCATCGCCAATAAGAAGGTCCTAGGGATACAGTAAACCTGAAGTGAAGCATTGGAATCTAAATATGGACTCACAGGAAAGGTTCAATTCATAGAAAATTAGAGTGTCAGTCCTCTTGTACTTAGGTCGGAATTGTGAATTTTGTATTTAATTCGGATACAATTTCTGTGTTTCATCGTCAATAAGAATGTCCAAGGGATACAGTAAACCTGAAGAGAAGCATCGGAATCGTAAACTGGACTCACAGGAGAGGTTCAAATCATAGAAAGTTAGAGTGTCAGTCCTCTTGTACATAAGTCGGCATTGTGCCTTTTGGATTAAATTCGGATGCAATTTCTGTGTCTCATCGTTAATAATATGGTCCAAGGGATACAGTAAACCTGAAGTGAAGCATCGGAAACTAAGACTGGTCTCACTGGAGAGGATCAATTCATAGAAAGTTAGAGTGTCAGTCCCCTTGTACTTAAGTCGGCATTGTGACTTTTGTATTAAATTCGGAATCAATTTCTGTGTTCCATCGTCAATAAGAAGGTCCAAGGTGATCAGTAAACCTGAAGTGTAGCATCGGAATCTAAATCTGGACTCACAGGAGAGGTTCAAATCACAGAAAGTTAGAGTGTCAGTACTCTTGTACTTAAGTCGGCATTGTGCCTTTTGTATTAAATTCGGATGCAATTTCTGTGTTTCATCGTCACTAATAAGGTCCAAGGGATACAGTAAACCTGAAGTGAAGCATCGGAAACTAAAACTGGACTCACAGAAGAGGTTCAAACCATAGAAAATTAGAGTGTCAGTCCTCTTGTACTTAAGCCGACATTGTGCCTTTTGTATTAAATTCGGATGCAGTTTCGGTGTTTTATCGTTAATAAGAAGGTCCAAGGTATACAGTAAACCTGAAGTGAAGCATCGGAAACTAAAACTGGACTCTCAGGAGAGGTTCAAATCATAGAAAGTTAGAGGGTCAGTCCTCTTCTACTTAAGTCGACATTGTGCCTTTTGTATTACATTCGGATGCAATTTCTGTGTTTCATCGTCAATATGAATGTCCAAGGTATACAGTAAACCTGAAGTGAAGCACCGGAATCTAAAACTGGACTCACAGGAGATGTTGAAATATAGAAAGTTAGAGTGTCAGTCTTCTATTACTTAAGTCGGCATCGTAGCTTTTGAATTTCATTCCGATGCAATTACTGTGTTCCATCGTCAATAAGAAGGTCCAAGGTATACAGTAAACCTGAAGTGAAGCATCGGAATCTAAAACTGGACTCACAAGAAGGGTTCAAGTCATGGAAAGTTAGAGTGTCAGTCCTCTTGTATTTAAGTCGGCATTGTGCCTTTTGTATTAAATTCAGATGGAATTGTGTGTTTCATCGTCAATAAGAAGGTCCGAGGGATACAGTAAACCTCAAGTGAAGCATCGGAATCGAAAACTGGGCTCACAGGAGAGGTTCAAATCATAGAAAGATAGAGTGTCAGTCCTCTTGTACTTAAGCCGACATTGTGCCTTTTGTATTAAATTCGGATGCAGTTTCGGTGTTTTATCGTTAATAAGAAGGTCCAAGGTATACAGTAAACCTGAAGTGAAGCATCGGAATCTAAAACTGGACTCTCAGGAGAGGTTCAAATCACAGAAAGTTAGAGGGTTAGTCCTCTTGTACTCAAGTCGACATTGTGCCTTTTGTATTACATTCTTCTGTGTTTCATCGTCAATAAGAAGGACCAAGGTATACAGTAAATCTGAAGTGAAGCATCGGAATCTAAAACTAGACTCACAGGAAGGGTTCAAATCATGGAAAGTTAGAGTGTCAGTCCTCTTGTATTCAAGTCGGCAATGTGCCTTTTGTATTAAATTCAGATGGAATTGTGTGTTTCATCGTCAATAAGAAGGTCCAAGGGATACAGTAAACCTGAAGTGAAGCATCGGAAACGAAAACTGGACTCACAGGAGAGGTTCAAATCATAGAAAGATAGAGTGTCAGTCCTCTTGTACTTAAGTCGGCATTGTGGCTTTTGTATTAAATTCGGATGCAATTTCGGTGTTTTATCGTTAATAAGAAGGTCCAAGGTATACAGTAATCCTGAAGTGAAGCATCGGAATCTAAAACTGGACTCACAGGAGAGGTTCAAATCATAGAAAGTTAGAGGGTCAGTCCTCTTGTACTTAAGTCGACATTGTGACTTTTGTATTAAATTCGGAATCAATTTCTGTGTTCCATCGTCAATAAGAAGGTCCAAGGTAATCAGTAAACCTGAAGTGAAGCATCGGAATCTAAAACTGGACTCACAGGAGAGGTTCAAATCACAGAAAGTTAGAGTGTCAGTCCTCTTGTACTTAAGTCGGCATTGTGCATTTTGTATTAAATTCGGATGCAATTTCTGTGTTTTATCGTTAATAAGAAGGTCCAAGGTATACAGTAAACCTGAAGTGAAGCATCGGAATCTAAAACTGGACTCTCAGGAGAGGTTCAAATCATAGAAAGTTAGAGGGTCAGTCCTCTTTTACTTAAGTCGACATTGTGCCTTTTGTATTACATTCGGATGCAATTTCTGTGTTTCATCGTCAATAAGAAGGTCCAAGGTATACAGTAAACCTGAAGTGAAGCATCGGAATCTAAAACTGGACTCACAGGAAGGGTTCAAATCATGGAAAGTTAGAGTGTCAGTCCTCTTGTATTTAAGTCGGCAATGTGCCTTTTCTATAAAATTCAGATGGAATTGTGTGTTTCATCGTCAATAAGAAGGTCCAAGGGATACAGTAAACCTGAAGTGAAGCATCGGAAACGAAAACTGGACTCACAGGAGAGGTTCAAATCATAGAAAGATAGAGTGTCAGTCCTCTTGTACTTAAGTCGGCATTGTGCCTTTTGTATTAAATTCGGATGCAATTTCGGTGTTTTATCGTTAATAAGAAGGTCCAAGGTATACAGTAAATCTGAAGTGAAGCATCGGAATCTAAAACTGGACTCACAGGAGAGGTTCAAATCGTAAAAAGTTAGAGGGTCAGTCCTCTTTTACTTAAGTCGACATTGTGACTTTTGTATTAAATTCGGAATCAATTTCTGTGTTCCATCGTCAATAAGAAGGTCCAAGGTAATCAGTAAACCTGAAGTGAAGCATCGGAATCTAAAACTGGACTCACAGGAGAGGTTCAAATCACAGAAAGTTAGAGTGTCAGTCCTCTTGTACTTAAGTCGGCATTGTGCCTTTTGTATTAAATTCGGGTGCAATTTCTGTGTTTCATCGTCACTAATAAGGTCCAAGGGATACAGTAAACCTGAAGTGAAGCATCGGAAACTAAAACTGGACTCACAGGAGTGGTTCAAATCATAGAAAATTAGATTGTCAGTCCTCTTGTACTTCAGCCGGCATGTGCCTTTTGTATTAAATTCGGATGCAATTTCTGTGTTTCACCGTCAATAAGATTGTCCCAGGTACACAGTAATCCTGAAGTGAAGCATCGGAATCTAAAACTGGATTCACAGGAAGGGTTCAAATCATGGAAAGTTAGAGGGTCAGTCCTGTTGTATTTAAGTCGGCATTGTGCCTTTTGTATTAAATTCAGATGGAATTGTGTGTTTCATCGTCAATAAGAAGGTCCAAGGGATGCAGTAAACCTGAAGTGAAGCATCGGAATCGAAAACTGGACTCACAGGAGAGGTTCAAATCATAGAAAGATAGAGTGTCATTCCTCTTGTACTTAAGTCGGCATTGTGCCTTTTGTATTAAATTCGGATGCAATTTCGGTGTTTTATCGTTACTAAGAAGGTCCAACGTATACAGTAAACCTGATGTGAAGCATCGGAATCTAAAACTGGACTCACAGGAGAGGTTCAAATCATAGAAAGTTAAAGTGTCAGTCCTCTTGTACTTATGTCGGCATTGTGATTTTTCTATTAATTTCGGATGCTATTTCTGTGTTTCATCGTCAATAAGAATGGCCGAGTTATACAGTAAACCTGAAGTGAGGCAGCGGAAACTAAACCAGGACTCACAGGAGAGGTTCAAATCATAGAAAGTTAGAGTGTCAGTCCGCTTGTACTTAAGTCGGCATTGTGACTTTTGTATGAAATTCGGAATCAATTTCTGTGTTCCATCGTCAATAAGAAGGTCCAAGGTAATCAGTAAACCTGAAGTGAAGCATCGGAATCTAAATCTGGACTCACAGGAGACTTTCAAATCACAGAAAGTTAGAGTGTCAGTCCTCTTGTACTTATGTCGGCATTGTGCCTTTTTTATTAAGTTCGGATGCAATTTCTGTGTTTCATCGTCACTAATAAGGTCCAAGGGATACAGTAAACCTGAAGTGAAGCATCGGAAACTAAAACTATACTCACAGAAGAGGTTCAAATTATAGAAAATTAGAGTGCCAGTCCTCTTGTACTTAAGCCGGCATTGTGCCTTTTGTATTAAATTCGGATGCAATTTCGGTGTTTTATCGTTAATAATAAGGTCCAAGGTATACAGTAAACCTGAAGTGAAGCATCGGAAACTAAAACTGGACTCTCAGGAGAGGTTCAAATCATAGAAAGTTAGAGGGTCAGTCCTCTTGTACTTAAGTCGACTTTGTGCCTTTTGTATTACATTCGGATGCAATTTCTGTGTTTCATCGTCAATAAGAAGGTCCAAGGTATACAGTAAACCTGAAGTGAAGCATCGGAATCTAAAACTGGACTCACAGGAAGGGTTCAAAGCATGGAAAGTTAGAGTGTGGGTCCTCTTGTATTTAAGTCGGCATTGTGCTTTTTGTATTAAATTCTGATGGAATTGTGTGTTTCATCGTCAATAAGAAGGTCCAAGGTATACAGTAAACCTGAAGTGAAGCATCGGAATCGAAAACTGGACTCACAGGAGAGGATCAAATCAAAGAAAGATAGAGTGTCAGTCCTCTTGTACTTAAGTCGGCATTGTGCCTTTTGTATTAAATTCGGATGCATTTTCGGTGTTTTATCGTTAATAAGAAGGTCCAAGGTATAGAGTAAACCCGAAGTGAAGCATCGGAATCTAAAACTGGACTCACAGGAGAGGTTCAAATCATAGAAAGTTAGAGGGTCTGTCCTCTTGTACTTAAGTCGACATTGTGCCATTTGTATTACATTCGAATGCAATTTCTGTGTTTCATCGTCAATAAGAATGTCCAAGGGATAGAGTAAACCTGAAGTGAAGCATCGGAATCGAAAACTGGAGTCACAGGAGAGGTTCAAATCTATAGAAAGTTAAAGTGTCAGTCCTCTTGTAAGTAAGTCGGCACCGTGCCTTTTGAATTTAATTCCGATGCAATTTCTGTGTTCCATCGTCAATAAGAAGGTCCAAGGTACACAGTAAACCTGAAGTGAAGCATCGGAATCTAAAACTGGACTCACAGGAGATGTTCAAATCATAGAAAGTTAGAGTGTCAGTCCTCTTGTATTTATGTCGGCATGATGCCTTTTGTATTAAATTCGGATGCAATTTCTGTGTTTCACCGTCAATAAGAAGGTCCAAGGTATACAGTAAACCTGCAGTGAAGCATCGGAAAGTAAACCAGGACTCACAGGAGAGGTTCAAATCATAGAAAGTTAGAGTGTCAGTCCACTTGTACTTAAGTCGGCATTGTGATTTTTGTATTACATTCGGATGCAATTTCTGTGCTACATCGTCAATAAGAAGGTCAATGGGATACAGTAAACCTGAAGTGAAGCATCGGAATCTAAAACTGGACTCACAGGAGAGGTTCAAATCATAGAATGTTAGGGTCTCAGTCCTCTAATACTTAAGTCGGCATTGTGCCTTCTGTATTAAATTGGGATGCAATTTCTGTGTTCCATCGTCAATAAGAAGGTCCAAGGTATACAGTAAACCTAAAGTGATGCATCGGAATCTAAAACTGGACTCACAGGAGAGGTTCAAATCATAGAAAGTTAAAGTGTCAGTCCTCTTGTACTTAAGTCGGCATTGTGATTTTAAATTAAATTCGGATGCAACTTCTGTGTTTCATCGCCAATAAGAAGGTCCAAGGGATAAAGTAAACCTGAAGTGAAGCATTGGAATCTAAATATGGACTCACAGGAAAGGTTCAATTCATAGAAAATGAGAGTGCCAGTCATCTTGTACTTAGGTCGGCATTGTGAATTTTGTATTAAATTCGGTTGGAATTTCTGTGTTTCATCGTCAATAAGAATGTCCAAGGTAGACAGTAAACCTGAAGTGAAGCATCGGAATCTAAACCAGGACTCACAGGAGAGGTTCAAATCATAGAAAGTTAGAGTGTCAGTCCGCTTGTACTTAAGTCGGCAGTGTGACTTTTGTATTAAATTCGGAATCAATTTCTGTGTTCCATCGTCAATAAGAAGGTCCAAGGTAATCAGTTAACCTGAAGTGAAGCATCGGAATCTAAAACTGGACTCACAGGAGAGGTTCAAATCACAGAAAGTTAGAGTGTCAGTCCTCTTGTACTTAAGTCGGCATTGTGCCTTTTGTATTAAATTCGGATGCAATTTCGGTGATTTATCGTTAATAAGAAGGTCCAAGGTATACAGTAAACCCGAAGTGAAGCATCGGAATCTAAAACTGGACTCACAGGACAGGTTCAAATCTTAGAAAGATAGAGGGTCAGTCCTCTTGTACTTAAGTCGACATTGTGCCTTTTGTATTACATTCGGATGCAATTTCTGTGTTTCATCTTCAATAAGAATGTCCATGGGATACAGTAAACCTGAAATGAAGCATCGGAATCGAAAACTGGACTCACAGGAGAGGTTCAACTCATAGAAAGTTAAAGTGTCAGTCCTCTTGTACTTAAGTCGGCACCGTGCATTTTGAATTTAATTCCGATGCAATTTCTGTGTTCCATCGTCAATAAGAAGGTCCAAGGTATACCGTAAACCTGAAGTTAACCATCGGAATCCAAAACTGTACTCACAGGAGATGTTGAATTATAGAAAGTTAGAGTGTCAGTCCTCTTGTACTTAAGTCGGTATCGTGGCATTTGAATTTAATTCCGATGCAATTTCTGTGTTCCATCGTCAATAAGAAGGTTTAAGGTATACAGTAAACCTGAAGTGAAGCATCGGAATCTAAAACTGGACTCACAGGAGAGGTTCAAATCATTGAAAGTTAAAGTGTCAGTCCTCTTGTACTTAAGTCGGCATTGTGCCTTTTCAATTTAATTCGGATGCAATTTGTGTGTTTCATCGTCAATATGAAGGTCCAAGGGATACAGTAAACGTGAAGTGAAGCATCGGAATCCAAACCAGGACTCACAGGAGAGGTTCAAATCATAGAAAGTTAGAGTGTCAGTCCACTTGTACTTAAGTCGGCATTGTGACTTTTATATTACATTCGGATGCAATTTCTGTGCTTCATCGTCAATAAGAATGTCCATGGGTACAGTAAACCTGAAGTGAAGCATCGGAATCTAAAACTGGACTCACAGGAGAGGTTCAAATCATAGAAAGTTAGGGTGTCTGTCCTCTACTACTTAAGTCGGCATTGTGCCTTCTGTATTAAATTCGGATGCAATTTCTGTGTTCCATCGTCAATAAGAAGGTCCACGGTATACAGTAAACCTGAAGTGAAGCATCGGAATCTAAAACTGGACTCTCAGGAGAGGTTCAAATCATAGAAAGTTAGAGGGTCAGTCCTCTTGTACTTAAGTCGACATTGTGCCTTTTGTATTACATTCGGATGCAATTTCCGTGTTCATCGCCAATAAGAAGGTCCACGGTATACAGTAAACCTGAAGTGAAGCATCGGAATCTAAAACTTAACTCACAGGAGATGTGAATTATAGAAAGTTAGAGTGTCAGTCCTCTAGTACTTAAGACGGCATCGTGGCTTTTGAATTTAATTCCGATGCAATTTCTGTGTTCCATCGTCAATAAGAAGGTTTAAGGTATACAGTAACCCTGAAGTGAAGCATCGGAATCTAAAACTGGACTCACAGGAGAGGTTCAAATCATTGAAAGTTAAAGTGTCAGTCCTCTTGTACTTAAGTCGGCATTGTGCCTTTTCTATTTAATTCGGATGCAATTTCTGTGTTTCATCGTCAATAAGAAGGTCTAAGGGATACAGTAAACCTGAAGTGAAGCATCGGAATCCCCAGGACTCACAGGAGAGGTTCAAATCATAGAAAGATAGAGTGTCAGTCCACTTGTACTTAAGTCGGCATTGTGACTTTTGTATTACATTCGGATGCAATTTCTGTGCTACATCGTCAATAAGAAGGTCCATGGGCACAGTAAACCTGAAGTGAAGCATTGGAATCTAAAACTGGACTCACAGGAGAGGTTCAAATCATAGAAAGTGATGGTGTCTGTCCTCTACTACTTAAGTCGGCATTGTGCTTTCTGTATTAAATTCGGAAGCAATTTCTGTGTTCCATCGTCAATAAGAAGGCCAAAGGTATACAGTAAACCTGAAGTGAAGCATCGGAATCTAAAACTGGACTCTCAGGAGAGGTTCAAATCATAGAAAGTTAGAGGGTCAGTCCTCTTGTACTTAAGTCGACATTGTGCCTTTTGTATTACATTCGGATGCAATTTCTGTGTTTCATCGTCAATAAGAAGGTCCAAGGTATACAGTAAACCTGAAGTGAAGCATCGGAATCTAAAACTCGACTCACAGGAAGGGTTCAAATCATGGAAAGTTAGAGTGTCAGTCCTCTTGTATTTAAGTCGGCAATGTGCCTTTTGTATTAAATTCAGATGGAATTGGGTGTTTCATCGTCAATAAGAAGGTCCTAGGGATACAGTAAACCTGAAGTGAAGCATCGGAATCGAAAACTGGACTCACAGGAGAGGTTCAAATCATAGAAAGATAGAGTGTCAGTCCTCTTGTACTTAAGTCGACATTGTGCCTTTTGTATTACATTCGGATGCAATTTCTGTGTTTCATCGTCTATAAGAAGGTGCAAGGTATAAAGTAAACCTGAAGTGAAGCATCGGAATCTAAAACTAGACTCACAGGAAGGGTTCAAATCATGGAAAGTTAGAGTGTCAGTCCTCTTGTATTTAAGTCGGCAATGTGCCTTTTGTATTAAATTCGGATGCAATTTCGGTGTTTTATCGTTAATAAGAAGGTCCAAGGTATACAGTAAATCTGAAGTGAAGCATCGGAATCTAAAACTGGACTCACAGGAGAGGTTCAAATCGTAAAAAGTTAGAGGGTCAGTCCTCTTTTACTTAAGTCGACATTGTGACTTTTGTATTAAATTCGGAATCAATTTCTGTGTTCCATCGTCAATAAGAAGGTCCAAGGTAATCAGTAAACCTGAAGTGAAGCATCGGAATCTAAAACTGGACTCACAGGAGAGGTTCAAATCACAGAAAGTTAGAGTGTCAGTCCTCTTGTACTTAAGTCGGCATTGTGCCTTTTGTATTAAATTCGGGTGCAATTTCTGTGTTTCATCGTCACTAATAAGGTCCAAGGGATACAGTAAACCTGAACTGAAGCATCGGAAACTAAAACTGGACTCACAGGAGTGGTTCAAATCATAGAAAATTAGATTGTCAGTCCTCTTGTACTTCAGCCGGCATGTGCCTTTTGTATTAAATTCGGATGCAATTTCTGTGTTTCACCGTCAATAAGAAGGTCCCAGGTACACAGTAATCCTGAAGTGAAGCATCGGAATCTAAAACTGGATTCACAGGAAGGGTTCAAATCATGGAAAGTTAGAGGGTCAGTCCTGTTGTATTTAAGTCGGCATTGTGCCTTTTGTATTAAATTCAGATGGAATTGTGTGTTTCATCGTCAATAAGAAGGTCCAAGGGATGCAGTAAACCTGAAGTGAAGCATCGGAATCGAAAACTGGACTCACAGGAGAGGTTCAAATCATAGAAAGATAGAGTGTCATTCCTCTTGTACTTAAGTCGGCATTGTGCCTTTTGTATTAAATTCGGATGCAATTTCGGTGTTTTATCGTTACTAAGAAGGTCCAACGTATACAGTAAACCTGATGTGAAGCATCGGAATCTAAAACTGGACTCACAGGAGAGGTTCAAATCATAGAAAGTTAAAGTGTCAGTCCTCTTGTACTTATGTCGGCATTGTGATTTTTCTATTAATTTCGGATGCTATTTCTGTGTTTCATCGTCAATAAGAATGGCCGAGTTATACAGTAAACCTGAAGTGAGGCAGCGGAAACTAAACCAGGACTCACAGGAGAGGTTCAAATCATAGAAAGTTAGAGTGTCAGTCCGCTTGTACTTAAGTCGGCATTGTGACTTTTGTATGAAATTCGGAATCAATTTCTGTGTTCCATCGTCAATAAGAAGGTCCAAGGTAATCAGTAAACCTGAAGTGAAGCATCGGAATCTAAATCTGGACTCACAGGAGACTTTCAAATCACAGAAAGTTAGAGTGTCAGTCCTCTTGTACTTATGTCGGCATTGTGCCTTTTTTATTAAGTTCGGATGCAATTTCTGTGTTTCATCGTCACTAATAAGGTCCAAGGGATACAGTAAACCTGAAGTGAAGCATCGGAAACTAAAACTATACTCACAGAAGAGGTTCAAATTATAGAAAATTAGAGTGCCAGTCCTCTTGTACTTAAGCCGGCATTGTGCCTTTTGTATTAAATTCGGATGCAATTTCGGTGTTTTATCGTTAATAATAAGGTCCAAGGTATACAGTAAACCTGAAGTGAAGCATCGGAAACTAAAACTGGACTCTCAGGAGAGGTTCAAATCATAGAAAGTTAGAGGGTCAGTCCTCTTGTACTTAAGTCGACTTTGTGCCTTTTGTATTACATTCGGATGCAATTTCTGTGTTTCATCGTCAATAAGAAGGTCCAAGGTATACAGTAAACCTGAAGTGAAGCATCGGAATCTAAAACTGGACTCACAGGAAGGGTTCAAAGCATGGAAAGTTAGAGTGTGGGTCCTCTTGTATTTAAGTCGGCATTGTGCTTTTTGTATTAAATTCTGATGGAATTGTGTGTTTCATCGTCAATAAGAAGGTCCAAGGTATACAGTAAACCTGAAGTGAAGCATCGGAATCGAAAACTGGACTCACAGGAGAGGATCAAATCAAAGAAAGATAGAGTGTCAGTCCTCTTGTACTTAAGTCGGCATTGTGCCTTTTGTATTAAATTCGGATGCATTTTCTGTGTTTTATCGTTAATAAGAAGGTCCAAGGTATAGAGTAAACCCGAAGTGAAGCATCGGAATCTAAAACTGGACTCACAGGAGAGGTTCAAATCATAGAAAGTTAGAGGGTCTGTCCTCTTGTACTTAAGTCGACATTGTGCCATTTGTATTACATTCGAATGCAATTTCTGTGTTTCATCGTCAATAAGAATGTCCAAGGGATAGAGTAAACCTGAAGTGAAGCATCGGAATCGAAAACTGGAGTCACAGGAGAGGTTCAAATCTATAGAAAGTTAAAGTGTCAGTCCTCTTGTAAGTAAGTCGGCACCGTGCCTTTTGAATTTAATTCCGATGCAATTTCTGTGTTCCATCGTCAATAAGAAGGTCCAAGGTACACAGTAAACCTGAAGTGAAGCATCGGAATCTAAAACTGGACTCACAGGAGATGTTCAAATCATAGAAAGTTAGAGTGTCAGTCCTCTTGTATTTATGTCGGCATGATGCCTTTTGTATTAAATTCGGATGCAATTTCTGTGTTTCACCGTCAATAAGAAGGTCCAAGGTATACAGTAAACCTGCAGTGAAGCATCGGAAAGTAAACCAGGACTCACAGGAGAGGTTCAAATCATAGAAAGTTAGAGTGTCAGTCCACTTGTACTTAAGTCGGCATTGTGATTTTTGTATTACATTCGGATGCAATTTCTGTGCTACATCGTCAATAAGAAGGTCTATGGGATACAGTAAACCTGAAGTGAAGCATCGGAATCTAAAACTGGACTCACAGGAGAGGTTCAAATCATAGAATGTTAGGGTCTCAGTCCTCTAATACTTAAGTCGGCATTGTGCCTTCTGTATTAAATTGGGATGCAATTTCTGTGTTCCATCGTCAATAAGAAGGTCCAAGGTATACAGTAAACCTAAAGTGATGCATCGGAATCTAAAACTGGACTCACAGGAGAGGTTCAAATCATAGAAAGTTAAAGTGTCAGTCCTCTTGTACTTAAGTCGGCATTGTGATTTTAAATTAAATTCGGATGCAACTTCTGTGTTTCATCGCCAATAAGAAGGTCCAAGGGATAAAGTAAACCTGAAGTGAAGCATTGGAATCTAAATATGGACTCACAGGAAAGGTTCAATTCATAGAAAATGAGAGTGCCAGTCATCTTGTACTTAGGTCGGCATTGTGAATTTTGTATTAAATTCGGTTGGAATTTCTGTGTTTCATCGTCAATAAGAATGTCCAAGGTAGACAGTAAACCTGAAGTGAAGCATCGGAATCTAAACCAGGACTCACAGGAGAGGTTCAAATCATAGAAAATTAGAGTGTCAGTCCGCTTGTACTTAAGTCGGCAGTGTGACTTTTGTATTAAATTCGGAATCAATTTCTGTGTTCCATCGTCAATAAGAAGGTCCAAGGTAATCAGTTAACCTGAAGTGAAGCATCGGAATCTAAAACTGGACTCACAGGAGAGGTTCAAATCACAGAAAGTTAGAGTGTCAGTCCTCTTGTACTTAAGTCGGCATTGTGCCTTTTGTATTAAATTCGGATGCAATTTCGGTGATTTATCGTTAATAAGAAGGTCCAAGGTATACAGTAAACCCGAAGTGAAGCATCGGAATCTAAAACTGGACTCACAGGACAGGTTCAAATCTTAGAAAGATAGAGGGTCAGTCCTCTTGTACTTAAGTCGACATTGTGCCTTTTGTATTACATTCGGATGCAATTTCTGTGTTTCATCTTCAATAAGAATGTCCATGGGATACAGTAAACCTGAAATGAAGCATCGGAATCGAAAACTGGACTCACAGGAGAGGTTCAACTCATAGAAAGTTAAAGTGTCAGTCCTCTTGTACTTAAGTCGGCACCGTGCATTTTGAATTTAATTCCGATGCAATTTCTGTGTTCCATCGTCAATAAGAAGGTCCAAGGTATACCGTAAACCTGAAGTTAACCATCGGAATCCAAAACTGTACTCACAGGAGATGTTGAATTATAGAAAGTTAGAGTGTCAGTCCTCTTGTACTTAAGTCGGTATCGTGGCATTTGAATTTAATTCCGATGCAATTTCTGTGTTCCATCGTCAATAAGAAGGTTTAAGGTATACAGTAAACCTGAAGTGAAGCATCGGAATCTAAAACTGGACTCACAGGAGAGGTTCAAATCATTGAAAGTTAAAGTGTCAGTCCTCTTGTACTTAAGTCGGCATTGTGCCTTTTCAATTTAATATGGATGCAATTTGTGTGTTTCATCGTCAATATGAAGGTCCAAGGGATACAGTAAACGTGAAGTGAAGCATCGGAATCCAAACCAGGACTCACAGGAGAGGTTCAAATCATAGAAAGTTAGAGTGTCAGTCCACTTGTACTTAAGTCGGCATTGTGACTTTTATATTACATTCGGATGCAATTTCTGTGCTACATCGTCAATAAGAATGTCCATGGGTACAGTAAACCTGAAGTGAAGCATCGGAATCTAAAACTGGACTCACAGGAGAGGTTCAAATCATAGAAAGTTAGGGTGTCTGTCCTCTACTACTTAAGTCGGCATTGTGCCTTCTGTATTAAATTCGGATGCAATTTCTGTGTTCCATCGTCAATAAGAAGGTCCACGGTATACAGTAAACCTGAAGTGAAGCATCGGAATCTAAAACTGGACTCTCAGGAGAGGTTCAAATCATAGAAAGTTAGAGGGTCAGTCCTCTTGTACTTAAGTCGACATTGTGCCTTTTGTATTACATTCGGATGCAATTTCCGTGTTCATCGCCAATAAGAAGGTCCACGGTATACAGTAAACCTGAAGTGAAGCATCGGAATCTAAAACTTAACTCACAGGAGATGTGAATTATAGAAAGTTAGAGTGTCAGTCCTCTAGTACTTAAGACGGCATCGTGGCTTTTGAATTTAATTCCGATGCAATTTCTGTGTTCCATCGTCAATAAGAAGGTTTAAGGTATACAGTAACCCTGAAGTGAAGCATCGGAATCTAAAACTGGACTCACAGGAGAGGTTCAAATCATTGAAAGTTAAAGTGTCAGTCCTCTTGTACTTAAGTCGGCATTGTGCCTTTTCTATTTAATTCGGATGCAATTTCTGTGTTTCATCGTCAATAAGAAGGTCTAAGGGATACAGTAAACCTGAAGTGAAGCATCGGAATCCCCAGGACTCACAGGAGAGGTTCAAATCATAGAAAGATAGAGTGTCAGTCCACTTGTACTTAAGTCGGCATTGTGACTTTTGTATTACATTCGGATGCAATTTCTGTGCTACATCGTCAATAAGAAGGTCCATGGGCACAGTAAACCTGAAGTGAAGCATTGGAATCTAAAACTGGACTCACAGGAGAGGTTCAAATCATAGAAAGTGATGGTGTCTGTCCTCTACTACTTAAGTCGGCATTGTGCTTTCTGTATTAAATTCGGAAGCAATTTCTGTGTTCCATCGTCAATAAGAAGGCCAAAGGTATACAGTAAACCTGAAGTGAAGCATCGGAATCTAAAACTGGACTCTCAGGAGAGGTTCAAATCATAGAAAGTTAGAGGGTCAGTCCTCTTGTACTTAAGTCGACATTGTGCCTTTTGTATTACATTCGGATGCAATTTCTGTGTTTCATCGTCAATAAGAAGGTCCAAGGTATACAGTAAACCTGAAGTGAAGCATCGGAATCTAAAACTCGACTCACAGGAAGGGTTCAAATCATGGAAAGTTAGAGTGTCAGTCCTCTTGTATTTAAGTCGGCAATGTGCCTTTTGTATTAAATTCAGATGGAATTGGGTGTTTCATCGTCAATAAGAAGGTCCTAGGGATACAGTAAACCTGAAGTGAAGCATCGGAATCGAAAACTGGACTCACAGGAGAGGTTCAAATCATAGAAAGATAGAGTGTCAGTCCTCTTGTACTTAAGTCGACTTTGTGCCTTTTGTATTACATTCGGATGCAATTTCTGTGTTTCATCGTCTATAAGAAGGTGCAAGGTATAAAGTAAACCTGAAGTGAAGCATCGGAATCTAAAACTAGACTCACAGGAAGGGTTCAAATCATGGAAAGTTAGAGTGTCAGTCCTCTTGTATTTAAGTCGGCAATGTGCCTTTTGTATTAAATTCAGATGGAATTGTGTGTTTCATCGTCAATAAGAAGGTCCAAGGGATACAGTAAACCTGAAGTGAAGCATCGGAATCTAAAACTGGACTCACAGGTGAGGTTCAAATCATAGAAAGTTAGAGGGTCAGTCCTCTTTTACTTAAGTCGACATTGTGACCTTTGTATTAAATTCGGAACACTTTCTGTGTTCCATCGTCAAAAAGAAGGTCCAAGGTAATCAGTAAACCTGAAGTGAAGCATCGGAATCTAAAACTGGACTCACAGGAGAGGTTCAAATCACAGAAAGTTAGAGTGTCAGTCCTCTTGTACTTAAGTCGGCATTGTGCCTTTTGTATTAAATTCGGATGCAATTTCTGTGTTTCATCGTCACTAATAAGGTCCAAGGTATACAGTAAACCTGAAGTGAAGCATCGGAAACTAAAACTGGACTCACAGGAGTGGTTCAAATCATAGAAAATTGGAGTGTCAGTCCTCTTGTACTTCAGCCGGCATTGTGCGTTTTGTATTAAATTCGGATGCAATTTCTGTGTTTCACCGTCAATAAGAAGGTCCAAGGTATACAGTAATCCTGAAGTGAAGCATCGGAATCTAAAACTGGACTCACAGGAAGGGTTCAAATCATGGAAAGTTAGAGTGTCAGTCCTCTTGTATTTAAGTCGGCATTGTGCCTTTTGTATTAAATTCAGATGGAATTGTGTGTTTCATCGTCAATAAGAAGGTCCAAGGGATACAGTAAACCTGAAGTGAAGCATCGGAATCTAAAACTGGACTCACAGGAAGGGTTCAAATCATGGAAAGTTAGAGTGTCAGTCCTCTTGTATTTAAGTCGGCATTGTGCCTTTTGTATTAACTTCAGATGGAATTGTGTGTTTCATCGTCAATAAGAAGGTCCAAGGGATACAGTAAACCTGAAGTGAAGCATCGGAATCGAAAACTGGGCTCACAGGAGAGGTTCAAATCATAGAAAGATAGAGTGTCATTCCTCTTGTACTTAAGTCGGCATTGTGCCTTTTCTATTTAATTCGGATGCAATTTCTGTGTTTCATCGTCAATAAGAAGGTCCAAGGGATACAGTAAACCTGAAGTTAAGCATCGGAATCCAAACCAGGACTCACAGGAGAGATTCAAATCACAGGAAGTTAGAGTGTCAGTCCATTTGTACTTAAGTCGGCATTGTGACTTTTATATTACATTCGGATGCAATTTCTGTGCTACATCGTCAATAAGAAGGTCCATGGGTACAGTAAACCTGAAGTGAAGCATCGGAATCTAAAAGTGGACTCACAGGAGAGGTTCAAATCATAGAAAGTTAGGGTGTCTGTCCTCTACTACTTAAGTCGGCATTGTGCCTTCTGTATTAAATTCGGATGCAATTTCTGTGTTCCATCGTCAATAAGAAGGTCCAAGGTATACAGTAAACCTGAAGTGAAGCGTCGGAATCTAAAACTGGACTCGCAGGAGAGGTTCAAATCATAGAAAGTTAGAAGGTCAGTCCTCTTGTACTTAAGTCGGCATCGTGGCTTTTGAAATTAATTCCGATGCAATTTCTGTGTTCCATCGTCAATAAGAAGGTTTAAGGTATACAGTAACCCTGAAGTGAAGCATCGGAATCTAAAACTGGACTCACAGGAGAGGTTCAAATCATTGAAAGTTAAAGTGTCAGTCCTCTTGTACTTAAGTAAGCATTGTGCCTTTTCTATTTAATTCGGATGCAATTTCTGTGTTTCATCGTCAATAAGAAGGTCCAAGGGATACAGTAAACCTGAAGTGAAGCATCGGAATCCAAACCAGGACTCACAGGAGAGGTTCAAATCATAGAAAGTTAGAGTGTCAGTCCACTTGTACTAAAGTCGGCATTGTGACTTTTGTATTACATTCAGATGCAATTTCTGTGCTACATCGTCAATAAGAAGGTAAATGGGTACAGTAAACCTGAAGTGAAGCATCGGAATCTAAAACTGGACTCACAGGAGAGGTTCAAATCATAGAAAGTTACGGTGTCTGTCCTCTACTACTTAAGTCGGCATTGTGCCTTCTGTATTAAATTCGGATGCAATTTCTGTGTTCCATCGTCAATAAGAAGGTCCAAGGTATACAGTAAACCTGAAGTGAAGCATCGGAATCTAAAACTGGACTCACAGGAAGGGTTCAAATCATGGAAAGTTAGAGTGTCAGTCCTCTTGTATTTAAGTCGGCAATGTGCCTTTTGTATTACATTCAGATGGAATTGTGTGTTTCATCGTCAATAAGAAGGTCCAAGGGATACAGTAAACCTGAAGTGAAGCATCGGAATCGAGAACTGGACTCACAGGAGAGGTTCAAATCATAGAAAGATAGAGTGTCAGTCCTCTTGTACTTAAGTCGGCATTGTGCCTTTTGTATTAAATTCGGATGCAATTTCGGTGTTTTATAGTTAATAAGAAGGTCCAAGGTATACAGTAAACCTGAAGTGAAGCATCGGAATCTAAAACTGGACTCACAGGAGAGGTTCAAATCATAGAAAGTTAGAGGGTCAGTCCTCTTTTACTTAAGTCGACATTGTGACTTTTGTATTAAATTCGGAATCAATTTCTGTGTTCCATCGTCAAAAAGAAGGTCCAAGGTAATCAGTAAACCTGAAGTGAAGCATCGGAATCTAAAACTGGACTCACAGGAGAGGTTCAAATCACAGAAAGTTAGAGTGTCAGTCCTCTTGTACTTAAGTCGGCATTGTGCCTTTTGCATTAAATTCGGATGCAATTTCTGTGTTTCATCGTCACTAATAAGGTCCAAGGGATACAGTAAACCTGAAGTGAAGCATCGGAAACTAAAACTGGACTCACAGGAGTGGTTCAAATCATAGAAAATTAGAGTGTCAGTCCTCTTGTACTTCAGCCGGCATTGTGCCTTTTGTATTAAATTCGGATGCAATTTCTGTGTTTTATCGTTAATAAGAAGGTCCAAGGTATACAGTAAACCTGAAGTGAAGCATCGGAATCTAAAACTGGACTCACAGGAGAGGTTCAAATCATAGAAAGTTAGAGGGTCAGTCCTCTTTTACTTAAGTCGACATTGTGACTTTTGTATTAAATTCGGAATCAATTTCTGTGTTCCATCGTCAAAAAGAAGGTCCAAGGTAATCAGTAAACCTTGAAGTGAAGCATCGGAATCGAAAACTGGACTCACAGGAGGGGTTCAAATCTATAGAAAGTTAAAGTGTCAGTCCTCTTGTACTTAAGTCGGCACCGTGCCTTTTGAATTTAATTCCGATGCAATTTCTGTGTTCCATCGTCAATAAGAAGGTCCAAGGTACACAGTAAACCTGAAGTGAAGCATCGGAATCTAAAACTGGACTCACAGGAGAGGTTCAAATCATAGAAAGTTAGAGTGTCAGTCCACTTGTACTTAAGTCGGCATTGTGATTTTTGTATTACATTAGGATGCAATTTCTGTGCTACATCGTCAATAAGAACGTCAATGGGATACAGTAAACCTGAAGTGAAGCATCGGAATCTAAAACTGGACTCACAGGAGAGGTTCAAATCATAGATTCTTAGGGTCTCAGTCCTCTAATACTTAAGTCGGCATTGTGCCTTCTGTATTAAATTCGGATGCAATTTCTGTGTTCCATCGTCAATAAGAAGGTCCAAGGTATACAGTAAGCCTAAAGTGAAGCATCGGAATCTAAAACTGGACTCACAATAGAGGTTCAAATCATAGAAAGTTAAAGTGTCTGTCCTCTTGTACTTAAGTCGGCATTGTGATTTTAAATTAATTTCGGATGCAACTTCTGTGTTTCATCGCCAATAAGAAGGTCCAAGGGATAAAGTAAACCTGAAGTGAAGCATTGGAATCTAAATATGGACTCACAGGAAAGGTTCAATTCATAGAAAATTAGAGTGCCAGTCATCTTGTACTTAGGTCGGCATTGTGAATTTTGTATTAAATTCGGTTGGAATTTCTGTGTTTCATCGTCAATAAGAATGTCCAAGGTATACAGTAAACCTGAAGTGAAACATCGGAATCTAAACCAGGACTCACAGGAGAGGTTCAAATCATAGAAAGTTAGAGTGTCAGTCCGCTTGTACTTAAGTCGGCATTGTGACTTTTGTATTAAATTCGGAATCAATTTCTGTGTTCCATCGTCAATAAGAAGGTCCAAGGTAATCAGTTAACCTGAAGTGAAGCATCGGAATCTAAAACTGGACTCACAGGAGAGGTTCAAATCATAGAAAGTTAGGGTGTCTGTCCTCTACTACTTAAGTCGGCATTGTGCCTTCTGTATTAAATTCGGATGCAATTTCTGTGTTCCATCGTCAATAAGAAGGTCCAAGGTATACAGTAAACCTGAAGTGAAGCATCGGAATCTAAAACTGGACTCTCAGGAGAGGTTCAAATCATAGAAAGTTAGAGGGTCAGTCCTCTTGTACTTAATTTGACATTGTGCCTTTTGTATTACATTCGGATGCAATTTCCGTGTTTCATCGCCAATAAGAAGGTCCAAGGTATACAGTAAACCTGAAGTGAAGCATCGGAATCTAAAACTGTACTCACAGGAGATGTTGAATTATAGAAAGTTAGAGTGTCAGTCCTCTTGTACTTAAGTCGGCATCGTGGCTTTTGAATTTAATTCCGATGCAATTTCTGTGTTCCATCGTCAATAAGAAGGTTTAAGGTATACAGTAACCCTGAAGTGAAGCATCGGAATCTAAAACTGGACTCACAGGAGAGGTTCAAATCATTGAAAGTTAAAGTGTCAGTCCTCTTGTACTTAAGTCGGCATTGTGCCTTTTCTACTTAATTCGTATGCAAATTCTGTGTTTCATCGTCAATAAGAAGGTCCAAGGGATACAGTAAACCTGAAGTGAAGCATCGGAATCCAAACCAGGACTCACAGGAGAGGTTCAAATCATAGAAAGTTAGAGTGTCAGTCCACTTGTACTTAAGTCGGCATTGTGACTTTTGTATTACATTCGGATGCAATTTCTGTGCTACATCGTCAATAAGAAGGTCCATGGGCACAGTAAACCTGAAGTGAAGCATCGGAATCTAAAACTGGACCCACAGGAGAGGTTCAAATCATAGAAAGTTATGGTGTCTGTTCTCTACTACTTAAGTCGGCATTGTGCCTTCTGTATTAAATTCGGATGCAATTTCTGTGTTCCATCGTCAATAAGAAGGTCAAAGGTATACAGTAAACCTGAAGTGAAGCATCGGAATCTAAAACTGGACTCTCAGGAGAGGTTCAAATCATAGAAAGTTAGAGGGTCAGTCCTCTTGTACTTAAGTCGACATTGTGCCTTTTGTATTACATTCGGATGCAATTTCTGTGTTTCATCGTCTATAAGAAGGTCCAAGGTATACAGTAAACCTGAAGTGAAGCATCGGAATCTAAAACTGGACTCACAGGAAGGGTTCAAATCATGGAAAGTTAGAGTGTCAGTCCTCTTGTATTTAAGTCGGCAATGTGCCTTTTGTATTAAATTCAGATGGAATTGTGTGTTTCATCGTCAATAAGAAGGTCCAAGGGATACAGTAAACCTGAAGTGAAGCATCGGAATCGAAAACTGGACTCACAGGAGTGGTTCAAATCATAGAAAGATAGAGTGTCAGTCCTCTTGTACTTAAGTCAGCATTGTGCCTTTTCTATTAAATTCGGATGCAATTTCGGTGTTTTATCGTTAATAAGAAGGTCCAAGGTATACAGTAAACCTGAAGTGAAGCATCGGAATCTAAAACTGGACTCACTGGAGAGGTTCAAATCATAGAAAGTTAGAGGGTCAGTCCTCTTTTACTTAAGTCGACATTGTGACTTTTGTATTAAATTCGGAATCAATTTCTGTGTTCCATCGTCAAAAAGAAGGTCCAAGGTAATCAGTAAACCTGAAGTGAAGCATCGGAATCTAAAACTGGACTCACAGGAGAGGTTCAAATCACAGAAAATTAGAGTGTCAGTACTCTTGTACTTAAGTCGGCATTGTGCCTTTTGTATTAAATTCGGATGCAATTTCTGTGTTTCATCGTCACTAATAAGGTCCAAGGGATACAGTAAACCTGAAGTCAAGCATCGGAAACAAAAACTGGACTCACAGGAGTGGTTCAAATCATAGAAAATTAGAGTGTCAGTCCTCTTGTACTTCAGCCGGCATTGTGCGTTTTGTATTAAATTCGGATGCAATTTCTGTGTTTCACCGTCAATAAGAAGGTCCAAGGTATACAGTAATCCTGAAGTGAAGCATCGGAATCTAAAACTGGACTCACAGGAAGGGTTCAAATCATGGAAAGTTAGAGTGTCAGTCCTCTTGTATTTAAGTCGGCATTGTGCCTTTTGTTTTAAATTCAGATGGAATTGTGTGTTTCATCATCAATAAGAAGGTCCAAGGGATACAGTAAACCTGAAGTAAAGCATCGGAATCTAAAACTGGACTCACAAGAGAGGTTCAAATCATAGAAAGTTAGAGGGTCAGTCCTCTTTTACTTAAGTCGACATTGTGACTTTTGTATTATATTCGGAATCAATTTCTGTGTTCCATCGTCAAAAAGAAGGTCCACGGCAATCAGTAAACCTGAAGTGAAGCATCGGAATCTAAAACTGGACTCACAGGAGAGGTTCAAATCACAGAAAGTTAGAGTGTCAGTCCTCTTGTACTTAAGTCGGCATTGTGCCTTTTGTATTAAATTCGGATGCAATTTCTGTGTTTCATCGTCACTAATAAGGTCCAAGGGATACAGTGAACCTGAAGTGAAGCATCGGAAACTAAAACTGGACTCACAGGAGTGGTTCAAATCATAGAAAATTAGAGTGTCAGTCCTCTTGTACTTCAGCCGGCATTGTGCGTTTTGTATTAAATTCGGATGCAATTTATGTGTTTCACCGTCAATAAGAAGGTGAAAGGTATACAGTAATCCTGAAGTGAAGCATCGGAATCAAAAACTGGACTCACAGGAAGGGTTCAAATCATGGAAAGTTAGAGTGTCATTCCTCTTGTACTTAAGTCGGCATTGTGCCTTTTGTATTAAATTCAGATGGAATTTCGGTGTTTTATCGTTAATAAGAAGGTCCAAGGAATACAGTAAACCTGAGGTGAAGCATCGGAATCTAAAACTGTACTCACAGGAGATGTTGAATTATAGAAAGTTAGAGTGTCAGTCCTCTTGTACTTAAGTCGGCATCGTGGCTTTTGAATTTAATTCCGATGCAATTTCTGTGTTCCATCGCCAATAAGAAGGTTTAAGGTATACAGTAAACCTGAAGTGAAGCATCGGAATCTAAAACTGGACTCACAGGAGAGGTTCAAATCATTGAAAGTTAAAGTGTCAGTCCTCTTGTACTTATGTCGGCATTGTGCCTTTTCTATTTAATTCGGATGCAATTTCTGTGTTTCATCGTCAATAAGAAGGTCCAAGAGATACAGTAAACCTGAAGTGAAGCATCGGAAACCAAACCAGGACTCACAGGAGAGGTTCAAATCATAGAAAGTTAGAGTGTCAGTCAACTTGTACTTAAGTCGGCATTGTGACTTTTGTATTACATTCGGATGCAATTTCTGTGCTACATCGTCAATAAGAAGGTCCATGGGTACAGTAAACCTGACGTGAAGCATCGGAATCTAAAACTGGACTCACAGGAGAGGTTCAAATCATAGAAAGTTAGGGTGTCTGTCCTCTACTACTTAAGTCGGCATTGTGCCTTCTGTATTAAATTCGGATGCAATTTCTGTGTTCCATCGTCAATAAGAAGGTCCAAGGTATACAGTAAACCTGAAGTGAAGCATCGGAATCTAAAACTGGACTCACAGGAGAGGTTCAAATCATAGAAAGTTAAAGTGTCAGTCCTCTTGTACTTAGGTCGGCATTGTGAATTTTGTATTAAATTGGGATGCAATTTCTGTGTTTCATCGTCAATAAGAATGTCCAAGGTATACAGTAAACCTGAAGTGAAGCATCGGTATCTAAACCAGGATTCACTGGAGAGGTTCAAATCATAGAAAGTTAGAGTGTCAGTCCGCTTGTACTTAAGTCGGCATTGTGACTTTTGTATTAAATGCGGAATCAATTTCTGTGTTCCATCGTCAATAAGAAGGTCCAAGGTAATCAGTAAACCTGAAGTGAAGCATCGGAATCTAAAACTGGACTCACAGGAGAGGTTCAAATCACAGAAAGGTAGAGTGTCAGTACTCTTGTACTTAAGTCGCCATTGTGCTTTTTGAATTAAATTCGGATGCAATTTCTGAATTTCATCATCACTAATAAGGTCCAAGGGATACAGTAAACCTGAAGTGAAGCATCGGAAACTAAAACTGGACTCACAGGAGAGGTTCAAATCATAGAAAATTAGAGTGTCAGTCCTCTTGTACTTAAGCCGGCATTGTGCCTTTTGTATTAAATTCGGATGCAATTTCTGTGTTTCACCGTCAATAAGAAGGTTCAAAGTATACAGTAAACCTGAAGTGAAGCATCGAAATCTAAAACTGGACTCACAGGAGAGGTTCAAATCATTGAAAGTTAAAGTCTCAGTCCTCTTGTACTTAAGTCGGCATTGTGCCTTTTCTATTAAATTCGGATGCAATTTCTGTGTTTCATCGTCAATAAGAAGGTCCAAGGGATACAGTAAACCTGAAGTGAAGCATTGGAATCTAATTATGGACTCACAGGAAGGGTTCAAATCATAGAAAGTTAGAGTGTCAGTCCTCAGGTACTTAGGTCGGCATTGTGCCTTTTGTATTAAATTCGGATCCAATTTCCGTGTTTCATCGTCAATAAGAAGGTCCAAGGTATACAGTAAACCTGAAGTGCAGCATCGGAATCTAAACCAGGACTCAGAGGAGAGGTTCAAATCATAGTAAGTTAGAGTGTCAGTCCACTTGTACTTAAGTCGGCATTGTGACTTTTGTATTACATTCGGATGCAATTTCTGTGCTACATCGTCAATTAGAAGGTCCATGGGATACAGTAAACCTGAAGTGAAGCATCGGAATCTAAAACTGGACTCACAGGAGAGGTTCAAATCATAGAAAGTTAGGGTGTTAGTCCTCTACTACTTAAGTCGGCATTGTGCCTTCTGTATTAAATTCGGATGCAATTTCTGTGTTTCATCGTCAATAAGAAGGTCCAAGGGATACAGTAAACCTGAAGTGAAGCATCGGAATCTAAAACTGGACTCACAGGACAGGTTCAAATCATAGAAAGTTGGAGTGTCAGTCCTCTTGTACTTAAGTCGGCACCGTGCATTTTGAATTTAATTCCGATGCAATTTCTGTGTTCCATCGTCAATAAGAAGGTCCAAGGTATACCGTAAACCTGAAGTGAAGCATCGGAATCTAAAACTGTACTCACAGGAGATGTTGAATTATAGAAAGTTAGGGTGTCAGTCCTCTTGTACTTAAGTCGGTATCGTGGCATTTGAATTTAATTCCGATGCTATTTCTGTGTTCCATCGTCAATAAGAAGGTTTCAATTATACAGTAAACCTGAAGTGAAGCATCGGAATCTAAAACTGGACTCACAGGAGAGGTTCAAATCATTGAAAGTTAAAGTGTCAGTCCTCTTGTACTTAAGTCGGCATAGTGCCTTTTCACTTTAATTCGGATGCAATTTGTGTGTTTCATCGTCAATAAGAAGGTCCAAGGGATACAGTAAACCTGAAGTGAAGCATCGGAATCCAAACCAGGACTCACAGGAGAGGTTCAAATCATAGAAAGTTAGAGTGTCAGTCCACTTGTACTTAAGTCGGCATTGTGACTCTTATATTACATTCGGATGCAATTTCTGTGCTACATCGTCAATAAGAATGTCCATGGGTACAGTGTACCTGAAGTGAAGCATCGGAATCTAAAACTGGACTCACAGGAGAGGTTCAAATCATAGAAAGTTAGGGTGTCTGTCCTCTACTACTTAAGTCGGCATTGTGCCTTCTGTATTAAATTCGGATGCAATTTCTGTGTTCCATCGTCAATAAGAAGGTCCAAGGTACACAGTAAACCTGAAGTGAAGCATCGGAATCTAAAACTGGACTCACAGGAGAGGTTCAAATCATAGAAAGTTAGAGTGTCAGTCCACTTGTACTTAAGTCGGCATTGTGATTTTTGTATTACATTAGGATGCAATTTCTGTGCTACATCGTCAATAAGAACGTCAATGGGATACAGTAAACCTGAAGTGAAGCATCGGAATCTAAAACTGGACTCACAGGAGAGGTTCAAATCATAGATTCTTAGGGTCTCAGTCCTCTAATACTTAAGTCGGCATTGTGCCTTCTGTATTAAATTCGGATGCAATTTCTGTGTTCCATCGTCAATAAGAAGGTCCAAGGTATACAGTAAACCTAAAGTGAAGCATCGGAATCTAAAACTGGACTCACAGGAGAGGTTCAAATCATAGAAAGTTAAAGTGTCAGTCCTCTTGTACTTAAGTCGGCATTGTGATTTTAAATTAAATTCGGATGCAACTTCTGTGTTTCATCGCCAATAAGAAGGTCCAAGGGATAAAGTAAACCTGAAGTGAAGCATTGGAATCTAAATATGGACTCACAGGAAAGGTTCAATTCATAGAAAATTAGAGTGCCAGTCATCTTGTACTTAGGTCGGCATTGTGAATTTTGTATTAAATTCGGTTGGAATTTCTGTGTTTCATCGTCAATAAGAATGTCCAAGGTATACAGTAAACCTGAAGTGAAACATCGGAATCTAAACCAGGACTCACAGGAGAGGTTCAAATCATAGAAAGTTAGAGTGTCAGTCCGCTTGTACTTAAGTCGGCATTGTGACTTTTGTATTAAATTCGGAATCAATTTCTGTGTTCCATCGTCAATAAGAAGGTCCAAGGTAATCAGTTAACCTGAAGTGAAGCATCGGAATGTAAAACTGGACTCACAGGAGAGGTTCAAATCACAGAAAGCTAGAGTGTCAGTCCTCTTGTACTTAAGTCGGCACCGTGCATTTTGAATTTAATTCCGATGCAATTTCTGTGTTCCATCGTCAATAAGAAGGTCCAAGGTATACCGTAAACCTGAAGTGAAGCATCGGAATCTAAAACTGTACTCACAGGTGATGTTGAATTATAGAAAGTTAGGGTGTCAGTCCTCTTGTACTTAAGTCGGTATCGTGGCATTTGAATTTAATTCCGATGCAATTTCTGTGTTCCATCGTCAATAAGAAGGTTTAAATTATACAGTAAACCTGAAGTGAAGCATCGGAATCTAAAACTGGACTCACAGGAGAGGTTCAAATCATTGAAAGTTAAAGTGTCAGTCCTCTTGTACTTAAGTCGGCATAGTGCCTTTTCACTTTAATTCGGATGCAATTTGTGTGTTTCATCGTCAATAAGAAGGTCCAAGGGATACAGTAAACCTGAAGTGAAGCATCGGAATCCAAACCAGGACTCACAGGAGAGGTTCAAATCATAGAAAGTTAGAGTGTCAGTCCACTTGTACTTAAGTCGGCATTGTGACTCTTATATTACATTCGGATGCAATTTCTGTGCTACATCGTCAATAAGAATGTCCATGGGTACAGTGTACCTGAAGTGAAGCATCGGAATCTAAAACTGGACTCACAGGAGAGGTTCAAATCATAGAAAGTTAGGGTGTCTGTCCTCTACTACTTAAGTCGGCATTGTGCCTTCTGTATTAAATTCGGATGCAATTTCTGTGTTCCATCGTCAATAAGAAGGTCCAAGGTATACAGTATACCTGAAGTGAAGCATCGGAATCTAAAACTGGACTCTCAGGAGAGGTTCAAATCATAGAAAGTTAGAGGGTCAGTCCTCTTGTACTTAATTTGACATTGTGCCTTTTGTATTACATTCGGATGCAATTTCCGTGTTTCATCGCCAATAAGAAGGTCCAAGGTATACAGTAAACCTGAAGTGAAGCATCGGAATCTAAAACTGTACTCACAGGAGATGTTGAATTATAGAAAGTTAGAGTGTCAGTCCTCTTGTACTTAAGTCGGCATCGTGGCTTTTGAATTTAATTCCGATGCAATTTCTGTGTTCCATCGTCAATAAGAAGGTTTAAGGTAAACAGTAACCCTGAAGTGAAGCATCGGAATCTAAAACTGGACTCACAGGAGAGGTTCAAATCATTGAAAGTTAAAGTGTCAGTCCTCTTGTACTTAAGTCGGCATTGTGCCTTTTCTACTTAATTCGTATGCAATTTCTGTGTTTCATCGTCAATAAGAAGGTCCAAGGGATACAGTAAACCTGAAGTGAAGCATCGGAATCCAAACCAGGACTCACAGGAGAGGTTCAAATCATAGAAAGTTAGAGTGTCAGTCCACTTGTACTTAAGTCGGCATTGTGACTTTTGTATTACATTCGGATGCAATTTCTGTGCTACATCGTCAATAAGAAGGTCCATGGGCACAGTAAACCTGAAGTGAAGCATCGGAATCTAAAACTGGACCCACAGGAGAGGTTCAAATCATAGAAAGTTATGGTGTCTGTTCTCTACTACTTAAGTCGGCATTGTGCCTTCTGTATTAAATTCGGATGCAATTTCTGTGTTCCATCGTCAATAAGAAGGTCAAAGGTATACAGTAAACCTGAAGTGAAGCATCGGAATCTAAAACTGGACTCTCAGGAGAGGTTCAAATCATAGAAAGTTAGAGGGTCAGTCCTCTTGTACTTAAGTCGACATTGTGCCTTTTGTATTACATTCGGATGCAATTTCTGTGTTTCATCGTCAATAAGGAGGTCCAAGGTATACAGTAAACCTGAAGTGAAGCATCGGAATCCAAAACTGGACTCACAGGAAGGGTTCAAATCTTGGAAAGTTAGAGTGTCAGTCCTCTTGTATTTAAGTCGGCAAGGTGCCTTTTGTATTAAATTCAGATGGAATTGTGTGTTTCATCGTCTATAAGAAGGTCCAAGGGATACAGTAAACCTGAAGTGAAGCATCGGAATCGAAAACTGGACTCACAGGAGAGGTTCAAATCAGAGAATGATAGAGTGTCAGTCCTCTTGTACTTAAGTCGACATTGTGCCTTTTGTATTACATTCGGATGCAATTTCTGTGTTTCATCGTCTATAAGAAGGTCCAAGGTATACAGTAAACCTGAAGTGAAGCATCGGAATCTAAAACTGGACTCACAGGAAGGGTTCAAATCATGGAAAGTTAGAGTGTCAGTCCTCTTGTATTTAAGTCGGCAATGTGCCTTTTCTATTAAATTCAGATGGAATTGTGTGTTTCATCGTCAATAAGAAGGTCCAAGGGATACAGTAAACCTGAAGTGAAGCATCGGAATCGAAAACTGGACTCACAGGAGAGGTTCAAATCATAGAAAGATAGAGTGTCAGTCCTCTTGTACTTAAGTCGGCATTGTGCCTTTTGTATTAAATTCGGATGCAATTTCGGTGTTTTATCGTTAATAAGAAGGTCCAAGGTATACAGTAAACCTGAAGTGAAGCATCGGAATCTAAAACTGGACTCACAGGAGAGGTTCAAATCATAGAAAGTTAGAGGGTCAGTCCTCTTTTACTTAAGTCGACATTGTGCACTTTGTATTAAATTCGGAACAATTTCTGTGTTCCATCGTCAAAAAGAAGGTCCAAGGTAATCAGTAAACCTGAAGTGAAGCATCGGAATCTAAAACTGGACTCACAGGAGAGGTTCAAATCACAGAAAGTTAGAGTGTCAGTCCTCTTGTACTTAAGTCGGCATTGTGCCTTTTGTATTAAATTCGGATGCAATTTCGGTGTTTTATCGTTAATAAGAAGGTCCAAGGTATACAGTAAACCTGAAGTGAAGCATCGGAATCCAAACCAGGACTCACAGGAGAGGTTCAAATCATAGAAAGTTAGAGTGTCAGTCCACTTGTACTTAAGTCGGCATTGTGACTTTTGTATTACATTCGGATGCAATTTCTGTGCTACATCGTCAATAAGAAGGTCCATGGGCACAGTAAACCTGAAGTGAAGCATCGGAATCTAAAACTGGACCCACAGGAGAGGTTCAAATCATAGAAAGTTATGGTGTCTGTTCTCTACTACTTAAGTCGGCATTGTGCCTTCTGTATTAAATTCGGATGCAATTTCTGTGTTCCATCGTCAATAAGAAGGTCAAAGGTATACAGTAAACCTGAAGTGAAGCATCGGAATCTAAAACTGGACTCTCAGGAGAGGTTCAAATCATAGAAAGTTAGAGGGTCAGTCCTCTTGTACTTAAGTCGACATTGTGCCTTTTGTATTACATTCGGATGCAATTTCTGTGTTTCATCGTCTATAAGAAGGTCCAAGGTATACAGTAAACCTGAAGTGAAGCATCGGAATCTAAAACTGGACTCACAGGAAGGGTTCAAATCATGGAAAGTTAGAGTGTCAGTCCTCTTGTATTTAATTCGGCAATGTGCCTTTTGTATTAAATTCAGATGGAATTGTGTGTTTCATCGTCAATAAGAAGGTCCAAGGGATACAGTAAACCTGAAGTGAAGCATCGGAATCGAAAACTGGACTCACAGGAGTGGTTCAAATCATAGAAAGATAGAGTGTCAGTCCTCTTGTACTTAAGTCAGCATTGTGCCTTTTCTATTAAATTCGGATGCAATTTCGGTGTTTTATCGTTAATAAGAAGGTCCAAGGTATACAGTAAACCTGAAGTGAAGCATCGGAATCTAAAACTGGACTCACTGGAGAGGTTCAAATCATAGAAAGTTAGAGGGTCAGTCCTCTTTTACTTAAGTCGACATTGTGACTTTTGTATTAAATTCGGAATCAATTTCTGTGTTCCATCGTCAAAAAGAAGGTCCAAGGTAATCAGTAAACCTGAAGTGAAGCATCGGAATCTAAAACTGGACTCACAGGAGAGGTTCAAATCACAGAAAATTAGAGTGTCAGTACTCTTGTACTTAAGTCGGCATTGTGCCTTTTGTATTAAATTCGGATGCAATTTCTGTGTTTCATCGTCACTAATAAGGTCCAAGGGATACAGTAAACCTGAAGTCAAGCATCGGAAACAAAAACTGGACTCACAGGAGTGGTTCAAATCATAGAAAATTAGAGTGTCAGTCCTCTTGTACTTCAGCCGGCATTGTGCGTTTTGTATTAAATTCGGATGCAATTTCTGTGTTTCACCGTCAATAAGAAGGTCCAAGGTATACAGTAATCCTGAAGTGAAGCATCGGAATCTAAAACTGGACTCACAGGAAGGGTTCAAATCATGGAAAGTTAGAGTGTCAGTCCTCTTGTATTTAAGTCGGCATTGTGCCTTTTGTTTTAAATTCAGATGGAATTGTGTGTTTCATCATCAATAAGAAGGTCCAAGGGATACAGTAAACCTGAAGTAAAGCATCGGAATCTAAAACTGGACTCACAAGAGAGGTTCAAATCATAGAAAGTTAGAGGGTCAGTCCTCTTTTACTTAAGTCGACATTGTGACTTTTGTATTAAATTCGGAATCAATTTCTGTGTTCCATCGTCAAAAAGAAGGTCCACGGCAATCAGTAAACCTGAAGTGAAGCATCGGAATCTAAAACTGGACTCACAGGAGAGGTTCAAATCACAGAAAGTTAGAGTGTCAGTCCTCTTGTACTTAAGTCGGCATTGTGCCTTTTGTATTAAATTCGGATGCAATTTCTGTGTTTCATCGTCACTAATAAGGTCCAAGGGATACAGTGAACCTGAAGTGAAGCATCGGAAACTAAAACTGGACTCACAGGAGTGGTTCAAATCATAGAAAATTAGAGTGTCAGTCCTCTTGTACTTCAGCCGGCATTGTGCGTTTTGTATTAAATTCGGATGCAATTTATGTGTTTCACCGTCAATAAGAAGGTGAAAGGTATACAGTAATCCTGAAGTGAAGCATCGGAATCAAAAACTGGACTCACAGGAAGGGTTCAAATCATGGAAAGTTAGAGTGTCATTCCTCTTGTACTTAAGTCGGCATTGTGCCTTTTGTATTAAATTCAGATGGAATTTCGGTGTTTTATCGTTAATAAGAAGGTCCAAGGAATACAGTAAACCTGAGGTGAAGCATCGGAATCTAAAACTGTACTCACAGGAGATGTTGAATTATAGAAAGTTAGAGTGTCAGTCCTCTTGTACTTAAGTCGGCATCGTGGCTTTTGAATTTAATTCCGATGCAATTTCTGTGTTCCATCGCCAATAAGAAGGTTTAAGGTATACAGTAAACCTGAAGTGAAGCATCGGAATCTAAAACTGGACTCACAGGAGAGGTTCAAATCATTGAAAGTTAAAGTGTCAGTCCTCTTGTACTTATGTCGGCATTGTGCCTTTTCTATTTAATTCGGATGCAATTTCTGTGTTTCATCGTCAATAAGAAGGTCCAAGGGATACAGTAAACCTGAAGTGAAGCATCGGAAACCAAACCAGGACTCACAGGAGAGGTTCAAATCATAGAAAGTTAGAGTGTCAGTCAACTTGTACTTAAGTCGGCATTGTGACTTTTGTATTACATTCGGATGCAATTTCTGTGCTACATCGTCAATAAGAAGGTCCATGGGTACAGTAAACCTGACGTGAAGCATCGGAATCTAAAACTGGACTCACAGGAGAGGTTCAAATCATAGAAAGTTAGGGTGTCTGTCCTCTACTACTTAAGTCGGCATTGTGCCTTCTGTATTAAATTCGGATGCAATTTCTGTGTTCCATCGTCAATAAGAAGGTCCAAGGTATACAGTAAACCTGAAGTGAAGCATCGGAATCTAAAACTGGACTCACAGGAGAGGTTCAAATCATAGAAAGTTAAAGTGTCAGTCCTCTTGTACTTAGGTCGGCATTGTGAATTTTGTATTAATATGGGATGCAATTTCTGTGTTTCATCGTCAATAAGAATGTCCAAGGTATACAGTAAACCTGAAGTGAAGCATCGGTATCTAAACCAGGATTCACTGGAGAGGTTCAAATCATAGAAAGTTAGAGTGTCAGTCCGCTTGTACTTAAGTCGGCATTGTGACTTTTGTATTAAATGCGGAATCAATTTCTGTGTTCCATCGTCAATAAGAAGGTCCAAGGTAATCAGTAAACCTGAAGTGAAGCATCGGAATCTAAAACTGGACTCACAGGAGAGGTTCAAATCACAGAAAGGTAGAGTGTCAGTACTCTTGTACTTAAGTCGCCATTGTGCTTTTTGAATTAAATTCGGATGCAATTTCTGAATTTCATCATCACTAATAAGGTCCAAGGGATACAGTAAACCTGAAGTGAAGCATCGGAAACTAAAACTGGACTCACAGGAGAGGTTCAAATCATAGAAAATTAGAGTGTCAGTCCTCTTGTACTTAAGCCGGCATTGTGCCTTTTGTATTAAATTCGGATGCAATTTCTGTGTTTCACCGTCAATAAGAAGGTTCAAAGTATACAGTAAACCTGAAGTGAAGCATCGAAATCTAAAACTGGACTCACAGGAGAGGTTCAAATCATTGAAAGTTAAAGTCTCAGTCCTCTTGTACTTAAGTCGGCATTGTGCCTTTTCTATTAAATTCGGATGCAATTTCTGTGTTTCATCGTCAATAAGAAGGTCCAAGGGATACAGTAAACCTGAAGTGAAGCATTGGAATCTAATTATGGACTCACAGGAAGGGTTCAAATCATAGAAAGTTAGAGTGTCAGTCCTCAGGTACTTAGGTCGGCATTGTGCCTTTTGTATTAAATTCGGATCCAATTTCCGTGTTTCATCGTCAATAAGAAGGTCCAAGGTATACAGTAAACCTGAAGTGCAGCATCGGAATCTAAACCAGGACTCAGAGGAGAGGTTCAAATCATAGTAAGTTAGAGTGTCAGTCCACTTGTACTTAAGTCGGCATTGTGACTTTTGTATTACATTCGGATGCAATTTCTGTGCTACATCGTCAATTAGAAGGTCCATGGGATACAGTAAACCTGAAGTGAAGCATCGGAATCTAAAACTGGACTCACAGGAGAGGTTCAAATCATAGAAAGTTAGGGTGTTAGTCCTCTACTACTTAAGTCGGCATTGTGCCTTCTGTATTAAATTCGGATGCAATTTCTGTGTTTCATCGTCAATAAGAAGGTCCAAGGGATACAGTAAACCTGAAGTGAAGCATCGGAATCTAAAACTGGACTCACAGGACAGGTTCAAATCATAGAAAGTTGGAGTGTCAGTCCTCTTGTACTTAAGTCGGCACCGTGCATTTTGAATTTAATTCCGATGCAATTTCTGTGTTCCATCGTCAATAAGAAGGTCCAAGGTATACCGTAAACCTGAAGTGAAGCATCGGAATCTAAAACTGTACTCACAGGAGATGTTGAATTATAGAAAGTTAGGGTGTCAGTCCTCTTGTACTTAAGTCGGTATCGTGGCATTTGAATTTAATTCCGATGCTATTTCTGTGTTCCATCGTCAATAAGAAGGTTTCAATTATACAGTAAACCTGAAGTGAAGCATCGGAATCTAAAACTGGACTCACAGGAGAGGTTCAAATCATTGAAAGTTAAAGTGTCAGTCCTCTTGTACTTAAGTCGGCATAGTGCCTTTTCACTTTAATTCGGATGCAATTTGTGTGTTTCATCGTCAATAAGAAGGTCCAAGGGATACAGTAAACCTGAAGTGAAGCATCGGAATCCAAACCAGGACTCACAGGAGAGGTTCAAATCATAGAAAGTTAGAGTGTCAGTCCACTTGTACTTAAGTCGGCATTGTGACTCTTATATTACATTCGGATGCAATTTCTGTGCTACATCGTCAATAAGAATGTCCATGGGTACAGTGTACCTGAAGTGAAGCATCGGAATCTAAAACTGGACTCACAGGAGAGGTTCAAATCATAGAAAGTTAGGGTGTCTGTCCTCTACTACTTAAGTCGGCATTGTGCCTTCTGTATTAAATTCGGATGCAATTTCTGTGTTCCATCGTCAATAAGAAGGTCCAAGGTACACAGTAAACCTGAAGTGAAGCATCGGAATCTAAAACTGGACTCACAGGAGAGGTTCAAATCATAGAAAGTTAGAGTGTCAGTCCACTTGTACTTAAGTCGGCATTGTGATTTTTGTATTACATTAGGATGCAATTTCTGTGCTACATCGTCAATAAGAACGTCAATGGGATACAGTAAACCTGAAGTGAAGCATCGGAATCTAAAACTGGACTCACAGGAGAGGTTCAAATCATAGATTCTTAGGGTCTCAGTCCTCTAATACTTAAGTCGGCATTGTGCCTTCTGTATTAAATTCGGATGCAATTTCTGTGTTCCATCGTCAATAAGAAGGTCCAAGGTATACAGTAAACCTAAAGTGAAGCATCGGAATCTAAAACTGGACTCACAGGAGAGGTTCAAATCATAGAAAGTTAAAGTGTCAGTCCTCTTGTACTTAAGTCGGCATTGTGATTTTAAATTAAATTCGGATGCAACTTCTGTGTTTCATCGCCAATAAGAAGGTCCAAGGGATAAAGTAAACCTGAAGTGAAGCATTGGAATCTAAATATGGACTCACAGGAAAGGTTCAATTCATAGAAAATTAGAGTGCCAGTCATCTTGTACTTAGGTCGGCATTGTGAATTTTGTATTAAATTCGGTTGGAATTTCTGTGTTTCATCGTCAATAAGAATGTCCAAGGTATACAGTAAACCTGAAGTGAAACATCGGAATCTAAACCAGGACTCACAGGAGAGGTTCAAATCATAGAAAGTTAGAGTGTCAGTCCGCTTGTACTTAAGTCGGCATTGTGACTTTTGTATTAAATTCGGAATCAATTTCTGTGTTCCATCGTCAATAAGAAGGTCCAAGGTAATCAGTTAACCTGAAGTGAAGCATCGGAATGTAAAACTGGACTCACAGGAGAGGTTCAAATCACAGAAAGCTAGAGTGTCAGTCCTCTTGTACTTAAGTCGGCACCGTGCATTTTGAATTTAATTCCGATGCAATTTCTGTGTTCCATCGTCAATAAGAAGGTCCAAGGTATACCGTAAACCTGAAGTGAAGCATCGGAATCTAAAACTGTACTCACAGGTGATGTTGAATTATAGAAAGTTAGGGTGTCAGTCCTCTTGTACTTAAGTCGGTATCGTGGCATTTGAATTTAATTCCGATGCAATTTCTGTGTTCCATCGTCAATAAGAAGGTTTAAATTATACAGTAAACCTGAAGTGAAGCATCGGAATCTAAAACTGGACTCACAGGAGAGGTTCAAATCATTGAAAGTTAAAGTGTCAGTCCTCTTGTACTTAAGTCGGCATAGTGCCTTTTCACTTTAATTCGGATGCAATTTGTGTGTTTCATCGTCAATAAGAAGGTCCAAGGGATACAGTAAACCAGAAGTGAAGCATCGGAATCCAAACCAGGACTCACAGGAGAGGTTCAAATCATAGAAAGTTAGAGTGTCAGTCCACTTGTACTTAAGTCGGCATTGTGACTCTTATATTACATTCGGATGCAATTTCTGTGCTACATCGTCAATAAGAATGTCCATGGGTACAGTGTACCTGAAGTGAAGCATCGGAATCTAAAACTGGACTCACAGGAGAGGTTCAAATCATAGAAAGTTAGGGTGTCTGTCCTCTACTACTTAAGTCGGCATTGTGCCTTCTGTATTAAATTCGGATGCAATTTCTGTGTTCCATCGTCAATAAGAAGGTCCAAGGTATACAGTAAACCTGAAGTGAAGCATCGGAATCTAAAACTGGACTCTCAGGAGAGGTTCAAATCATAGAAAGTTAGAGGGTCAGTCCTCTTGTACTTAATTTGACATTGTGCCTTTTGTATTACATTCGGATGCAATTTCCGTGTTTCATCGCCAATAAGAAGGTCCAAGGTATACAGTAAACCTGAAGTGAAGCATCGGAATCTAAAACTGTACTCACAGGAGATGTTGAATTATAGAAAGTTAGAGTGTCAGTCCTCTTGTACTTAAGTCGGCATCGTGGCTTTTGAATTTAATTCCGATGCAATTTCTGTGTTCCATCGTCAATAAGAAGGTTTAAGGTAAACAGTAACCCTGAAGTGAAGCATCGGAATCTAAAACTGGACTCACAGGAGAGGTTCAAATCATTGAAAGTTAAAGTGTCAGTCCTCTTGTACTTAAGTCGGCATTGTGCCTTTTCTACTTAATTCGTATGCAATTTCTGTGTTTCATCGTCAATAAGAAGGTCCAAGGGATACAGTAAACCTGAAGTGAAGCATCGGAATCCAAACCAGGACTCACAGGAGAGGTTCAAATCATAGAAAGTTAGAGTGTCAGTCCACTTGTACTTAAGTCGGCATTGTGACTTTTGTATTACATTCGGATGCAATTTCTGTGCTACATCGTCAATAAGAAGGTCCATGGGCACAGTAAACCTGAAGTGAAGCATCGGAATCTAAAACTGGACCCACAGGAGAGGTTCAAATCATAGAAAGTTATGGTGTCTGTTCTCTACTACTTAAGTCGGCATTGTGCCTTCTGTATTAAATTCGGATGCAATTTCTGTGTTCCATCGTCAATAAGAAGGTCAAAGGTATACAGTAAACCTGAAGTGAAGCATCGGAATCTAAAACTGGACTCTCAGGAGAGGTTCAAATCATAGAAAGTTAGAGGGTCAGTCCTCTTGTACTTAAGTCGACATTGTGCCTTTTGTATTACATTCGGATGCAATTTCTGTGTTTCATCGTCAATAAGGAGGTCCAAGGTATACAGTAAACCTGAAGTGAAGCATCGGAATCCAAAACTGGACTCACAGGAAGGGTTCAAATCTTGGAAAGTTAGAGTGTCAGTCCTCTTGTATTTAAGTCGGCAAGGTGCCTTTTGTATTAAATTCAGATGGAATTGTGTGTTTCATCGTCTATAAGAAGGTCCAAGGGATACAGTAAACCTGAAGTGAAGCATCGGAATCGAAAACTGGACTCACAGGAGAGGTTCAAATCAGAGAATGATAGAGTGTCAGTCCTCTTGTACTTAAGTCGACATTGTGCCTTTTGTATTACATTCGGATGCAATTTCTGTGTTTCATCGTCTATAAGAAGGTCCAAGGTATACAGTAAACCTGAAGTGAAGCATCGGAATCTAAAACTGGACTCACAGGAAGGGTTCAAATCATGGAAAGTTAGAGTGTCAGTCCTCTTGTATTTAAGTCGGCAATGTGCCTTTTCTATTAAATTCAGATGGAATTGTGTGTTTCATCGTCAATAAGAAGGTCCAAGGGATACAGTAAACCTGAAGTGAAGCATCGGAATCGAAAACTGGACTCACAGGAGAGGTTCAAATCATAGAAAGATAGAGTGTCAGTCCTCTTGTACTTAAGTCGGCATTGTGCCTTTTGTATTAAATTCGGATGCAATTTCGGTGTTTTATCGTTAATAAGAAGGTCCAAGGTATACAGTAAACCTGAAGTGAAGCATCGGAATCTAAAACTGGACTCACAGGAGAGGTTCAAATCATAGAAAGTTAGAGGGTCAGTCCTCTTTTACTTAAGTCGACATTGTGCACTTTGTATTAAATTCGGAACAATTTCTGTGTTCCATCGTCAAAAAGAAGGTCCAAGGTAATCAGTAAACCTGAAGTGAAGCATCGGAATCTAAAACTGGACTCACAGGAGAGGTTCAAATCACAGAAAGTTAGAGTGTCAGTCCTCTTGTACTTAAGTCGGCATTGTGCCTTTTGTATTAAATTCGGATGCAATTTCTGTGTTTCATCGTCACTAATAAGGTCCAAGGGATACAGTAAACCTGAAGTGAAGCATCGGAAACTAAAACTGGACTCACAGGAGTGGTTCAAATCATAGAAAATTGGAGTGTCAGTCCTCTTGTACTTCAGCCGGCATTGTGCGTTTTGTATTAAATTCGGATGCAATTTCTGTGTTTCACCGTCAATAAGAAGGTCCAAGGTATACAGTAATCCTGAAGTGAAGCATCGGAATCTAAAACTGGACTCACAGGAAGGGTTCAAATCATGGAAAGTTAGAGTGTCAGTCCTCTTGTATTTAAGTCGGCATTGTGCTTTTTGTATTAAATTCAGATGGAATTGTGTGTTTCATCGTCAATAAGAAGGTCCAAGGGATACAGTAAAGCTGAAGTGAAGCATCGGAATCGAAAACTGGACTCACAGGAGAGATTCAAATCATAGAAAGATAGAGTGTCATTCCTCTTGTACTTAAGTCGGCATTGTGCCTTTTCTATTTAATTCGGATGCAATTTCTGTGTTTCATCGTCAATAAGAAGGTCCAAGGGATACAGTAAACCTGAAGTGAAGCATCGGAATCCAAACCAGGACTCACAGGAGAGATTCAAATCATAGAAAGTTAGAGTGTCAGTCCACTTGTACTTAAGTCGGCATTGTGACTTTTGTATTACATTCGGATGCAATTTCTGTGCTACATCGTCAATAAGAAGGTCCATGGGTACAGTAAACCTGAAGTGAAGCATCGGAATCTAAAACTGGACTCACAGGAGAGGTTCAAATCATAGAAAGTTATGGTGTCTGTCCTCTACTACTTAAGTCGGCATTGTGCCTTCTGTATTAATTTCGGATGCAATTTCTGTGTTCCATCGTCAATAAGAAGGTCCAAGGTATACAGTAAACCTGAAGTGAAGCATCGGAATCTAAAACTGGACTCTCAGGAGAGGTTCAAATCATAGAAAGTTAGAGGGTCAGTCCTCTTGTACTTAAGTCGACATTGTGCCTTTTGTATTACATTCGGATGCAATTTCTGTGTTTCATCGTCTATAAGAAGGTCCAAGGTATACAGTAAACCTGAAGTGAAGCATCGGAATCTAAAACTGGACTCACAGGAAGGGTTCAAATCATGGAAAGTTAGAGTGTCAGTCCTCTTGTATTTAAGTCGGCAATGTGCCTTTTGTATTAAATTCAGATGGAATTGTGTGTTTCATCGTCAATAAGAAGGTCCAAGGGATACAGTAAACCTGAAGTGAAGCATCGGAATCGAAAACTGGACTCACAGGAGTGGTTCAAATCATAGAAAGATAGAGTGTCAGTCCTCTTGTACTTAAGTCAGCATTGTGCCTTTTCTATTAAATTCGGATGCAATTTCGGTGTTTTATCGTTAATAAGAAGGTCCAAGGTATACAGTAAACCTGAAGTGAAGCATCGGAATCTAAAACTGGACTCACTGGAGAGGTTCAAATCATAGAAAGTTAGAGGGTCAGTCCTCTTTTACTTAAGTCGACATTGTGACTTTTGTATTAAATTCGGAATCAATTTCTGTGTTCCATCGTCAAAAAGAAGGTCCAAGGTAATCAGTAAACCTGAAGTGAAGCATCGGAATCTAAAACTGGACTCACAGGAGAGGTTCAAATCACAGAAAATTAGAGTGTCAGTACTCTTGTACTTAAGTCGGCATTGTGCCTTTTGTATTAAATTCGGATACAATTTCTGTGTTTCATCGTCACTAATAAGGTCCAAGGGATACAGTAAACCTGAAGTCAAGCATCGGAAACAAAAACTGGACTCACAGGAGTGGTTCAAATCACAGAAAATTAGAGTGTCAGTCCTCTTGTACTTCAGCCGGCATTGTGCGTTTTGTATTAAATTCGGATGCAATTTCTGTGTTTCACCGTCAATAAGAAGGTCCAAGGTATACAGTAATCCTGAAGTGAAGCATCGGAATCTAAAACTGGACTCACAGGAAGGGTTCAAATCATGGAAAGTTAGAGTGTCAGTCCTCTTGTATTTAAGTCGGCATTGTGCCTTTTGTTTTAAATTCAGATGGAATTGTGTGTTTCATCATCAATAAGAAGGTCCAAGGGATACAGTAAACCTGAAGTGAAGCATCGGAATCTAAAACTGGACTCACAGGAGAGGTTCAAATCATAGAAAGTTAGAGGGTCAGTCCTCTTTTACTTAAGTCGACATTGTGACTTTTGTATTAAATTCGGAATCAATTTCTGTGTTCCATCGTCAAAAAGAAGGTCCACGGCAATCAGTAAACCTGAAGTGAAGCATCGGAATCTAAAACTGGACTCACAGGAGAGGTTCAAATCACAGAAAGTTAGAGTGTCAGTCCTCTTGTACTTAAGTCGGCATTGTGCCTTTTGTATTAAATTCGGATGCAATTTCTGTGTTTCATCGTCACTAATAAGGTCCAAGGGATACAGTGAACCTGAAGTGAAGCATCGGAAACTAAAACTGGACTCACAGGAGTGGTTCAAATCATAGAAAATTAGAGTGTCAGTCCTCTTGTACTTCAGCCGGCATTGTGCGTTTTGTATTAAATTCGGATGCAATTTATGTGTTTCACCGTCAATAAGAAGGTGAAAGGTATACAGTAATCCTGAAGTGAAGCATCGGAATCTAAAACTGGACTCACAGGAGAGGTTCAAATCATTGAAAGTTAAAGTGTCAGTCCTCTTGTACTTATGTCGGCATTGTGCCTTTTCTATTTAATTCGGATGCAATTTCTGTGTTTCATCGTCAATAAGAAGGTCCAAGGGATACAGTAAACCTGAAGTGAAGCATCGGAATCCAAACCAGGACTCACAGGAGAGGTTCAAATCATAGAAAGTTAGAGTGTCAGTCAACTTGTACTTAAGTCGGCATTGTGACTTTTGTATTACATTCGGATGCAATTTCTGTGCTACATCGTCAATAAGAAGGTCCATGGGTACAGTAAACCTGAAGTGAAGCATCGGAATCTAAAACTGGACTCACAGGAGAGGTTCAAATCATAGAAAGTTAGGGTGTTAGTCCTCTACTACTTAAGTCGGCATTGTGCCTTCTGTATTAAATTCGGATGCAATTTCTGTGTTTCATCGTCAATAAGAAGGTCCAAGGGATACAGTAAACCTGAAGTGAAGCATCGGAATCTAAAACTGGACTCACAGGACAGGTTCAAATCATAGAAAGTTGGAGTGTCAGTCCTCTTGTACTTAAGTCGGCACCGTGCATTTTGAATTTAATTCCGATGCAATTTCTGTGTTCCATCGTCAATAAGAAGGTCCAAGGTATACCGTAAACCTGAAGTGAAGCATCGGAATCTAAAACTGTACTCACAGGAGATGTTGAATTATAGAAAGTTAGGGTGTCAGTCCTCTTGTACTTAAGTCGGTATCGTGGCATTTGAATTTAATTCCGATGCTATTTCTGTGTTCCATCGTCAATAAGAAGGTTTCAATTATACAGTAAACCTGAAGTGAAGCATCGGAATCTAAAACTGGACTCACAGGAGAGGTTCAAATCATTGAAAGTTAAAGTGTCAGTCCTCTTGTACTTAAGTCGGCATAGTGCCTTTTCACTTTAATTCGGATGCAATTTGTGTGTTTCATCGTCAATAAGAAGGTCCAAGGGATACAGTAAACCTGAAGTGAAGCATCGGAATCCAAACCAGGACTCACAGGAGAGGTTCAAATCATAGAAAGTTAGAGTGTCAGTCCACTTGTACTTAAGTCGGCATTGTGACTCTTATATTACATTCGGATGCAATTTCTGTGCTACATCGTCAATAAGAATGTCCATGGGTACAGTGTACCTGAAGTGAAGCATCGGAATCTAAAACTGGACTCACAGGAGAGGTTCAAATCATAGAAAGTTAGGGTGTCTGTCCTCTACTACTTAAGTCGGCATTGTGCCTTCTGTATTAAATTCGGATGCAATTTCTGTGTTCCATCGTCAATAAGAAGGTCCAAGGTACACAGTAAACCTGAAGTGAAGCATCGGAATCTAAAACTGGACTCACAGGAGAGGTTCAAATCATAGAAAGTTAGAGTGTCAGTCCACTTGTACTTAAGTCGGCATTGTGATTTTTGTATTACATTAGGATGCAATTTCTGTGCTACATCGTCAATAAGAACGTCAATGGGATACAGTAAACCTGAAGTGAAGCATCGGAATCTAAAACTGGACTCACAGGAGAGGTTCAAATCATAGATTCTTAGGGTCTCAGTCCTCTAATACTTAAGTCGGCATTGTGCCTTCTGTATTAAATTCGGATGCAATTTCTGTGTTCCATCGTCAATAAGAAGGTCCAAGGTATACAGTAAACCTAAAGTGAAGCATCGGAATCTAAAACTGGACTCACAGGAGAGGTTCAAATCATAGAAAGTTAAAGTGTCAGTCCTCTTGTACTTAAGTCGGCATTGTGATTTTAAATTAAATTCGGATGCAACTTCTGTGTTTCATCGCCAATAAGAAGGTCCAAGGGATAAAGTAAACCTGAAGTGAAGCATTGGAATCTAAATATGGACTCACAGGAAAGGTTCAATTCATAGAAAATTAGAGTGCCAGTCATCTTGTACTTAGGTCGGCATTGTGAATTTTGTATTAAATTCGGTTGGAATTTCTGTGTTTCATCGTCAATAAGAATGTCCAAGGTATACAGTAAACCTGAAGTGAAACATCGGAATCTAAACCAGGACTCACAGGAGAGGTTCAAATCATAGAAAGTTAGAGTGTCAGTCCGCTTGTACTTAAGTCGGCATTGTGACTTTTGTATTAAATTCGGAATCAATTTCTGTGTTCCATCGTCAATAAGAAGGTCCAAGGTAATCAGTTAACCTGAAGTGAAGCATCGGAATGTAAAACTGGACTCACAGGAGAGGTTCAAATCACAGAAAGCTAGAGTGTCAGTCCTCTTGTACTTAAGTCGGCACCGTGCATTTTGAATTTAATTCCGATGCAATTTCTGTGTTCCATCGTCAATAAGAAGGTCCAAGGTATACCGTAAACCTGAAGTGAAGCATCGGAATCTAAAACTGTACTCACAGGTGATGTTGAATTATAGAAAGTTAGGGTGTCAGTCCTCTTGTACTTAAGTCGGTATCGTGGCATTTGAATTTAATTCCGATGCAATTTCTGTGTTCCATCGTCAATAAGAAGGTTTAAATTATACAGTAAACCTGAAGTGAAGCATCGGAATCTAAAACTGGACTCACAGGAGAGGTTCAAATCATTGAAAGTTAAAGTGTCAGTCCTCTTGTACTTAAGTCGGCATAGTGCCTTTTCACTTTAATTCGGATGCAATTTGTGTGTTTCATCGTCAATAAGAAGGTCCAAGGGATACAGTAAACCAGAAGTGAAGCATCGGAATCCAAACCAGGACTCACAGGAGAGGTTCAAATCATAGAAAGTTAGAGTGTCAGTCCACTTGTACTTAAGTCGGCATTGTGACTCTTATATTACATTCGGATGCAATTTCTGTGCTACATCGTCAATAAGAATGTCCATGGGTACAGTGTACCTGAAGTGAAGCATCGGAATCTAAAACTGGACTCACAGGAGAGGTTCAAATCATAGAAAGTTAGGGTGTCTGTCCTCTACTACTTAAGTCGGCATTGTGCCTTCTGTATTAAATTCGGATGCAATTTCTGTGTTCCATCGTCAATAAGAAGGTCCAAGGTATACAGTAAACCTGAAGTGAAGCATCGGAATCTAAAACTGGACTCTCAGGAGAGGTTCAAATCATAGAAAGTTAGAGGGTCAGTCCTCTTGTACTTAATTTGACATTGTGCCTTTTGTATTACATTCGGATGCAATTTCCGTGTTTCATCGCCAATAAGAAGGTCCAAGGTATACAGTAAACCTGAAGTGAAGCATCGGAATCTAAAACTGTACTCACAGGAGATGTTGAATTATAGAAAGTTAGAGTGTCAGTCCTCTTGTACTTAAGTCGGCATCGTGGCTTTTGAATTTAATTCCGATGCAATTTCTGTGTTCCATCGTCAATAAGAAGGTTTAAGGTAAACAGTAACCCTGAAGTGAAGCATCGGAATCTAAAACTGGACTCACAGGAGAGGTTCAAATCATTGAAAGTTAAAGTGTCAGTCCTCTTGTACTTAAGTCGGCATTGTGCCTTTTCTACTTAATTCGTATGCAATTTCTGTGTTTCATCGTCAATAAGAAGGTCCAAGGGATACAGTAAACCTGAAGTGAAGCATCGGAATCCAAACCAGGACTCACAGGAGAGGTTCAAATCATAGAAAGTTAGAGTGTCAGTCCACTTGTACTTAAGTCGGCATTGTGACTTTTGTATTACATTCGGATGCAATTTCTGTGCTACATCGTCAATAAGAAGGTCCATGGGCACAGTAAACCTGAAGTGAAGCATCGGAATCTAAAACTGGACCCACAGGAGAGGTTCAAATCATAGAAAGTTATGGTGTCTGTTCTCTACTACTTAAGTCGGCATTGTGCCTTCTGTATTAAATTCGGATGCAATTTCTGTGTTCCATCGTCAATAAGAAGGTCAAAGGTATACAGTAAACCTGAAGTGAAGCATCGGAATCTAAAACTGGACTCTCAGGAGAGGTTCAAATCATAGAAAGTTAGAGGGTCAGTCCTCTTGTACTTAAGTCGACATTGTGCCTTTTGTATTACATTCGGATGCAATTTCTGTGTTTCATCGTCAATAAGGAGGTCCAAGGTATACAGTAAACCTGAAGTGAAGCATCGGAATCCAAAACTGGACTCACAGGAAGGGTTCAAATCTTGGAAAGTTAGAGTGTCAGTCCTCTTGTATTTAAGTCGGCAAGGTGCCTTTTGTATTAAATTCAGATGGAATTGTGTGTTTCATCGTCTATAAGAAGGTCCAAGGGATACAGTAAACCTGAAGTGAAGCATCGGAATCGAAAACTGGACTCACAGGAGAGGTTCAAATCAGAGAATGATAGAGTGTCAGTCCTCTTGTACTTAAGTCGACATTGTGCCTTTTGTATTACATTCGGATGCAATTTCTGTGTTTCATCGTCTATAAGAAGGTCCAAGGTATACAGTAAACCTGAAGTGAAGCATCGGAATCTAAAACTGGACTCACAGGAAGGGTTCAAATCATGGAAAGTTAGAGTGTCAGTCCTCTTGTATTTAAGTCGGCAATGTGCCTTTTCTATTAAATTCAGATGGAATTGTGTGTTTCATCGTCAATAAGAAGGTCCAAGGGATACAGTAAACCTGAAGTGAAGCATCGGAATCGAAAACTGGACTCACAGGAGAGGTTCAAATCATAGAAAGATAGAGTGTCAGTCCTCTTGTACTTAAGTCGGCATTGTGCCTTTTGTATTAAATTCGGATGCAATTTCGGTGTTTTATCGTTAATAAGAAGGTCCAAGGTATACAGTAAACCTGAAGTGAAGCATCGGAATCTAAAACTGGACTCACAGGAGAGGTTCAAATCATAGAAAGTTAGAGGGTCAGTCCTCTTTTACTTAAGTCGACATTGTGCACTTTGTATTAAATTCGGAACAATTTCTGTGTTCCATCGTCAAAAAGAAGGTCCAAGGTAATCAGTAAACCTGAAGTGAAGCATCGGAATCTAAAACTGGACTCACAGGAGAGGTTCAAATCACAGAAAGTTAGAGTGTCAGTCCTCTTGTACTTAAGTCGGCATTGTGCCTTTTGTATTAAATTCGGATGCAATTTCTGTGTTTCATCGTCACTAATAAGGTCCAAGGGATACAGTAAACCTGAAGTGAAGCATCGGAAACTAAAACTGGACTCACAGGAGTGGTTCAAATCATAGAAAATTGGAGTGTCAGTCCTCTTGTACTTCAGCCGGCATTGTGCGTTTTGTATTAAATTCGGATGCAATTTCTGTGTTTCACCGTCAATAAGAAGGTCCAAGGTATACAGTAATCCTGAAGTGAAGCATCGGAATCTAAAACTGGACTCACAGGAAGGGTTCAAATCATGGAAAGTTAGAGTGTCAGTCCTCTTGTATTTAAGTCGGCATTGTGCTTTTTGTATTAAATTCAGATGGAATTGTGTGTTTCATCGTCAATAAGAAGGTCCAAGGGATACAGTAAAGCTGAAGTGAAGCATCGGAATCGAAAACTGGACTCACAGGAGAGATTCAAATCATAGAAAGATAGAGTGTCATTCCTCTTGTACTTAAGTCGGCATTGTGCCTTTTCTATTTAATTCGGATGCAATTTCTGTGTTTCATCGTCAATAAGAAGGTCCAAGGGATACAGTAAACCTGAAGTGAAGCATCGGAATCCAAACCAGGACTCACAGGAGAGATTCAAATCATAGAAAGTTAGAGTGTCAGTCCACTTGTACTTAAGTCGGCATTGTGACTTTTGTATTACATTCGGATGCAATTTCTGTGCTACATCGTCAATAAGAAGGTCCATGGGTACAGTAAACCTGAAGTGAAGCATCGGAATCTAAAACTGGACTCACAGGAGAGGTTCAAATCATAGAAAGTTATGGTGTCTGTCCTCTACTACTTAAGTCGGCATTGTGCCTTCTGTATTAATTTCGGATGCAATTTCTGTGTTCCATCGTCAATAAGAAGGTCCAAGGTATACAGTAAACCTGAAGTGAAGCATCGGAATCTAAAACTGGACTCTCAGGAGAGGTTCAAATCATAGAAAGTTAGAGGGTCAGTCCTCTTGTACTTAAGTCGACATTGTGCCTTTTGTATTACATTCGGATGCAATTTCTGTGTTTCATCGTCTATAAGAAGGTCCAAGGTATACAGTAAACCTGAAGTGAAGCATCGGAATCTAAAACTGGACTCACAGGAAGGGTTCAAATCATGGAAAGTTAGAGTGTCAGTCCTCTTGTATTTAAGTCGGCAATGTGCCTTTTGTATTAAATTCAGATGGAATTGTGTGTTTCATCGTCAATAAGAAGGTCCAAGGGATACAGTAAACCTGAAGTGAAGCATCGGAATCGAAAACTGGACTCACAGGAGTGGTTCAAATCATAGAAAGATAGAGTGTCAGTCCTCTTGTACTTAAGTCAGCATTGTGCCTTTTCTATTAAATTCGGATGCAATTTCGGTGTTTTATCGTTAATAAGAAGGTCCAAGGTATACAGTAAACCTGAAGTGAAGCATCGGAATCTAAAACTGGACTCACTGGAGAGGTTCAAATCATAGAAAGTTAGAGGGTCAGTCCTCTTTTACTTAAGTCGACATTGTGACTTTTGTATTAAATTCGGAATCAATTTCTGTGTTCCATCGTCAAAAAGAAGGTCCAAGGTAATCAGTAAACCTGAAGTGAAGCATCGGAATCTAAAACTGGACTCACAGGAGAGGTTCAAATCACAGAAAATTAGAGTGTCAGTACTCTTGTACTTAAGTCGGCATTGTGCCTTTTGTATTAAATTCGGATACAATTTCTGTGTTTCATCGTCACTAATAAGGTCCAAGGGATACAGTAAACCTGAAGTCAAGCATCGGAAACAAAAACTGGACTCACAGGAGTGGTTCAAATCACAGAAAATTAGAGTGTCAGTCCTCTTGTACTTCAGCCGGCATTGTGCGTTTTGTATTAAATTCGGATGCAATTTCTGTGTTTCACCGTCAATAAGAAGGTCCAAGGTATACAGTAATCCTGAAGTGAAGCATCGGAATCTAAAACTGGACTCACAGGAAGGGTTCAAATCATGGAAAGTTAGAGTGTCAGTCCTCTTGTATTTAAGTCGGCATTGTGCCTTTTGTTTTAAATTCAGATGGAATTGTGTGTTTCATCATCAATAAGAAGGTCCAAGGGATACAGTAAACCTGAAGTGAAGCATCGGAATCTAAAACTGGACTCACAGGAGAGGTTCAAATCATAGAAAGTTAGAGGGTCAGTCCTCTTTTACTTAAGTCGACATTGTGACTTTTGTATTAAATTCGGAATCAATTTCTGTGTTCCATCGTCAAAAAGAAGGTCCACGGCAATCAGTAAACCTGAAGTGAAGCATCGGAATCTAAAACTGGACTCACAGGAGAGGTTCAAATCACAGAAAGTTAGAGTGTCAGTCCTCTTGTACTTAAGTCGGCATTGTGCCTTTTGTATTAAATTCGGATGCAATTTCTGTGTTTCATCGTCACTAATAAGGTCCAAGGGATACAGTGAACCTGAAGTGAAGCATCGGAAACTAAAACTGGACTCACAGGAGTGGTTCAAATCATAGAAAATTAGAGTGTCAGTCCTCTTGTACTTCAGCCGGCATTGTGCGTTTTGTATTAAATTCGGATGCAATTTATGTGTTTCACCGTCAATAAGAAGGTGAAAGGTATACAGTAATCCTGAAGTGAAGCATCGGAATCTAAAACTGGACTCACAGGAGAGGTTCAAATCATTGAAAGTTAAAGTGTCAGTCCTCTTGTACTTATGTCGGCATTGTGCCTTTTCTATTTAATTCGGATGCAATTTCTGTGTTTCATCGTCAATAAGAAGGTCCAAGGGATACAGTAAACCTGAAGTGAAGCATCGGAATCCAAACCAGGACTCACAGGAGAGGTTCAAATCATAGAAAGTTAGAGTGTCAGTCAACTTGTACTTAAGTCGGCATTGTGACTTTTGTATTACATTCGGATGCAATTTCTGTGCTACATCGTCAATAAGAAGGTCCATGGGTACAGTAAACCTGAAGTGAAGCATCGGAATCTAAAACTGGACTCACAGGAGAGGTTCAAATCATAGAAAGTTAGGGTGTCTGTCCTCTACTACTTAAGTCGGCATTGTGCCTTCTGTATTAAATTCGGATGCAATTTCTGTGTTCCATCGTCAATAAGAAGGTCCAAGGTATACAGTAAACCTGAAGTGAAGCATCGGAATCTAAAACTGGACTCACAGGAGAGGTTCAAATCATAGAAAGTTAAAGTGTCAGTCCTCTTGTACTTAGGTCGGCATTGTGAATTTTGTATTAAATTGGGATGCAATTTCTGTGTTTCATCGTCAATAAGAATGTCCAAGGTATACAGTAAACCTGAAGTGAAGCATCGGTATCTAAACCAGGACTCACTGGAGAGGTTCAAATCATAGAAAGTTAGAGTGTCAGTCCGCTTGTACTTAAGTCGGCATTGTGACTTTTGTATTAAATGCGGAATCAATTTCTGTGTTCCATCGTCAATAAGAAGGTCCAAGGTAATCAGTAAACCTGAAGTGAAGCATCGGAATCTAAAACTGGACTCACAGGAGAGGTTCAAATCACAGAAAGTTAGAGTGTCAGTACTCTTGTACTTAAGTCGCCATTGTGCTTTTTGAATTAAATTCGGATGCAATTTCTGAATTTCATCATCACTAATAAGGTCCAAGGGATACAGTAAACCTGAAGTGAAGCATCGGAAACTAAAACTGGACTCACAGGAGAGGTTCAAATCATAGAAAATTAGAGTGTCAGTCCTCTTGTACTTAAGCCGGCATTGTGCCTTTTGTATTAAATTCGGATGCAATTTCTGTGTTTCACCGTCAATAAGAAGGTTCAAAGTATACAGTAAACCTGAAGTGAAGCATCGGAATCTAAAACTGGACTCACAGGAGAGGTTCAAATCATTGAAAGTTAAAGTCTCAGTCCTCTTGTACTTAAGTCGGCATTGTGCCTTTTCTATTAAATTCGGATGCAATTTCTGTGTTTCATCGTCAATAAGAAGGTCCAAGGGATACAGTAAACCTGAAGTGAAGCATTGGAATCTAATTATGGACTCACAGGAAGGGTTCAAATCATAGAAAGTTAGAGTGTCAGTCCTCAGGTACTTAGGTCGGCATTGTGCCTTTTGTATTAAATTCGGATCCAATTTCCGTGTTTCATCGTCAATAAGAAGGTCCAAGGTATACAGTAAACCTGAAGTGCAGCATCGGAATCTAAACCAGGACTCAGAGGAGAGGTTCAAATCATAGTAAGTTAGAGTGTCAGTCCACTTGTACTTAAGTCGGCATTGTGACTTTTGTATTACATTCGGATGCAATTTCTGTGCTACATCGTCAATTAGAAGGTCCATGGGATACAGTAAACCTGAAGTGAAGCATCGGAATCTAAAACTGGACTCACAGGAGAGGTTCAAATCATAGAAAGTTAGGGTGTTAGTCCTCTACTACTTAAGTCGGCATTGTGCCTTCTGTATTAAATTCGGATGCAATTTCTGTGTTTCATCGTCAATAAGAAGGTCCAAGGGATACAGTAAACCTGAAGTGAAGCATCGGAATCTAAAATTGGACTCACAGGACAGGTTCAAATCATAGAAAGTTGGAGTGTCAGTCCTCTTGTACTTAAGTCGGCATTGTGCCTTTTGTATTAAATTCGGATGCAATTTCAGTGTATCATCGTCAATAAGTTGGTCCAAGGTATTCAGAAAACCCTAAGTGAAGCATCGGAAATTGAAACTTGACTCACAGGAGAGGTTCAAATCATAGAAAGTTAGAGTGTCATTCCTCTTGTACTTAAGTCGGCATTGTGCATTTTGTGTTAAATTCGGATGCAATTTCTGTGTTTCATCGTCAATAAGAAGGTCCATGGTATACAGTAAACCCTAAGTGAAGCATCGGAATGTAAAACTGAACTCACAGGAGAGGTTCAAATCATAGATAGTTAGACTGTCAGTTCTCTTGTACTTAAGTCGGCATTGTGCCTTTTGTATTAAATTCGGATGCAATTTCTGTGTTTCATCGTCACTAAAAAGGTCCAAGGGATACAGTAAACCTGAAGTGAAGCATCGGAAACTAAAACTGGTCTCACAGGAGAGGTTCACATCATAGAAAGTTAGAGTGTCAGTCCTCTTGTACTCAAGTCGGCATTGTGCATTTTGTATTACATTCGGATGCAATATCTGTGTTTCATCGTCAATAAGAAGGTCCAAGGTATACAGTTAACCTGAAGTGAAGCATCGGAATCTAAAAGAGGACTCACAAGAGAGGTTCAAATCATAGAAAGTTAGAGTGTCAGTCCTCTTGTACATAAGTCGGCATTGTGCCTTTTGTATTAAATTCGGATGCAATTTCTGAGTTTCATCGTCAATAAGAAGGTCCAAGCGATACAGTAAACCTGAAGTGAAACATCGGAATCTAAAACTGGACCCACAGGAAAGTTAAAATCATAGAAAGTTAGAGTGTCAGTCCTCTTGTACTTAAGTCGGTATTGTACGTTTTGTATTAAATTCGGATGCAATTTCAGTGCATCATCGTCAATAAGAAGGTCAAAGGATACAGTAAAAATGAAGTGAAGCATCGGAATCTAAAACTGGACTCACAGGAGAGGTTCAATTCATAGAAACTTAGAGTGTCAGTCCTCTTGTACTTAAGTCGGCATTGTGCCTTTTGTATTAAATTCGGATGCAATTTTGGTGTTTTATCGTTAATAAGAAGGTCCAAGGTATACAGTAAACCTGAAGTGAAGCATCGGAATCTAAAACTGGACTCACAGGAGAGGTTCAAATCATAGAAAGTTAGAGGGTCAGTCCTCTTTTACTTAAGTCGACATTGTGACTTTTGTATTAAATTCGGAATCAATTTCTGTGTTCCATCGTCAAAAAGAAGGTCCAAGGTAATCAGTAAACCTGAAGTGAAGCATCGGAATCTAAAACTGGACTCACAGGAGAGGTTCAAATCACAGAAAGTTAGAGTGTCAGTCCTCTTGTACTTAAGTCGGCATTGTGCCTTTTGTATTAAATTCGGATGCAATTTCTATGTTTCATCGTCACTAATAAGGTCCAAGGGATACAGTAAACCTGAAGTGAAGCATCGGAAACTAAAGCTGGACTCACAGGAGTGGTTCAAATCATAGAAAATTAGAGTGTCAGTCATCTTGTACTTCAGCCGGCATTGTGCGTTTTGTATTAAATTCGGATGCAATTTCTGTGTTTCACCGTCAATAAGAAGTTCCAAGGTATACAGTAATCCTGAAGTGAAGCATCGGAATCTAAAACTGGACTCACAGGAAGGGTTCAAATCATGGAAAGTTAGAGTGTCAGTCCTCTTGTATTTAAGTCGGCATTGTGCCTTTTGTATTGAATTCAGATGGAATTGTGTGTTTCATCGTCAATAAGAAGGTCCAAGGGATACAGTAAACCTGAAGTGAAGCATCGGAATCGAAAACTGGACTCACAGGAGAGGTTCAAATCATAGAAAGATAGAGTGTCATTCCTCTTGTACTTAAGTCGGCATTGTGCCTTTTGTATTAAATTCGGATGGAATTTCGGTGTTTTATCGTTAATAAGAAGGTCCAAGGTATACAGTAAACCTGAAGTGAAGCATCGGAATCTAAAACTGTACTCACAGGAGATGTTGAATTATAGAAAGTTAGAGTGTCAGTCCTCTTGTACTTAAGTCGGCATCGTGGCTTTTGAATTTAATTCCGATGCAATTTCTATGTTCCATCGTCAATAAGAAGGTCTAAGGTATACAGTAAACCTGAAGTGAAGCATCGGATTCTAAAACTGGACTCACAGGAGAGGTTCAAATCATTGAAAGTTAAAGTGTCAGTCCTCTTGTACTTAAGTCGGCATTGTGCCTTTTCTATTTAATTCGGATGCAATTTCTGTGTTTCATCGTCAATAAGAAGGTCCAAGGGATACAGTAAACCTGAAGTGAAGCATCGGAATCCCAACCAGGACTCACAGGAGAGGTTCAAATCATAGAAAGTTAGAGTGTCAGTCCACTTGTACTTAAGTCGGCATTGTGACTTTTGTATTACATTCGGATGCAATTTCTGTGCTACATCGTCAATAAGAAGGTCCATGGGTACAGTAAACCTGAAGTGAAGCATCGGAATCTAAAACTGGACTCACAGGAGAGGTTCAAATCATAGAAAGCTAGGGTGTCTGTCCTCTACTACTTAAGTCGGCATTGTGCCTTCTGTATTAAATTCGGATGCAATTTCTGTGTTCCATCGTCAATAAGAAGGTCCAAGGTATACAGTAAACCTGAAGTGAAGCATCGGAATCTAAAACTGGACTCACAGGAGAGGTTCAAATCATAGAAAGTTAAAGTGTCAGTCCTCTTGTACTTAGGTCGGCATTGTGAATTTTGTATTAAATTCGGATGCAATTTCTGTGTTTCATCGTCAATAAGAATGTCCAAGGTATACAGTAAACCTGAAGTGAAGCTTCGGAATCTAAACCATGACTCACTGGAGAGGTTCAAATCATAGAAAGTTGGAGTGTCAGTCCTCTTGTACTTAAGTCGGCATTGTGCCTTTTCTATTAAATTCGGATGCAATTTCTGTGTTTCATCGTCAATAAGAAGGTCCAAGGGATACAGTAAACCTGAAGTGAAGCATTGGAATCTAATTATGGACTCACAGGAGAGGTTCAAATCATAGAAAGTTAAAGTGTCAGTCCTCTTGTACTTAGGTCGGCATTGTGAATTTTGTATTAAATTCGGATGCAATTTCTGTGTTTCATCGTCAATAAGAATGTCCAAGGTATACAGTAAACCTGAAGTGAAGCATCGGAATCTAAAACTGGACTCACAGGAGAGGTTCAAATCATAGAAAGTTAAAGTGTCAGTCCTCTTGTACTTAGGTCGGCATTGTGAATTTTGTATTAAATTGGGATGCAATTTCTGTGTTTCATCGTCAATAAGAATGTCCAAGGTATACAGTAAACCTGAAGTGAAGCATCGGTATCTAAACCAGGACTCACTGGAGAGGTTCAAATCATAGAAAGTTAGAGTGTCAGTCCGCTTGTACTTAAGTCGGCATTGTGACTTTTGTATTAAATGCGGAATCAATGTCTGTGTTCCATCGTCAATAAGAAGGTCCAAGGTAATCAGTAAACCTGAAGTGAAGCATCGGAATCTAAAACTGGACTCACAGGAGAGGTTCAAATCACAGAAAGTTAGAGTGTCAGTACTCTTGTACTTAAGCCGGCATTGTGCCTTTTGTATTAAATTCGGATGCAATTTCTGTGTTTCACCGTCAATAAGAAGGTTCAAAGTATACAGTAAACCTGAAGTGAAGCATCGGAATCTAAAACTGGACTCACAGGAGAGGTTCAAATCATTGAAAGTTAAAGTCTCAGTCCTCTTGTACTTAAGTCGGCATTGTGCCTTTTCTATTAAATTCGGATGCAATTTCTGTGTTTCATCGTCAATAAGAAGGTCCAAGGGATACAGTAAACCTGAAGTGAAGCATTGGAATCTAATTATGGACTCACAGGAAGGGTTCAAATCATAGAAAGTTAGAGTGTCAGTCCTCAGGTACTTAGGTCGGCATTGTGCCTTTTGTATTAAATTCGGATCCAATTTCCGTGTTTCATCGTCAATAAGAAGGTCCAAGGTATACAGTAAACCTGAAGTGCAGCGTCGGAATCTAAACCAGGACTCAGAGGAGAGGTTCAAATCATAGTAAGTTAGAGTGTCAGTCCACTTGTACTTAAGTCGGCATTGTGACTTTTGTATTACATTCGGATGCAATTTCTGTGCTACATCGTCAATTAGAAGGTCCATGGGATACAGTAAACCTGAAGTGAAGCATCGGAATCTAAAACTGGACTCACAGGAGAGGTTCAAATCATAGAAAGTTAGGGTGTTAGTCCTCTACTACTTAAGTCGGCATTGTGCCTTCTGTATTAAATTCGGATGCAATTTCTGTGTTTCATCGTCAATAAGAAGGTCCAAGGGATACAGTAAACCTGAAGTGCAGCGTCGGAATCTAAACCAGGACTCAGAGGAGAGGTTCAAATCATAGTAAGTTAGAGTGTCAGTCCTCTTGTACTTAAGTCGGCATTGTGCCTTTTGTATTAAATTCGGATGCAATTTCAGTGTATCATCGTCAATAAGTTGGTCCAAGGTATTCAGAAAACCCTAAGTGAAGCATCGGAAACCGAAACTTGACTCACAGGAGAGGTTCAAATCATTGAAAATTAAAGTGTCAGTCCTCTTGTACTTAAGCCGGCATTGTGCCTTTTGTATTAAATTCGGATGCAATTAATGTGTTTCATCGTCACTAAGAAGGTCCAAGGGATACAGTAAACCTGAAGTGAAGCATCGGAGTCTAAAACTTGAATCACAGGAGAGGTTCAAATCATAGAAAGTTAGAGTGTCATTCCTCTTGTACTTAAGTCGGCATTGTGCATTTTGTGTTAAATTCGGATGCAATTTCTGTGTTTCATCGTCAATAAGAAGGTCCATGGTATACAGTAAACCCTAAGTGAAGCATCGGAATGTAAAACTGAACTCACAGGAGAGGTTCAAATCATAGATAGTTAGACTGTCAGTTCTCTTGTACTTAAGTCGGCATTGTGCCTTTTGTATTAAATTCGGATGCAATTTCTGTGTTTCATCGTCACTAAAAAGGTCCAAGGGATACAGTAAACCTGAAGTGAAGCATCGGAAACTAAAACTGGTCTCACAGGAGAGGTTCAAATCATAGAAAGTTAGAGTGTCAGTCCTCTTGTACTCAAGTCGGCATTGTGCATTTTGTATTACATTCGGATGCAATTTCTGTGTTTCATCGTCAATAAGAAGGTCCAAGGTATACAGTTAACCTGAAGTGAAGCATCGGAATCTAAAAGAGGACTCACAAGAGAGGTTCAAATCATAGAAAGTTAGAGTGTCAGTCCTCTTGTACATAAGTCGGCATTGTGCCTTTTGTATTAAATTCGGATGCAATTTCTGAGTTTCATCGTCAATAAGAAGGTCCAAGCGATACAGTAAACCTGAAGTGAAACATCGGAATCTAAAACTGGACCCACAGGAAAGTTAAAATCATAGAAAGTTAGAGAGTCAGTCCTCTTGTACTTAAGTCGGTATTGTACGTTTTATATTAAATTCGGATGCAATTTCAGTGCATCATCGTCAATAAGAAGGTCAAAGGATACAGTAAAAATGAAGTGAAGCATCGGAATCTAAAACTGGACTCACAGGAGAGGTTCAATTCATAGAAACTTAGAGTGCCAGTCCTCTTGTACTTAAGTCGGCATTGTGCTTTTGTATTAAATTAGGATGCAATTTTGGTGTTTTATCGTTAATAAGAAGGTCCAAGGTATACAGTAAACCTGAAGTGAAGCATCGGAATCTAAAACTGGACTCACAGGAGAGGTTCAAATCATAGAAAGTTAGAGGGTCAGTCCTCTTTTACTTAAGTCGACATTGTGATTTTTGTATTAAATTCGGAATCAATTTCTGTGTTCCATCGTCAAAAAGAAGGTCCAAGGTAATCAGTAAACCTGAAGTGAAGCATCGGAATCTAAAACTGGACTCACAGGAGAGGTTCAAATCACAGAAAGTTAGAGTGTCAGTCCTCTTGTACTTAAGTCGGCATTGTGCCTTTTGTATTAAATTCGGATGCAATTTCTGTGTTTCATCGTCACTAATAAGGTCCAAGGGATACAGTAAACCTGAAGTGAAGCATCGGAAACTAAAGCTGGACTCACAGGAGTGGTTCAAATCATAGAAAATTAGAGTGTCAGTCATCTTGTACTTCAGCCGGCATTGTGCGTTTTGTATTAAATTCGGATGCAATTTCTGTGTTTCACCGTCAATAAGAAGTTCCAAGGTATACAGTAATCCTGAAGTGAAGCATCGGAATCTAAAACTGGACTCACAGGAATGGTTCAAATCATGGAAAGTTAGAGTGTCAGTCCTCTTGTATTTAAGTCGGCATTGTGCCTTTTGTATTGAATTCAAACGGAATTGTGTGTTTCATCGTCGATAAGAAGGTAAAAGGGATACAGTAAACCTGAAGTGAAGCATCGGAATCGAAAACTGGACTCACAGGAGAGGTTCAAATCATAGAAAGATAGAGTGTCATTCCTCTTGTACTTAAGTCGGCATTGTGCCTTTTGTATTAAATTCGGATGGAATTTCGGTGTTTTATCGTTAATAAGAAGGTCCAAGGTATACAGTAAACCTGAAGTGAAGCATCGGAATCTAAAACTGTACTCACAGGAGATGTTGAATTATAGAAAGTTAGAGTGTCAGTCCTCTTGTACTTAAGTCGGCATCGTGGCTTTTGAATTTAATTCCGATGCAATTTCTATGTTCCATCGTCAATAAGAAGGTCTAAGGTATACAGTAAACCTGAAGTGAAGCATCGGATTCTAAAACTGGACTCACAGGAGAGGTTCAAATCATTGAAAGTTAAAGTGTCAGTCCTCTTGTACTTAAGTCGGCATTGTGCCTTTTCTATTTAATTCGGATGCAATTTCTGTGTTTCATCGTCAATAAGAAGGTCCAAGGGATACAGTAAACCTGAAGTGAAGCATCGGAATCCCAACCAGGACTCACAGGAGAGGTTCAAATCATAGAAAGTTAGAGTGTCAGTCCACTTGTACTTAAGTCGGCATTGTGACTTTTGTATTACATTCGGATGCAATTTCTGTGCTACATCGTCAATAAGAAGGTCCATGGGTACAGTAAACCTGAAGTGAAGCATCGGAATCTAAAACTGGACTCACAGGAGAGGTTCAAATCATAGAAAGCTAGGGTGTCTGTCCTCTACTACTTAAGTCGGCATTGTGCCTTCTGTATTAAATTCGGATGCAATTTCTGTGTTCCATCGTCAATAAGAAGGTCCAAGGTATACAGTAAACCTGAAGTGAAGCATCGGAATCTAAAACTGGACTCACAGGAGAGGTTCAAATCATAGAAAGTTAAAGTGTCAGTCCTCTTGTACTTAGGTCGGCATTGTGAATTTTGTATTAAATTCGGATGCAATTTCTGTGTTTCATCGTCAATAAGAATGTCCAAGGTATACAGTAAACCTGAAGTGAAGCATCGGAATCTAAACCATGACTCACTGGAGAGGTTCAAATCATAGAAAGTTGGAGTGTCAGTCCTCTTGTACTTAAGTCGGCATTGTGCCTTTTCTATTAAATTCGGATGCAATTTCTGTGTTTCATCGTCAATAAGAAGGTCCAAGATATACAGTAAACCTGAAGTGAAGCATTGGAATCTAATTATGGACTCACAGGAGAGGTTCAAATCATAGAAAGTTAAAGTGTCAGTCCTCTTGTACTTAAGCCGACATTGTGCCTTTTGTATCAAATTCGGATGCAATTTCTGTGTTTCATCGTCAATAAGAAGGTCCAAGGTATACAGTAATCCCTAAGTGAAGCATCGGAATCTAAAATTGGACTCACAGGAGAGTTTCCAATTATGGAAAGTTAGAGTGTCAGTCCTCTTGTACTTAAGTCAACATTGTGCCTTTTGTATTAAATTCGGATGCAATTTCTGTGTTTCATCGTCAATAACAAGATCCAAGGTAAACAGTAAACCTGAAGTGAAGCATCGGAATCTAAAACTGGACTCACAGGAAGGGTTCAAATCATGAAAGTTGGAGTGTCATTCCTCTTGTATTTAAGTCGGCATTTTGCCTTATGTATTAAATTCAGATGGAATTTCTGTGTTTCATCGTCAATAAGAAGGTTCAAGGGAAACAGTGAACGTGAAGTGAAGCAACGGAATCGGAAACTGGACTCACAGGACAGGTTCAAATCATAGAAAGTTAGAGTGCCAGTCCTCTTGTACTTAAGTTGGCATTGTGCTTTTTCCATTACATTCGGATGCAATTTCTCTATTTCATCGTCAATAAGAAGGTCCAAGGAATACAGTAAACCTGAAGTGAAGTATCGGAATCTAAACCAGGACTCACAGGAGAGGTTCAAATCATAGAAAGTTAGATTTTCAGTCCGCTTGTACTTGAGTCGGCATTGTGACTTTTGTATTAAATTCGGATCCAATTTCTGTGTTCCATCGTCAATAAGAATGTCCAAGGTAAACAGTAAACCTGAAGTGAAGCATCGGATTCTAAAACTGGACTCACAGGAGAGGTTCAAATCATTGTAAGTTAAAGTGTCAGTCCTCTTGTACTTAAGTCGGCATTGTGCCTTTTCTATTAAATTGGGATGCAATTTCTGTGTTTCATCGTCAATAAGAAGGTCCAAGGGATACAGTAAACCTGAAGTCAAGCATTTGAATCGAAATATGGACTCACAGGAAGGGTTCAAATCATAGAAAGTTAGAGTGTCAGTCCTCTTGCACTTAGGTCGGCATTGTGCCTTTTGTATTGAATTCGGATGCAATTTCCGTGTTTCATCGTCTACTATAAGGTCCAAGGTATACAGTAAACCTGAAGTGAAGCATCGGAATCTAAACCAGGACTCACAGGAGAGGTTCAAATCATAGAGAGTTAGAGTGTCAGTCCGCTTGTACTTAAGTCGGCATTGTGACTTTTGTATTAAATTCGGAATCAATTTCTGTGTTCCACCGTCAATAGGAAGGTCCAAGGTATACAGTAAACCTGAAGTGAAGCACCGGAATCTAAAACTGGACTCACAGGAAGGGTTCAAATCATGGAAAGTTAGAGTGTCAGTCCTCTTGTATTTAGGTCGGCATTGTGCCTTTTGTATTGAATTCAGATGTAATTGTGTGTTTCATCGTCAATAAGAAGGTCCAAGGGATACAGTAAACCTGAAGTGAAGCATCGGAATCTAAAACTGGACTCACAGGAAGGGTTCAAATCATGGAAAGTTAGAGTGTCAGTCCTCTTGTATTTAAGTCGGTATTGTGCCTTTTGTATTAAGTTCAGATGTAATTGTGTGTTTCATCGTCAATAAGAAGGTCAAAGGGATACAGTAAACCTGAAGTGAAGCATCGGAATCTAAAACTGGACCCACAGGAGAGGTTCAAATCATAGAAAGTTGGAGTGTCAGTCCTCTTGTACTTAAGTCGGCATTGTGCCTTTTGTATTAAATTCGGATGCAATTTCAGTGTTTCATCGTCAATAAGTTGGTCCAAGGTATTCAGAAAACCCTAAGTGAAGCATCGGAATCTGAAACTTGACTCACAGGAGAGGTTCAAATCATTGAAAATTAAAGTGTCAGTCCTCTTGTACTTAAGTCTGCATTGTGCCTTTTGTATTAAATTCGGATGCAATTAATGTGTTTCATCGTCACTAAGAAGGTCCAAGGGATACAGTAAACCTGAAGTGAAGCATCGGAGTCTAAAACTTGACTCACACGAGAGGTTCAAATCATACAAAGTTAGAGTGTCAGTCCTCTTGTACTCAAGTCGGCATTGTGCATTTTGTATTACGTTCGGATGCAATTTCTGTGTTTCATCGTCAACAAGAAGGTCCAAGGTATACAGTTAACCTGAAGTGAAGCATCGGAATCTAAAACAGGACTCACAAGAGAGGTTCAAATCATAGATAGTTAGAGTGTCAGTCCTCTTGTACATAAGTGGCATTGTGCTTTTTTTATTAAATTCGGATGCAATTTCTGAGTTTCATTGTCAATAAGAAGGTCCAAGCGATACAGTAAACCTAAAGTGAACCATCGGAATCTAAAACTGGACCCACAGGAAAGTTCAAATCATAGAAAGTTAGAGTGTCAGTCCTCTTGTGCTTAAGTCGGTATTGTACGTTTTGTATTAAATTCGGATGCAATTTCTGTGCATCATCGTCAATAAGAAGGTCAAAGGATACAGTAATAATGAAGTAAAGCATCGGAATCTAAAACTGGACTCACAGGAGAGGTTCAATTCATAGAAACTTAGAGTGTCAGTCCTCTTGTACTTAAGCCGATATTGTGCCTTTTGTATTAGATTCGGATGCAATTTCTGTGTTTCATCGTCAATAAGAAGGTCCAAGGTAAACAGTAAACCTGAAGTGAAGCATCGGAATCTAAACCAGGACTCACAGGAGAGGTTCAAATCATCGAAAGTTAGAGTGTCAGTCCACTTGTACTTAAGTCGGCATTGTGCCTTTTGTATTAAATTCGGATGCAATTTTTGTGTTTCTTCGTCAATAACAAGATCCAAGGTAAACAGTAAACCTGAAGTGAAGCATCGGAATCCAAAACTGGACTCACAGGAAGGGTTAAAATCATAGTAAGTTGGAGTGTCAGTCCTCTTGTATTTAAGTCGGCATTTTGCCTTTTGTATTAAATTCAGATGGAATTTCTGTGTTTGATCGTGAATAAGAAGGTCCAAGGGATACAGTAAACCTGAACTGAAGCAACGGAATCGGAAACTGGACTCACAGGACAGGTTCAAATCATAGAAAGTTAGAGTGCCAGTCCTCTTGTACTTAAGTTGGCATTGTGCTTTTTCTATTACATTCGGATGCAATTTCTCTGTTTCATCGTCAATAAGAAGGTCCAAGGTATACAGTAAACCTGAAGTGAAGTATCGGAATCTAAACCAGGACTCACAGGAGAGGTTCAAATCATAGAAAGTTAGAGTGTCAGTCCGCTTGTACTTGAGTCGGCATTGTGACTTTTGTATTAAATTCGGATCCAATTTCTGTGTTCCATCGTCAATAAGAATGTCCAAGGTAAACAGTAAACCTGAAGTGAAACATCGGAATCTAAAACTGGACTCACAGGAGATGTTGAATTATAGAAAGTTAGAGTGTCAGTCCCCTTGTACTTAAGTCGGCATTGTGCTTTTCTATTAAATTCGGATGCAATTTCCGTGTTTCATCGTCAATAAGAAGGTCCAAGGTATACAGTAAACCTGAAGTGAAGCATCGGAATCTAAACCAGGACTCACAGGAGAGGTTCAAATTATAGAAAGTTAGAGTGTCAGTCCACTTGTACTTAAGTCGGCATTGTGACTTTTGTATTACATTCGGATGCAATGTCTGTGCTACATCGTCAATAAGAAGGTCCATGGGATACAGTAAACCTGAAGTGAAGCGTCGGAATCTAAAACTGGACTCACAGGAGAGGTTTAAATCATAGAAAGTTAGGGTGTCAGTCCTCTACTACTTAAGTCGGCATTGTGGCTTCTGTATTAAATTCGGATGCAATTTCTGTGTTCCATCGTCAATAAGAAGGCCCAAGGTATACAGTAAACCTAAAGTGAAGCATCGGAATCTAAAACTGGACTCATAGGAGAGGTTCAAATCATAGAAAGTTAGAGTGTCAGTCCGCTTGTACTTAAGTCGGCATTGTGACTTTTGTATTAAATTCGGAATCAATTTCCGTGTTCCATCGTCAATAACAAGGTCCAAGGTAATCAGTAAACCTGAAGTGAAGCATCGGAATCTAAAACTGGACTCACAGGAGAGTTTCAAATCACAGAAAGTTAGAGTGTCAGTCCTCTTGTACTTAAGTCGGCATTGTGCCTTTTGTATTAATTTCGGATGCAATTTCTGTGTTTCATCGTCACTAATAAGGTCCAAGGGATAAAGTAAACCTGACGTGAAGCATGGGAAACTAAATCTGGACTCACAGGAGAGGTTCAAATCATAGAAAATTAGAGTGTCAGTCCTCTTGTACTTAAGCCGGCATTGTGCCTTTTGTATTAAATTCGGATGCAATTTCTGTGTTTCACCGTCAATAAGAAGGTCCTAGGTATACAGCAAACCTGAAGTGAAGCATCGGAATCTAAAACTGGACTCACTGGAAGGGTTCAAATCATGGAAAGTTAGAGTGTCAGTCCTCTTGTATTTAAGTCGGCATTGTGCATTTTGTATTAAGTTCAGATGGAATTGTGTGTTTCATCGTCAATAAGAAGGTCCAAGGGATACAGTAAACCTGAAGTGAAGCATCGGAATCGAAAACTGGACTCACAGGAGCGGTTCAAATCATAGAAAGATAGAGTGTCAGTCCTCTTGTACTTAAGTCGACATTGTGCCTTTTGTATTACATTCGGATGCAATTTCTGTGTTTCATCGTCAATAAGAATGTCCCAGGGATACAGTAAACCTGAAGTGAACCATCGGAATCGAAAACTGGTCTCACAGGAGAGGTTCAAATCATAGAAAGTTAAAGAGTCAGTCCTCTTGTACTTAAGTCGGCTCCGTGCCTTTTGAATTTCATTCCGATGCAATTTCTGTGTTCCACCGTCAATAAGAAGGTCCAAGGTATACAGTAAACCAGAAGTGAAACATCGGAATCTAAAACTGGTCTCACAGGAGATGTTGAATTATAGAAAATTAGAGTGTCAGTCCTCTTGTACTTAAGTCGGCATCGTGGCTTTTGAATTTAATTCCGATGCAATTTCTGTGTTCCATCGTCAATAAGAAGGTCCAAGGTATACAGTAAACCTGAAGTGAAGCATCTAAATCTATAACTGGACTCACAGGAGAGGTTCAAATCAGTGAAAGTTAAAGTGTCAGTCCTCTTGTACTTAAGTCGGCATTGTGCCTTTTCTATTAAATTCGGATGGAATTTCTGTGTTTCATCGTCAATAAGAAGGTCCAAGGGATACAGTAAACCTGAAGTGAAGCATTGGAATCTAAATATGGACTCACAGGAAGGGTTCCAATCATAGAAAATTAGAGTGTCAGTCCTCTTGTACTTTAGTCGGCATTGTGCCTTTTGTATTAAATTCGGATGCAATTTCTGTGTTTCACCGTCACTAAGAAGGTCCAAGGGATACAGTAAACCTGAAGTGAGGCTTCGGAAACTAAAACTGGTCTCACAGGAGAGGTTCAAATCATAGAAAGTTAGAGTGTCAGTAATCTTGTACTTAAGTCGGCATTGTGCCTTTTGTATTAAATTCGGATGCAATTGCTGAGTTTCATCGTCAATAAGAAGGTCCAAGCGATACAGTAAACCTGAAGTGAACCATCGGAATCTAAAACTGGACCCACAGGAAAGTTCAAATCATAGAAAGTTAGAGTGTCAGTCCTCTTGTACTTACGTCGGTATTGTACGTTTTGTATTAAATTCGGATGCAATTTCTGTGAATCATCGTCAATAAGAAGGTCAAAGGATACAGTAAAAATGAAGTGAAGCATCGGAATCTAAAACTGTACTCACAGGAGAGGTTCAATTCATAGAAGCTTAGAGTGTCAGTCCTCTTGTACTTAAGTCGGCATTGTGCCTTTTGTATTAAATTCGGATGCAATTTCTGTGTTTCATCGTCACTAAGAAGGTCCAAGGGATACAGTAAACCTGACGTGAAGCATCGGAAACTAAAACTGGACCCACAGGAGAGGTTCAAATCATAGAAAATTAGAGTGTCAGTCCTCTTGTACTTATGTCGGCATTGTGCCTTTTGAATTAAATTCGGATGCAATTTCTTTGTTTCATCGTCTATAACAAAATCCAAGGTAAACAGTAAACCTGAAGTGAAGCATCGGAATGTAAAACTGGACTCACAGGAAGGGTTCAAATCATAGAAAGTTGGAGTGGTTGTTCTCTTGTATTTAAGTCGGCATTTTGCCTTTTGTATTAAATTCAGATGAAATGTCTGTGTTTCATCGTCAATAAGAAGGTCCAAGGGATACAGTAAACCTGAAGTGAAGCATCGGAATCGAAAACTGGACTCACAGGAGAGGTTCAAATCATTGAAAGTTAAAGTGTCAGTCCTCTTGTACTTAAGTCGGCATTGTGCCCTTTCTATTAAATTCGGATGCAATTTCTGTGTTTCATCGTCAATAAGAAGGTCCAAGGGATACAGTAAACCTGAAGTGAAGCATTGGAATCTAAATATGGACTCACAGGAAGGGTTCAAATCATATTAAGTTAGAGTGTCAGTCCTCTTGTACTTAGGTCGGCATTGTGCATTTTGTATTAGATTCGGATGCAATTTCCGTGTTTCATCGCCAATAAGAAGGTCCAATGTATACAGTAAACCTGAAGTGAAGCATCGGAATCTAAACCAGGACTCACAGGAGAGGTTCAAATCATAGAAAGGTAGAGTGTCAATCCGCTTGTACTTAAGTCGGCATTGTGAATTTTGTATTAAATTCGGATGCAATTTCTGTGTTTCATCGCCAATAAGAAGGTCCAAGGGCTACAGTAAACCTGAAGTGAAGCATTGGAATCTAGATATGGACTTACAGGAAAGGTTCATTTCATAGAAAATTAGAGTGTCAGTCCTCTTGTACTCAAGTCGGCATTGTGCCTTTTGTATTACATTCGGATGCAATTTCTGTGTTTCATCGTCAATAAGAAGGTCCAAGGTATACAGTAAACCTGAAGATAAGCATCGGAATCTAAAACAGGACTCACAGGAGAGGTTCAAATCATAGAAAGTTAGAGTGTCAGTAATCTTGTACTTAGGTCGGCATTGTGACTTTTGTATTAAATTCGGATGCAATTTCTGAGTTTCATCGTCAATAAGAAGGTCCAAGCGATACGGTAAACCTGAAGTGAACCATCGGAATCTAAAACTGGACCCACAGGAAAGTTCAAATCATAGAAAGTTAGTGTGTCCGTCCTCTTGTACTTACGTCGGTATTGTACGTTTTGTATTAAATTCGGATGCAATTTCTGTGAATCATCGTCAATAAGAAGGTCAAAGGATACAGTAAAAATGAAGTGAAGCATCGGAATCTAAAACTGTACTCACAGGAGAGGTTCAATTCATAGAAGCTTAGAGTGTCAGTCCTCTTGTACTTAAGTCGGCATTGTGCCTTTTGTATTAAATTCGGATGCAATTTCTGTGTTTCATCGTCACTAAGAAGGTCCAAGGTATACAGTTAACATGACGTGAAACATCGGAAACTAAAACTGGACTCACAGGAGAGGTTCAAATCATAGAAAATTAGAGTGTCAGTCCTCTTGTACTTATGTCGGCATTGTGCCTTTTGAATTAAATTCGGATGCAATTTCTGTGTTTCATCGTCAATAAGAAGGTCCAAGCGATACAGTAAACCTGAAGTGAGCCATCGGAATCTAAAACTGGACCCACAGGAAAGTTCAAATCATAGAAAGTTAGAGTGTCAGTCCTCTTGTACTTAAGTCGGCATTGTGCCTTTTGTATTAAATTCGGATGCAATTTCTGTGTTTCATCGTCCAAGGGATACAGTAAACCTGACGTGAAGCATCGGAAACTAAAACTGGACTCACAGGAGAGGTTCAAATCATAGTAAATTAGAGTGTCAGTCCTCTTGTACTTATTAAATTCTTTGTTTCATCGTCAATTACAAAATCCAAGGTAAACAGTAAACCTGAAGTGAAGCATCGGAATGTAAAACTGGACTCACTGGAGGGGTTCAAATTATTGAAAGTTGGAGTGTCTGTTCTCTTGCATTTAAGTCGGCATTTTGCCTTTTGTATTAAATTCAGATGGAATTTGAATTAAATTCGGATGCAATTTCTTTGTTTCATCGTCAATTACAAAATCCAAGGTAAACAGTAAACCTGAAGTGAAGCATCGGAATGTAAAACTGGACTCACAGGAAGGGTTCAAATCATAGAAAGTTGGAGTGGTTGTTCTCTTGTATTTAAGTCGGCATTTTGCCTTTTGTATTAAATTCAGATGAAATTTCTGTGTTTCATCGTCAATAAGAAGGTCCAAGGGATACAGTAATCCTGAAGTGAAGCATCGGAATCGAAAACTGGACTCACAGGACAGGTTCATATCATAGAAAGTTAGAGTGTCAGTCCTCTTGTACTTAAGTTGGCATTGTGCTTTTTCTATTAAATTCGGATGCAATTTCTGTGTTTCATCGTCAATAAGAAGGTCCAAGGGATACAGTAAACCTGAAGTGAAGCATTGTAATCTAAATATGGACTCACAGGATGGGTTCAAATCATAGAAACTGAGAGTGTCTGTCCTCTTGTACTTAGGTCGGCATTGTGCCTTTTGTATTAAATTCGGATGCAATTTCCGTGTTTCATCGTCAAAAAGATGGTCCAAGGGATTCAGTAAACCTGAAGTGAAGCATCGGAATCTAAAACTGGACTCACAGGAGACGTTGAATTATAGATAGTTAGAGTGTCAGTCCTCTTGTACTTAAGTCGGCATCGTGGCTTTTGAATTTAATTCCGATGCAATTTCTGTGTTCCATCGTCAATAAGAAGGTCCAAGGTATACAGTAAACCTGAAGTCAAGCATCGGAATCTAAAACTGGACTCACAGGAGAGGTTCAAATCATTGAAAGTTAAAGTGTCAGTCCTCTTTTACTTAAGTCGGCATTGTGCCCTTTCTATTAAATTCGGATGCAATTTCTGTGTTTCATCGTCAATAAGAAGGTCCAAGGGATACAGTAAACCTGAAGTGAAGCATTGGAATCTAAATATGGACTCACAGGAAGGGTTCAAATCATAGAAAGTTAGAGTGTCAGTCCTCTTGTACTTAGGTCGGCATTGTGCATTTTGTATTAGATTCGGATGCAATTTCCGTGTTTCATCGCCAATAAGAAGGTCCAATGTATACAGTAAACCTGAAGTGAAGCATCGGAATCTAAACCAGGACTCACAGGAGAGGTTCAAATCATAGAAAGGTAGAGTGTCAGTCCGCTTGTACTTAAGTCGGCATTGTGAATTTTGTATTAAATTCGGATGCAATTTCTGTGTTTCATCGCCAATAAGAAGGTCCAAGGGCTACAGTAAACCTGAAGTGAAGCATTGGATTCTAAATATGGACTTACAGGAAAGGTTCATTTCATAGAAAATTAGAGTGTCAGTCCTCTTGTACTCAAGTCGGCATTGTGCCTTTTGTATTACATTCGGATGCAATTTCTGTGTTTCATCGTCAATAAGAAGGTCCAAGGTATACAGTAAACCTGAAGTTAAGCATCGGAATCTAAAACAGGACTCACAGGAGAGGTTCAAATCATAGAAAGTTAGAGTGTCAGTAATCTTGTACTTAGGTCGGCATTGTGCCTTTTGTATTAAATTCGGATGCAATTTCTGAGTTTCATCGTCAATAAGAAGGTCCAAGCGATACAGTAAACCTGAAGTGAACCATCGGAATCTAAAACTGGACCCACAGGAAAGTTCAAATCATAGAAAGTTAGAGTGTCAGTCCTCTTGTACTTACGTCGGTATTGTACGTTTTGTATTAAATTCGGATGCAATTTCTGTGAATCATCGTCAATAAGAAGGTCAAAGGATACAGTAAAAATGAAGTGAAGCATCGGAATCTAAAACTGTACTCACAGGAGAGGTTTTATTCATAGAAGCTTAGAGTGTCAGTCCTCTTGTACTTAAGTCGGCATTGTGCCTTTTGTATTAAATTCGGATGCAATTTCTGTGTTTCATCGTCACTAAGAAGGTCCAAGGTATACAGTAAACCTGACGTGAAGCATCGGAAACTAAAACTGGACTCACAGGAGAGGTTCAAATCATAGAAAATTAGTGTGTCAGTCCTCTTGTACTTATGTCGGCATTGTGCCTTTTGAATTAAATTCGGATGCAATTTCTGTGTTTCATCGTCAATAAGAAGGTCCAAGCGATACAGTAAACCTGAAGTGAGCCATCGGAATCTAAAACTGGACCCACAGGAAAGTTCAAATCATAGAAAGTTAGAGTGTCAGTCCTCTTGTACTTACGTCGGTATTGTACGTTTTGTATTAAATTCGGATGCAATTTCTGTGAATCATCGTCAATAAGAAGGTCAAAGGATACAGTTAAAATGAAGTGAAGCATCGGAATCTAAAACTGTACTCACAGGAGAGGTTCAATTCATAGAAGCTTAGAGTGTCAGTCCTCTTGTACTTTAGTCGGCATTGTGCCTATTGTATTAAATTCGGATGCAATTTCTGTGTTTCATCGTCCAAGGGATACAGTAAACCTGACGTGAAGCATCGGAAACTAAAACTGGACTCACAGGAGAGGTTCAAATCATAGTAAATTAGAGTGTCAGTCCTCTTGTACTTATTAAATTCTTTGTTTCATCGTCAATTACAAAATACAAGGTAAACAGTAAACCTGAAGTGAAGCATCGGAATGTAAAACTGGACTCACAGGAAGGGTTCAAATCATAGAAAGTTGGAGTGTCTGTTCTCTTGTATTTAAGTCGGCATTTTGCCTTTTGTATTAAATTCAGATGGAATTTGAATTAAATTCGGATGCAATTTCTTTGTTTCATCGTCAATTACAAAATCCAAGGTAAACAGTAAACCTGAAGTGAAGCATCGGAATGTAAAACTGGACTCACAGGAAGGGTTCAAATCATAGAAAGTTGGAGTGTCTGTTCTCTTGTATTTAAGTCGGCATTTTGCCTTTTGTATTAAATTCAGATGGAATTTCTGTGTTTCATCGTCAATAAGAAGGTCCAAGGGATACAGTAAACCTGAAGTGAAGCATCGGAATCGAAAACTGGACTCACAGGACAGGTTCATATCATAGATAGTTAGAGTGTCAGTCCTCTTGTACTTAAGTTGGCATTGTGCTTTTTCTATTAAATTTGGATGCAATTTCTGTGTTTCATCGTCAATAAGAAAGTCCAAGGGATACAGTAAACCTGAAGTGAAGCATTGGAATCTAAATATGGACTCACAGGAAGGGTTCAAATCATAGAAAGTTAAAGTGTCAGTCCTCTTGTACTTAAGTCGGCATTGTGCCCTTTCTTTTAAATTCGGATGCAATTTCTGTGTTTCATCGTCAATAAGAAGGTCCAAGGGATACAGTAAACCTGAAGTGAAGCATTGGAATCTAAATATGGACTCACAGGAAGGGTTCAAATCATAGAAAGTTAGAGTGTCAGTCCTCTTGTACTTAGGTCGGCATTGTGCAATTTGTATTAGATTCGGATGCAATTTCCGTGTTTCATCGCCAATAAGAAGGTCCAATGTATACAGTAAACCTGAAGTGAAGCATCGGAATCTAAACCAGGACTCACAGGAGAGGTTCAAATCATAGAAAGGTAGAGTGTCAGTCCGCTTGTACTTAAGTCGGCATTGTGAATTTTGTATTAAATTCGGATGCAATTTCTGTGTTTCATCGCCAATAAGAAGGTCCAAGGGCTACAGTAAACCTGAAGTGAAGCATTGGAATCTAGATATGGACTTACAGGAAAGGTTCATTTCATAGAAAATTAGAGTGTCAGTCCTCTTGTACTCAAGTCGGCATTGTGCCTTTTGTATTACATTCGGATGCAATTTCTGTGTTTCATCGTCAATAAGAAGGTCCAAGGTATACAGTAAACCTGAAGATAAGCATCGGAATCTAAAACAGGACTCACAGGAGAGGTTCAAATCATAGAAAGTTAGAGTGTCAGTAATCTCGTACTTAGGTCGGCATTCTGACTTTTGTATTAAATTCGGATGCAATTTCTGAGTTTCATCGTCAATAAGAAGGTCCAAGCGATACAGTAAACCTGAAGTGAACCATCGGAATCTAAAACTGGACCCACAGGAATGTTCAAATCATAGAAAGTTAGAGTGTCAGTCCTCTTGTACTTACGTCGGTATTGTACGTTTTGTATTAAATTCGGATGCAATTTCTGTGAATCATCGTCAATAAGAAGGTCAAAGGATACAGTAAAAATGAAGTGAAGCATCGGAATCTAAAACTGTACTCACAGGAGAGGTTCAATTCATAGAAGCTTAGAGTGTCAGTCCTCTTGTACTTAAGTCGGCATTGTGCCTTTTGTATTAAATTCGGATGCAATTTCTGTGTTTCATCGTCACTAAGAAGGTCCAAGGTATACAGTAAACCTGACGTGAAGCATCGGAAACTAAAACTGGACTCACAGGAGAGGTTCAAATCATAGAAAATTAGAGTGTCAGTCCCTTTGTACTTATGTCGGCATTGTGCCTTTTGAATTAAATTCGGATGCAATTTCTGTGTTTCATCGTCAATAAGAAGGTCCAAGCGATACAGTAAACCTGAAGTGAGCCATCGGAATCTAAAACTGGACCCACAGGAAAGTTCAAATCATAGAAAGTTAGAGTGTCAGTCCTCTTGTACTTACGTCGGTATTGTACGTTTTGTATTAAATTCGGATGCAATTTCTGTGAATCATCGTCAATAAGAAGGTCAAAGGATACAGTTAAAATGCAGTGAAGCATCGGAATCTAAAACTGTACTCACAGGAGAGGTTCAATTCATAGAAGCTTAGAGTGTCAGTCCTCTTGTACTTTAGTCGACATTGTGCCTATTGTATTAAATTCGGATGCAATTTCTGTGTTTCATCGTCCAAGGGATACAGTAAACCTGACGTGAAGCATCGGAAACTAAAACTGGACTCACAGGAGAGGTTCAAATCATAGTAAATTAGAGTGTCAGTCCTCTTGTACTTATTAAATTCTTTGTTTCATCGTCAATTACAAAATCCAAGGTAAACAGTAAACCTGAAGTGAAGCATCGGAATGTAAAACTGGACTCACAGGAGGAGTTCAAATTATTGAAAGTTGGAGTGTCTGTTCTCTTGCATTTAAGTCGGCATTTTGCCTTTTGTATTAAATTCAGATGGAATTTGAATTAAATTCGGATGCAATTTCTTTGTTTCATCGTCAATTACAAAATCCAAGGTAAACAGTAAACCTGAAGTGAAGCATCGGAATGTAAAACTGGACTCACAGGAAGGGTTCAAATCATAGAAAGTTGGAGTGGTTGTTCTCTTGTATTTAAGTCGGCATTTTGCCTTTTGTATTAAATTCAGATGAAATTTCTGTGTTTCATCGTCAATAAGAAGGTCCAAGGGATACAGTAATCCTGAAGTGAAGCATCGGAATCGAAAACTGGACTCACAGGACAGGTTCATATCATAGAAAGTTAGAGTGTCAGTCCTCTTGTACTTAAGTTGGCATTGTGCTTTTTCTATTAAATTCGGATGCAATTTCTGTGTTTCATCGTCAATAAGAAGGTCCAAGGGATACAGTAAACCTGAAGTGAAGCATTGTAATCTAAATATGGACTCACAGGATGGGTTCAAATCATAGAAACTGAGAGTGTCTGTCCTCTTGTACTTAGGTCGGCATTGTGCCTTTTGTATTAAATTCGGATGCAATTTCCGTGTTTCATCGTCAAAAAGATGGTCCAAGGGATTCAGTAAACCTGAAGTGAAGCATCGGAATCTAAAACTGGACTCACAGGAGACGTTGAATTATAGATAGTTAGAGGGTCAGTCCTCTTGTACTTAAGTCGGCATCGTGGCTTTTGAATTTAATTCCGATGCAATTTCTGTGTTCCATCGTCAATACGAAGGTCCAAGGTATACAGTAAACCTGAAGTCAAGCATCGGAATCTAAAACTGGACTCACAGGAGAGGTTCAAATCATTGAAAGTTAAAGTGTCAGTCCTCTTGTACTTAAGTCGGCATTGTGCCCTTTCTATTAAATTCGGATGCAATTTCTGTGTTTCATCGTCAATAAGAAGGTCCAAGGGATACAGTAAACCTGAAGTGAAGCATTGGAATCTAAATATGGACTCACAGGAAGGGTTCAAATCATAGAAAGTTAGAGTGTCAGTCCTCTTGTACTTAGGTCGGCATTGTGCATTTTGTATTAGATTCGGATGCAATTTCCGTGTTTCATCGCCAATAAGAAGGTCCAATGTATACAGTAAACCTGAAGTGAAGCATCGGAATCTAAACCAGGACTCACAGGAGAGGTTCAAATCATAGAAAGGTAGAGTGTCAGTCCGCTTGTACTTAAGTCGGCATTGTGAATTTTGTATTAAATTCGGATGCAATTTCTGTGTTTCATCGCCAATAAGAAGGTCCAAGGGCTACAGTAAACCTGAAGTGAAGCATTGGATTCTAAATATGGACTTACAGGAAAGGTTCATTTCATAGAAAATTAGAGTGTCAGTCCTCTTGTACTCAAGTCGGCATTGTGCCTTTTGTATTACATTCGGATGCAATTTCTGTGTTTCATCGTCAATAAGAAGGTCCAAGGTATACAGTAAACCTGAAGTTAAGCATCGGAATCTAAAACAGGACTCACAGGAGAGGTTCAAATCATAGAAAGTTAGAGTGTCAGTAATCTTGTACTTAGGTCGGCATTGTGCCTTTTGTATTAAATTCGGATGCAATTTCTGAGTTTCATCGTCAATAAGAAGGTCCAAGCGATACAGTAAACCTGAAGTGAACCATCGGAATCTAAAACTGGACCCACAGGAAAGTTCAAATCATAGAAAGTTAGAGTGTCAGTCCTCTTGTACTTACGTCGGTATTGTACGTTTTGTATTAAATTCGGATGCAATTTCTGTGAATCATCGTCAATAAGAAGGTCAAAGGATACAGTAAAAATGAAGTGAAGCATCGGAATCTAAAACTGTACTCACAGGAGAGGTTATATTCATAGAAGCTTAGAGTGTCAGTCCTCTTGTACTTAAGTCGGCATTGTGCCTTTTGTATTAAATTCGGATGCAATTTCTGTGTTTCATCGTCACTAAGAAGGTCCAAGGTATACAGTAAACCTGACGTGAAGCATCGGAAACTAAAACTGGACTCACAGGAGAGGTTCAAATCATAGAAAATTAGTGTGTCAGTCCTCTTGTACTTATGTCGGCATTGTGCCTTTTGAATTAAATTCGGATGCAATTTCTGTGTTTCATCGTCAATAAGAAGGTCCAAGCGATACAGTAAACCTGAAGTGAGCCATCGGAATCTAAAACTGGACCCACAGGAAAGTTCAAATCATAGAAAGTTAGAGTGTCAGTCCTCTTGTACTTACGTCGGTATTGTACGTTTTGTATTAAATTCGGATGCAATTTCTGTGAATCATCGTCAATAAGAAGGTCAAAGGATACAGTTAAAATGAAGTGAAGCATCGGAATCTAAAACTGTACTCACAGGAGAGGTTCAATTCATAGAAGCTTAGAGTGTCAGTCCTCTTGTACTTTAGTCGGCATTGTGCCTATTGTATTAAATTCGGATGCAATTTCTGTGTTTCATCGTCCAAGGGATACAGTAAACCTGACGTGAAGCATCGGAAACTAAAACTGGACTCACAGGAGAGGTTCAAATCATAGTAAATTAGAGTGTCAGTCCTCTTGTACTTATTAAATTCTTTGTTTCATCGTCAATTACAAAATACAAGGTAAACAGTAAACCTGAAGTGAAGCATCGGAATGTAAAACTGGACTCACAGGAAGGGTTCAAATCATAGAAAGTTGGAGTGTCTGTTCTCTTGTATTTAAGTCGGCATTTTGCCTTTTGTATTAAATTCAGATGGAATTTGAATTAAATTCGGATGTAATTTCTTTGTTTCATCGTCAATTACAAAATCCAAGGTAAACAGTAAACCTGAAGTGAAGCATCGGAATGTAAAACTGGACTCACAGGAAGGGTTCAAATCATAGAAAGTTGGAGTGTCTGTTCTCTTGTATTTAAGTCGGCATTTTGCCTTTTGTATTAAATTCAGATGGAATTTCTGTGTTTCATCGTCAATAAGAAGGTCCAAGGGATACAGTAAACCTGAAGTGAAGCATCGGAATCGAAAACTGGACTCACAGGACAGGTTCATATCATATATAGTTAGAGTGTCAGTCCTCTTGTACTTAAGTTGGCATTGTGCTTTTTCTATTAAATTTGGATGCAATTTCTGTGTTTCATCGTCAATAAGAAGGTCCAAGGGATACAGTAAACCTGAAGTGAAGCATTGTAATCTAAATATGGACTCACAGGAAGGGTTCAAATAATAGAAACTGAGAGTGTCTGTCCTCTTGTACTTAGGTTGCATTGTGCCTTTTGTATTAAATTCGGATGCAATTTCCGTGTTTCATCGTCAAAAAGATGGTCCAAGGGATTCAGTAAACCTGAAGTGAAGCATCGGAATCTAAAACTGGACTCACAGGAGCTGTTGAATTATAGAAAGTTAGAGTGTCAGTCCTCTTGTACTTAAGTCGGCATCGTGGCTTTTGAATTGAATTCCGATGCAGTTTCTGTGTTCCATCGTCAATAAGAAGGTCCAAGGTATACAGTAAACCTGAAGTCAAGCATCGGAATCTAAAACTGAACGCACAGGAGAGGTTCAAATCATTGAAAGTTAAAGTGTCAGTCCTCTTAAACTTTAGTCGGCATTGTGCCGTTTCTATTAAATTCGGATGCAATTTCTGTGTTTCATCGTCAATAAGAAGGTCCAAGGGATACAGTAAACCTGAAGTGAAGCATTGGAATCTAAATATGGACTCACAGGAAAGGTTCAAATCATAGAAAGTTAGAGTGTCCGTCCTCTTGTACTTAGGTCGGCATTGTGCATTTTGTATTAGATTCGGATGCAATTTCCGTGTTTCATCGTCAATAAGAAGGTCCAAGGTATACAGTAAACCTGAAGTGAAGCATCGGAATCTAAACGAGGACTCACAGGATAGGTTGAAATCATAGAAAGGTAGAGTGTCAGTCCGCTTGTACTTAAGTCGGCATTGTGACTTTTGTATTAAATTTCGGAATCAATTTCTGTGTTCCATCGTCAATAAGAAGGTCCAAGGTAATCAGCAAACCTTAAGTGAAGCATCGGAATCTAAAACTGGACTCACAGGAGAGGTTCAAATCAGAGAAAGTTAAAGTGTCAGTCCTCTTGTACTTCGGTCGGCATTGTGAATTTTGTATTAAATTCGGATGCAATTTCTGTGTTTCATCGTCAATAAGAATGTCCAAGGGATACAGTAAACCTGAAGTGAAGCATCGGAATCTAAACCAGGACTCACTGGAGAGGTTCAAATCATAGAAAGTTGGAGTGTCAGTCCGCTTGTACTTAAGTCGGCATTGTGACTTTTGTATTAAATTCGGAATCAATTTCTGTGTACCATCGTCAATAAGAAGGTCCAAGGTAATCAGTAAACCTGAAGTGAAGCATTGGAATCTAAAACTGGACTCACAGGAGAGGTTCAAATCACAGAAAGTTAGAGTGTCAGTACTCTTGTACTTAAGTCGCCATTGTGCCTTTTGAATTAATTTCGGATGCAATTTCTGTGTTTCATCATCACTAATAAGGTCCAAGGGATACAGTAAACATGAAGTGAAGCATCGGAAACTAAAACTGGACTCACAGGAGAGGTTCAAATCATAGAAAATTAGAGTGTCAGTCCTCTTGTACTTAAGCCGGCATTGTGCCTTTTGTATTAAATTCGGATGCAATTTCTGTGTTTCACCGTCAATAAGAAGGTTCAAAGTATACAGTAAACCTAAGGTGAAGCATCGGAATCTAAAACTGGACTCACAGGAAGGGTTCAAATCATGGAAAGTTAGAGTGTCAGTCCTCTTGTATTTAAGTCGGCATTGTGCCTTTTGTATTACATTCGGATTCAATTTCTGTGTTTCATCGTCAATACGAATGTCCAAGGGATTCAGTAAACCTGATGTGAAGCTTCGGAATCGAAAACTGGATTCACGGGAGAGTTTCAAACCATAGAAAGTTAAAGTGTCAGTCCTCTTGTACTTAAGTCGTCACCGTGCCTTTTGAATTTAATTCCGATGCAATTTCTGTGTTCCATCGTCAATAAGAAGGTCCAAGGTATACAGTAAACCTGAAGTGAAGCATCGGAATCTAAAACTGGACTCACAGGAGAGGTTCAAATCATAGAAAGTTAGGGTGTCAGTCCTCTACTACTTAAGTCGGCATTGTGCCTTCTGTATTAAATTCGGATGCAATTTCTGTGTTTCATCGTCAATAAGAAGGTCAAAGGGATACAGTAAACCTGAAGTGAAGCATCGGAATCTAAAACTGGACTCACAGGAGAGGTTCAAATCATAGAAAGTTGGAGTGTCAGTCCTCTTGTACTTAAGTCGGCATTGTGCCTTTTGTATTAAATTCGGATGCAATTTCAGTGTTTCATCGTCAATAAGAAGGTCCAAGGGATACAGTAAACCTGAAGTGAAGCATCGGAATCTAAAACTGGAATCACAGGAGAGGTTCAAATCATTGAAAGTTAAAGTGTCTGTTCTCTTGTATTTAAGTCGGCATTTTGCCTTTTGTATTAAATTCAGATGGAATTTCTGTGTTTCATCGTCAATAAGAAGGTCCAAGGGATACAGTAAACCTGAAGTGAAGCATCGGAATCGAAAACTGGACTCACAGGACAGGTTCATATCATAGATAGTTAGAGTGTCAGTCCTCTTGTACTTAAGTTGGCATTGTGCTTTTTCTATTAAATTCGGATGCAATTTCTGTGTTTCATCGTCAATAAGAAGGTCCAAGGGATACAGTAAACCTGAAGTGAAGCATTGTAATCTAAATATGGACTCACAGGAAGGGTTCAAATCATAGAAACTGAGAGTGTCTGTCCTCTTGTACTTAGGTCGGCATTGTGCCTTTTGTATTAAATTCGGATGCAATTTCCGTGTTTCATCGTCAAAAAGATGGTCCAAGGGATTCAGTAAACCTGAAGTGATGCATCGGAATCTAAAACTGGACTCACAGGAGCTGTTGAATTATAAAAAGTTAGAGTGTCAGTCCTCTTGTACTTAAGTCGGCATCGTGGCTTTTGAATTGAATTCCGATGCAGTTTCTGTGTTCCATCGTCAATAAGAAGGTCCAAGGTATACAGTAAACCTGAAGTCAAGCATCGGAATCTAAAACTGAACGCACAGGAGAGGTTCAAATCATTGAAAGTTAAAGTGTCAGTCCTCTTAAACTTTAGTCGGCATTGTGCCGTTTCTATTAAATTCGGATGCAATTTCTGTGTTTCATCGTCAATAAGAACGTCCAAGGGATACAGTTAACCTGAAGTGAAGCATTGGAATCTAAATATGGACTCACAGGAAAGGTTCAAATCATAGAAAGTTAGAGTGTCAGTCCTCTTGTACTTAGGTCGGCATTGTGTATTTTGTATTAGATTCGGATGCAATTTCCGTGTTTCATCGTCAATAAGAAGGTCCGAGGTATACAGTAAACCTGAAGTGAAGCATCGGAATCTAAACGAGGACTCACAGGAGAGGTTGAAATCATAGAAAGGTAGAGTGTCAGTCCGCTTGTACTTAAGTCGGCATTGTGACTTTTGTATTAAATTCGGATGCAATTTCTGTGTTTCATCGCCAATAAGAAGGTCCAAGGGATACAGTAAACCTGAAGTGAAGCATTGGAATCTAAATATGGACTCACAGGAAAGGTTCAATTCATAGAAAATTAGAGTGTCAGTCCTCTTGTACTTATGTCGGCATTATGAATTTTGTATTAAATTCGGATGCAATTTCTGTGTTTCATCGTCAATAAGAATGTCCAAGGTATACAGTAAACCTGAAGTGAAGCATCGGAATCTAAACCAGGACTTACCGGAGAGGTTCAAATCATAGAAAATTAGAGTGTCAGTCCGCTTGTACTTAAGTCGGCATTGTGACTTTTGTATTAAATTTCGGAATCAATTTCTGTGTTCCATCGTCAATAAGAAGGTCCAAGGTAATCAGTAAACCTTAAGTGAAGCATCGGAATCTAAAACTGGACTCACAGGAGAGGTTCAAATCATAGAAAGTTAAAGTGTCAGTCCTCTTGTACTTCGGTCGGCATTGTGAATTTTGTATTAAATTCGGATGCAATTTCTGTGTTTCATCGTCAATAACAATGTCCAAGGGATACAGTAAACCTGAAGTGAAGCATCGGAATCTAAACCAGGACTCACTGGAGAGGTTCAAATCATAGAAAGTTAGAGTGTCAGTCCGCTTGTACTTAAGTCGGCATTGTGACTTTTGTATTATATTCGGAATCAATTTCTGTGTTCCATCGTCAATAAGAAGGTCCAAGGTAATCAGTAAACCTGAAGTGAAGCATTGGAATCTAAAACTGGACTCACAGGAGAGGTTCAAATCACAGAAAGTTAGAGTGTCAGTACTCTTGTACTTAAGTCGCCATTGTGATTTTTGAATTAAATTCGGATGCAATTTCTGTGTTTCATCATCACTAATAAGGTCCAAGGGATACAGTAAACATGAAGTGAAGCATCGGAAACTAAAACTGGACTCACAGGAAGGGTTCAAATCATGGAAAGTTAGAGTGTCAGTCCTCTTGTATTTAAGTCGGCATTGTGCCTTTTGTATTACATTCGGATTCAATTTCTGTGTTTCATCGTCAATACGAATGTCCAAGGGATTCAGTAAACCTGATGTGAAGCATCGGAATCGAAAACTGGATTCACAGGAGAGTTTCAAACCATAGAAAGTTAAAGTGTCAGTCCTCTTGTACTTAAGTCGTCACCGTGCCTTTTGAATTTAATTCCGATGCAATTTCTGTGTTCCATCGTCAATAAGAAGGTCCAAGGTATACAGTAAACCTGAAGTGAAGCATCGGAATCTAAAACTGGACTCACAGGAGAGGTTCAAATCATTGAAAGTTAAAGTCTCAGTCCTCTTGTACTTAAGTCGGCATTGTGCCTTTTCTATTAAATTCGGATGCAATTTCTGTGTTTCATCGTCAATAAGAAGGTCCAAGGGATACAGTAAACCTGAAGTGAAGCATTGGAATCTAATTATGGACTCACAGGAAGGGTTCAAATCATAGAAAGTTAGAGTGTCAGTCCTCTGGTACTTAGGTCGGCATTGTGCCTTTTGTATTAAATTCGGATCCAATCTCCGTGTTTCATCGTCAATAAGAAGGTCCAATGTATACAGTAAACCTGAAGTGCAGCATCGGAATCTAAACCAGGACTCAGAGGAGATGTTCAAATCATAGTAAGTTAGAGTGTCAGTCCACTTGTACTTAAGTCGGCATTGTGATTTTTGTATTACATTCGGATGCAATTTCTGTGCTACATCGTCAATTAGAAGGTCCATGGGATACAGTAAACCTGAAGTGAAGCATCGGAATCTAAAACTGGACTCACAGGAGAGGTTCAAATCATTGAATGTTAGGGTGTCAGTCCTCTACTACTTAAGTCGGCATTGTGCCTTCTGTATTAAATTCGGATGCAATTTCTGTGTTTCATCGTCAATAAGAAGGTCAAAGGGATAAAGTAAACCTGAAGTGAAGCATCGGAATCTAAAACTGGACTCACAGGAGAGGTTCAAATCATAGTAAATTAGAGTGTCAGTCCTCTTGTACTTATTAAATTCTTTGTTTCATCGTCAATTACAAAATCCAAGGTAAACAGTAAACCTGAAGTGAAGCATCGGAATGTAAAACTGGACTCACAGGAAGGGTTCAAATCATAGAAAGTTGGAGTGTCTGTTCTCTTGTATTTAAGTCGGCATTTTGCCTTTTGTATTAAATTCAGATGGAATTTGAAATAAATTCGGATGCAATTTCTTTGTTTCATCGTCAATTACAAAATCCAAGGTAAACAGTAAACCTGAAGTGAAGCATCGGAATGTAAAACTGGACTCACAGGAAGGGTTCAAATCATAGAAAGTTGGAGTGTCTGTTCTCTTGTATTTAAGTCGGCATTTTGCCTTTTGTGTTAAATTCAGATGGAATTTCTGTGTTTCATCGTCAATAAGAAGGTCCAAGGGATACAGTAAACCTGAAGTGAAGCATCGGAATCGAAAACTGGACTCACAGGACAGGTTCATATCATAGATAGTTAGAGTGTCAGTCCTCTTGTACTTAAGTTGGCATTGTGCTTTTTCTATTAAATTTGGATGCAATTTCTGTGTTTCATCGTCAATAAGAAGGTCCAAGGGATACAGTAAACCTGAAGTGAAGCATTGTAATCTAAATATGGACTCACAGGAAGGGTTCAAATCATAGAAACTGAGAGTGTCTGTCCTCTTGTACTTAGGTCGGCATTGTGCCTTTTGTATTAAATTCGGATGCAATTTCCGTGTTTCATCGTCAAAAAGATGGTCCAAGGGATTTAGTAAACCTGAAGTGAAGCATCGGAATCTAAAACTGGACTCACAGGAGCTGTTGAATTATAGAAAGTTAGAGTGTCAGTCCTCTTGTACTTAAGTCGGCATCGTGGCTTTTGAATTGAATTCCGATGCAATTTCTGTGTTCCATCGTCAATAAGAAGGTCCAAGGTATACAGTAAACCTGAAGTCAAGCATCGGAATCTAAAACTGGACTCACAGGAGAAGTTCAAATCATTAAAAGTTAAAGTGTCAGTCCTCTTAAACTTTAGTCGGCATTGTGCCGTTTCTATTAAATTCGGATGCAATTTCTGTGTTTCATCGTCAATAAGAAGGTCCAAGGGATACAGTTAACCTGAAGTGAAGCATTGGAATCTAAATATGGACTCACAGGAAAGGTTCAAATCATAGAAAGTTAGAGTGTCAGTCCTCTTGTACTAAGGTCGGCATTGTGCATTTTGTATTAGATTCGGATGCAATTTCCGTGTTTCATCGTCAATAAGAAGGTCCAAGGTATACAGTAAACCAGAAGTGAAGCATCGGAATCTAAACGAGGACTCACTGGAGAGGTTGAAATCATAGAAAGGTAGAGTGTCTGTCCGCTTGTACTTAAGTCGGCATTGTGACTTTTGTATTAAATTCGGATGCAATTTCTGTGTTTGATCGCCAATAAGAAGGTCCAAGGGATACAGTAAACCTGAAGTGAAGCATTGGAATCTAAATATGGACTCACAGGAAAGGTTCAATTCATAGAAAATTAGAGTGTCAGTCCTCTTGTACTTATGTCGGTATTATGAATTTTGTATTAAATTCGGATGCAATTTCTGTGTTTCATCGTCAATAAGAATGTCCAAGGTATACAGTAAACCTGAAGTGAAGCATCGGAATCTAAACCAGGACTTACAGGAGAGGTTCAAATCATAGAAAATTAGAGTGTCAGTCCGCTTGTACTTAAGTCGGCATTGTGACTTTTGTATTAAATTTCGGAATCAATTTCTGTGTTCCATCGTCAATAAGAAGGTCCAAGGTAATCAGTAAACCTTAAGTGAAGCATCGGAATCTAAAACTGGACTCACAGGAGTGGTTCAAATCATAGAAAGTTAAAGTGTCAGTCCTCTTGTACTTCGGTCGGCATTGTGAATTTTGTATTAAATTCGGATGCAATTTCTGTGTTTCATCGTCAACAAGAATGTCCAAGGGATACAGTAAACCTGAAGTGAAGCATCGGAATCTAAACCAGGACTCACTGGAGAGGTTCAAATCATAGAAAGTTAGAGTGTCAGTCCGCTTGTACTTAAGTCGGCATTGTGACTTTTGTATTAAATTCGGAATCAATTTCTGTGTTCCATCGTCAATAAGAAGGTCCAAGGTAATCAGTAAACCTGAAGTGAAGCATTGGAATCTAAAACTGGACTCACAGGAGAGGTTCAAATCACAGAAAGTTAGAGTGTCAGTACTCTTGTACTTAAGTCGCCATTGTGCCTTTTGAATTAAATTCGGATGCAATTTCTGTGTTTCATCATCACTAATAAGGTCCAAGGGATACAGTAAACATGAAGTGAAGCATCGGAAACTAAAACTGGACTCACAGGAGAGGTTCAAATCATAGAAAATTAGAGTGTCAGTCCTCTTGTACTTAAGCCGGCATTGTGCCTTTTGTATTAAATTCGGATGCAATTTCTGTGTTTCACCGTCAATAAGAAGGTTCAAAGTATACAGTAAACCTAAGGTGAAGCATCGGAATCTAAAACTGGACTCACAGGAAGGGTTCAAATCATGGAAAGTTAGAGTGTCAGTCCTCTTGTATTTAAGTCGGCATTGTGCCTTTTGTATTACATTCGGATTCAATTTCTGTGTTTCATCGTCAATACGAATGTCCAAGGGATTCAGTAAACCTGATGTGAAGCTTCGGAATCGAAAACTGGATTCACAGGAGAGTTTCAAACCATAGAAAGTTAAAGTCTCAGTCCTCTTGTACTTAAGTCGGCATTGTGCCTTTTCTATTAAATTCGGATGCAATTTCTGTGTTTCATCGTCAATAAGAAGGTCCAAGGGATACAGTAAACCTGAAGTGCAGCATCGGAATCTAAACCGTGACTCAGAGGAGATGTTCAAATCATAGTAAGTTAGAGTGTCAGTCAACTTGTACTTAAGTGGGCATTGTGATTTTTGTATTACATTCGGGTGCAATTTCTGCGCTACATCGTCAATTAGAAGGTCCATGGGATACAGTAAACCTGAAGTGAAGCATCGGAATCTAAAACTGGACTCACAGGAGAGGTTCAAATCATAGAAAGTTAGGGTGTCAGTCCTCTACTACTTAAGTCGGCATTGTGCATTTTGTATTAGATTCGGATGCAATTTCCGTGTTTCATCGCCAATAAGAAGGTCCAATGTATACAGTAAACCTGAAGTGAAGCATCGGAATCTAAACCAGGACTCACAGGAGAGGTTCAAATCATAGAAAGGTAGAGTGTCAGTCCGCTTGTACTTAAGTCGGCATTGTGAATTTTGTATTAAATTCGGATGCAATTTCTGTGTTTCATCGTCAATAAGAAGGTCAAAGGGATACAGTAAACCTGAAGTAAACATCGGAATCTAAAACTGGACTCACAGGAGAGGTTCAAATCAGAGAAAGTTGGAGTGTCAGTCCTCTTGTACTTAAGTCGCCATTGTGCCTTTTGAATTAAATTCGGATGCAATTTCAGTGTTTCATCGTCAATAAGTTGGTCCAAGGTATTCAGAAAACCCTAAGTGAAGCATCGGAATCTGAAACTTGACTCACAGGAGAGGTTCAAATCATTGAAAGTTAAAGTGTCTGTTCTCTTGTATTTAAGTCGGCATTTTGCCTTTTGTATTAAATTCAGATGGAATTTCTGTGTTTCATCGTCAATAAGAAGGTCCAAGGGATACAGTAAACCTGAAGTGAAACATCGGAATCGAAAACTGGACTCACAGGACAGGTTCATATCATAGATAGATAGAGTGTCAGTCCTCTTGTACTTAAGTTGGCATTGTGCTTTTTCTATTAAATTCGGATGCAATTTCTGTGTTTCATCGTCAATAAGAAGGTCCAAGGGATACAGTAAACCTGAAGTGAAGCATTATAATCTAAATATGGACTCACAGGAAGGGTTCAAATCATAGAAACTGAGAGTGTCTGTCCTCTTGTACTTAGGTCGGCATTGTGCCTTTTGTATTAAATTCGGATGCAATTTCCGTGTTTCATCGTCAGAAAGATGGTCCAAGGGATTCATTAAACATGAAGTGAAGCATCGGAATCTAAAACTGGACTCGCAGGAGCTGTTGAATTATAGAAAGTTAGAGAGTCAGTCCTCTTGTACTTAAGTCGGCATCGTGGCTTTTGAATTGAATTCCGATGCAATTTCTGTGTTCCATCGTCAATAAGAAGGTCCAAGGTATACAGTAAACCTGAAGTCAATCATCGGAATCTAAAACTGAACGCACAGGAGAGGTTCAAATCATTGAAAGTTAAAGTGTCAGTCCTCTTAAACTTTAGTCGGCATTGTGCCGTTTCTATTAAATTCGGATGCAATTTCTGTGTTTCATCGTCAATAAGAAGGTCCAAGGGATACAGTAAACCTGAAGTGAAGCATTGGAATCTAAATATAGACTCACAGGAAAGGTTCAAATCATAGAAAGTTAGAGTGTCAGTCCTCTTGTACTTAGGTCGGCATTGTGCATTTTGTATTAGATTCGGATGCAATTTCCGTGTTTCATCGTCAATAAGAAGGTCCAAGGTATACAGTAAACCTGAAGTGAAGCATCGGAATCTAAACGAGGACTCACAGGAGAGGTTGAAATCATAGAAAGGTAGAGTGTCAGTCCGCTTGTACTTAAGTCGGCATTGTGACTTTTGTATTAAATTCGGATGCAATTTCTGTGTTTCATCGCCAATAAGAAGGTCCAAGGGATACAGTAAACCTGAAGTGAAGCATTGGAATCTAAATATGGACTCACAGGAAAGGTTCAATTCATAGAAAATTAGAGTGTCAGTCCTCTTGTACTTATGTCGGCATTATGAATTTTGTATTAAATTCGGATGCAATTTCTGTGTTTCATCGTCAATAAGAATGTCCAAGGTATACAGTAAACCTGAAGTGAAGCATCGGAATCTAAACCAGGACTTACCGGAGAGGTTCAAATCATAGAAAATTAGAGTGTCAGTCCGCTTGTACTTAAGTCGGCATTGTGACTTTTGTATTAAATTTCGGAATCAATTTCTGTGTTCCATCGTCAATAAGAAGGTCCAAGGTAATCAGTAAACCTTAAGTGAAGCATCGGAATCTAAAACTGGACTCACAGGAGAGGTTCAAATCATAGAAAGTTAAAGTGTCAGTCCTCTTGTACTTCGGTCGGCATTGTGAATTTTGTATTAAATTCGGATGCAATTTCTGTGTTTCATCGTCAATAAGAATGTCCAAGGGATACAGTAAACCTGAAGTGAAGCATCGGAATCTAAACCAGGACTCACTGGAGAGGTTCAAATCATAGAAAGTTAGAGTGTCAGTCCGCTTGTACTTAAGTCGGCATTCCGACTTTTGTATTAAATTCGGAATCAATTTCTGTGTTCCATCGTCAATTAGAAGGTCCAAGGTAATCAGTAAACCTGAAGTGAAGCATTGGAATCTAAAACTGGACTCACAGGAGACGTTCAAATCACAGAAAGTTAGAGTGTCAGTACTCTTGCACTTAAGTCGCCATTGTGCCTTTTGAATTAAATTCAGATGCAATTTCTGTGTTTCATCATCACTAATAAGGTCCAAGGGATACAGCAAACATGAAGTGAAGCATCGGAAACTAAAACTGGACTCACAGGAGAGGTTCAAATCATAGAAAATTAGAGTGTCAGTCCTCTTGTACTTAAGCCGGCATTGTGCCTTTTGTATTAAATTCGGATGCAATTTCTGTGTTTCACCGTCAATAAGATGGTTCAAAGTATACAGTAAACCTAAGGTGAAGCATCAGAATCTAAAACTGGACTCACAGGAAGGGTTCAAATTATGGAAAGTTAGAGTGTCAGTCCTCTTGTATTTAAGTCGGCATTGTGCCTTTTGTATTACATTCGGATTCAATTTCTGTGTTTCATCGTCAATACGAATGTCCAAGGGATTCAGTAAACCTGATGTGAAGCATCGGAATCGAAAACTGGATTCACAGGAGAGTTTCAAACCATAGAAAGTTAAAGTGTCAGTCCTCTTGTACTTAAGTCGTCACCGTGCCTTTTGAATTTAATTCCGATGCAATTTCTGTGTTCCATCGTCAATAAGAAGGTCCAAGGTATACAGTAAACCTGAAGTGAAGCATCGGAATCTAAAACTGGACTCACAGGAGAGGTTCAAATCATTGAAAGTTAAAGTCTCAGTCCTCTTGTACTTAAGTCGGCATTGTGCCTTTTCTATTAAATTCGGATGCAATTTCTGTGTTTCATCGTCAATAAGAAGGTCAAAGGGATACAGTAAACCTGAAGTGAAGCATCGGAATCTAAAACTGGACTCACAGGAGAGGTTCAAATCATAGAAAGTTGGAGTGTCAGTCCTCTTGTACTTAAGTCGGCATTGTGCCTTTTGTATTAAATTCGGATGCAATTTCAGTGTTTCATCGTCAATAAGTTGGTCCAAGGTATTCAGAAAACCCTAAGTGAAGCATCGGAATCTGAAACTTGACTCACAGGAGAGGTTCAAATCATTGAAAATTAAAGTGTCAGTCCTCTTGTACTTAAGCCGGCATTGTGCCTTTTGTATTAAATTCGGATGCAATTAATGTGTTTCATCGTCACTAAGAAGGTCCAAGGCATACAGTAAACCTGAAGTGAAGCATCGGAGTCTAAAACTTGACTCACAGGAGAGGTTCAAATCATAGAAAGTTAGAGTGTCATTCCTCTTGTTCTTAAGTCGGCATTGTGCCTTTTGTCTTTAATTCGGATGCAATTTCTGTGTTTCATCGTCACTAAAAAGGTCCATTGGATACAGTAAACCTGAAGTGAAGCATCGGAAACTAAAACTGGTCTCACAGGAGAGGTTCAAATCATAGAAAGTTAGAGTGTCAGTCCTCTTGTACTCAAGTCGGCATTGTGCATTTTGTATTACATTCGGATGCAATTTCTGTGTTTCATCGTCAAAAAGAAGGTCCAAGGTATACAGTTAACCTGAGGTGAAGCATCGGAATCTCAAACAGGACTCACAAGAGAGGTTCAAATCATAGAAAGTTAGAGTGTCAGTCGTCTGGTACATAAGTCGGCATTGTGCCTTTTGTATTAAATTCGGATGCAATTTCTGAGTTTCATCGTCAATAAGAAGGTCCAAGCGATACAGTAAACCTGAAGTGAACCATCGGAATCTAAAACTGGACCCACAGGAAAGTTCAAATCATAGAAAGATAGAGTGTCACTCCTTTTGTACTTAAGTCGGTATTGTACGTTTTGTATTAAATTCGGATGCAATTTCAGTGCATCATCGTCAATAAGAAGGTCAAAGGATACAGTAAAAATGAAGTGAAGCATCGGAATCTAAAACTGGACTCACAGGAGAGGTTCAATTCATAGAAACTTAGAGTGTCAGTCCTCTTGTACTTAAGCCGACATTGTGCCTTTTGTATCAAATTCGGATGCAATTTCTGTGTTTCATCGTCAATAAGAAGGTCCAAGGTATACAGTAATCCCTAAGTGAAGCATCGGAATCTAAAATTGGACTCACAGGAGAGTTTCAAATTATGGAAAGTTAGAGTGTCAGTCCTCTTGTACTTAAGTCAACATTGTGCCTTTTGTATTAAATTCGGATGCAATTTCTGTGTTTCATCGTCAATAAGAAGGTTCAAGGGATACAGTAAACCTGAAGTGAAGCAACGGAATCGGCAACTGGACTCACAGGACAGGTTCAAATCATAGAAAGTCAGAGTGCCAGTCCTCTTGTACTTAAGTTGGCATTGTGCTTTTTCTATTACATTCGGATGCAATTTCTCTGTTTCATCGTCAATAAGAAGGTCCAAGGTATACAGTAAACCTGAAGTGAAGTATCGGAATCTAAACCAGGACTCACAGGAGAGGTTCAAATCATAGAAAGTTAGAGTGTCAGTCCGCTTGAACTTGAGTCGGCATTGTGACTTGTGTATTAAATTCGGATCCAATTTCTGTGTTCCATCGTCAATAAGAATGTCCAAGGTAAACAGTAAACCTGAAGTGAAGCATCGGAATCTAAAACTGGACTCACAGGAGAGGTTCAAATCATTGAAAGTTAAAGTGTCAGTCCTCTTGTACTTAAGTCGGCATTGTGCATTTTCTATTAAATTGGGATGCAATTTCGGTGTTTCATCATCACTAATAAGGTCCAAGGGATACAGTAAACCTGTAGTGAAGCATCGGAAACTAAGACTGGACTCACAGGAGAGGTTCAAATCATAGAAAATTAGAGTGTCAGTCCTCTTGTACTTAAGCCGGCATTGTGCCTTTTGTATTAAATTCGGATGCAATTTCTGTGTTTCACCGTCAATAAGAAGGTCCAAGGTATACAGTAAACCTGAAGTGAAGCATCGGAATCTAAAACTGGACTCACAGGAAGGGTTCAAATCATGGAACGTTAGAGTGTCAGTCCTCTTGTATTTAAGTCGGCATTGTGCCTTTTGTATTAAATTCAGATGTAATTGTGTGTTTCATCGTCAATAAGAAGGTCCAAGGGATACAGTAAACCTGAAGTGAAGCATCGGAATCGAAAACTGGACTCACAGGAGAGGTTCAAATCATAGAAAAATAGAGTGTCAGTCCTCTTGTACTTAAGTGGGCATTGTGCCTTTTGTATTAAATTCGGATGCAATTTTGGTGTTTTATCGTTAATAAGAAGGTCCAAGGTATACAGTAAACCTGAAGTGAAGCATCGGAATCTAAAACTATACTCACAGGACAGGTTCAAATCATAGGATGTTAGAGGGTCAGTCCTCTTGTACTTAAGTCGACATTGTGCCTTTTGTATTACATTCGGATGCAATTTCTGTGTTTCATAGTCAATAAGAAGGTCCAAGGGATACAGTAAACCTGAAGTGAAGCATCGGAATCTATAACTGGACCCACAGGAGAGGTTCAAATCATAGAAAGTTGGAGTGTCAGTCCTCTTGTACTTAAGTCGGCATTGTGCCTTTGTATTAAATTCGGATGCAATTTCAGTGTTTCATCGTCAATAAGTTGGTCCAAGGTATTCAGAAAACCCCTAGTGAAGCATCGGAATCTGAAACTTGACTCACAGGAGAGGTTCAAATCATTGAAAATTAAAGTGTCAGTCCTCTTGTACTTAAGCCGGCATTGTGCCTTTTGTATTAAATGCGGATGCAATTTCTGTGTTTCATCGTCAATAAGAAGGTCCATGGTATACAGTAAACCCTAAGTGAAGCATCGGAATGTAATACTGGACTCACAGGAGAGGTTCAAATCATAGATAGTTAGACTGTCAGTTCTCTTGTACTTAAGTCGGCATTGTGACTTTTGTATTAAATTCGGATGCAATTTCTGTGTTTCATCGTCACTAAGAAGATCCAAGGGATACAGTAAACCTGAAGTGAAGCATCGGAAACTAAAACTGGTCTCACAGGAGAGGTTCAAATCATAGAGAGTTAGAGTGTCAGTCCTCTTGTACTCAGGTCGGCATTGTGCATTTTGTATTACATTCGGATGCAATTTATGTGTTTCATCGTCAACAAGAAGGTCCAAGGTATACAGTAATCCCTAAGTGAAGCATCGGAATCTAAAATTGGACTCACAGGAGAGTTTCAAATTATAGAAAGTTAGAGTGTCAGTCCTCTTGTACTTAAGTCGGCATTGTGCCTTTTGTATTAAATTCGGATGCAATTTCAGTGTTTCATCGTCAATAAGTTGGTCCAAGGTATTCAGAAAACCCTAAGTGAAGCATCGGAATCTGAAACTTGACTCACAGGAGAGGTTCAAATCATTGAAAATTAAAGTGTCAGTCCTCTTGTACTTAAGCCGGCATTGTGCCTTTTGTATTAAATTCGGATGCAATTAATGTGTTTCATCGTCACTAAGAAGGTCCAAGGCATACAGTAAACCTGAAGTGAAGCATCGGAGTCTAAAACTTGACTCACAGGAGAGGTTCAAATCATAGAAAGTTAGAGTGTCATTCCTCTTGTTCTTAAGTCGGCATTGTGCCTTTTGTCTTTAATTCGGATGCAATTTCTGTGTTTCATCGTCACTAAAAAGGTCCATTGGATACAGTAAACCTGAAGTGAAGCATCGGAAACTAAAACTGGTCTCACAGGAGAGGTTCAAATCATAGAAAGTTAGAGTGTCAGTCCTCTTGTACTCAAGTCGGCATTGTGCATTTTGTATTACATTCGGATGCAATTTCTGTGTTTCATCGTCAAAAAGAAGGTCCAAGGTATACAGTTAACCTGAGGTGAAGCATCGGAATCTGAAACAGGACTCACAAGAGAGGTTCAAATCATAGAAAGTTAGAGTGTCAGTCCTCTGGTACATAAGTCGGCATTGTGCCTTTTGTATTAAATTCGGATGCAATTTCTGAGTTTCATCGTCAATAAGAAGGTCCAAGCGATACAGTAAACCTGAAGTGAACCATCGGAATCTAAAACTGGACCCACAGGAAAGTTCAAATCATAGAAAGATAGAGTGTCACTCCTTTTGTACTTAAGTCGGTATTGTACGTTTTGTATTAAATTCGGATGCAATTTCAGTGCATCATCGTCAATAAGAAGGTCAAAGGATACAGTAAAAATGAAGTGAAGCATCGGAATCTAAAACTGGACTCACAGGAGAGGTTCAATTCATAGAAACTTAGAGTGTCAGTCCTCTTGTACTTAAGCCGACATTGTGCCTTTTGTATCAAATTCGGATGCAATTTCTGTGTTTCATCGTCAATAAGAAGGTCCAAGGTATACAGTAATCCCTAAGTGAAGCATCGGAATCTAAAATTGGACTCACAGGAGAGTTTCAAATTATGGAAAGTTAGAGTGTCAGTCCTCTTGTACTTAAGTCAACATTGTGCCTTTTGTATTAAATTCGGATGCAATTTCTGTGTTTCATCGTCAATAAGAAGGTTCAAGGGATACAGTAAACCTGAAGTGAAGCAACGGAATCGGAAACTGGACTCACAGGACAGGTTCAAATCATAGAAAGTCAGAGTGCCAGTCCTCTTGTACTTAAGTTGGCATTGTGCTTTTTCTATTACATTCGGATGCAATTTCTCTGTTTCATCGTCAATAAGAAGGTCCAAGGTATACAGTAAACCTGAAGTGAAGTATCGGAATCTAAACCAGGACTCACAGGAGAGGTTCAAATCATAGAAAGTTAGAGTGTCAGTCCGCTTGAACTTGAGTCGGCATTGTGACTTGTGTATTAAATTCGGATCCAATTTCTGTGTTCCATCGTCAATAAGAATGTCCAAGGTAAACAGTAAACCTGAAGTGAAGCATCGGAATCTAAAACTGGACTCACAGGAGAGGTTCAAATCATTGAAAGTTAAAGTGTCAGTCCTCTTGTACTTAAGTCGGCATTGTGCATTTTCTATTAAATTGGGATGCAATTTCGGTGTTTCATCATCACTAATAAGGTCCAAGGGATACAGTAAACCTGTAGTGAAGCATCGGAAACTAAGACTGGACTCACAGGAGAGGTTCAAATCATAGAAAATTAGAGTGTCAGTCCTCTTGTACTTAAGCCGGCATTGTGCCTTTTGTATTAAATTCGGATGCAATTTCTGTGTTTCACCGTCAATAAGAAGGTCCAAGGTATACAGTAAACCTGAAGTGAAGCATCGGAATCTAAAACTGGACTCACAGGAAGGGTTCAAATCATGGAACGTTAGAGTGTCAGTCCTCTTGTATTTAAGTCGGCATTGTGCCTTTTGTATTAAATTCAGATGTAATTGTGTGTTTCATCGTCAATAAGAAGGTCCAAGGGATACAGTAAACCTGAAGTGAAGCATCGGAATCGAAAACTGGACTCACAGGAGAGGTTCAAATCATAGAAAAATAGAGTGTCAGTCCTCTTGTACTTAAGTGGGCATTGTGCCTTTTGTATTAAATTCGGATGCAATTTTGGTGTTTTATCGTTAATAAGAAGGTCCAAGGTATACAGTAAACCTGAAGTGAAGCATCGGAATCTAAAACTATACTCACAGGACAGGTTCAAATCATAGGATGTTAGAGGGTCAGTCCTCTTGTACTTAAGTCGACATTGTGCCTTTTGTATTACATTCGGATGCAATTTCTGTGTTTCATAGTCAATAAGAAGGTCCAAGGGATACAGTAAACCTGAAGTGAAGCATCGGAATCTATAACTGGACCCACAGGAGAGGTTCAAATCATAGAAAGTTGGAGTGTCAGTCCTCTTGTACTTAAGTCGGCATTGTGCCTTTTGTATTAAATTCGGATGCAATTTCAGTGTTTCATCGTCAATAAGTTGGTCCAAGGTATTCAGAAAACCCCTAGTGAAGCATCGGAATCTGAAACTTGACTCACAGGAGAGGTTCAAATCATTGAAAATTAAAGTGTCAGTCCTCTTGTACTTAAGCCGGCATTGTGCCTTTTGTATTAAATGCGGATGCAATTTCTGTGTTTCATCGTCAATAAGAAGGTCCATGGTATACAGTAAACCCTAAGTGAAGCATCGGAATGTAATACTGGACTCACAGGAGAGGTTCAAATCATAGATAGTTAGACTGTCAGTTCTCTTGTACTTAAGTCGGCATTGTGACTTTTGTATTAAATTCGGATGCAATTTCTGTGTTTCATCGTCACTAAGAAGATCCAAGGGATACAGTAAACCTGAAGTGAAGCATCGGAAACTAAAACTGGTCTCACAGGAGAGGTTCAAATCATAGAAAGTTAGAGTGTCAGTCCTCTTGTACTCAGGTCGGCATTGTGCATTTTGTATTACATTCGGATGCAATTTATGTGTTTCATCGTCAACAAGAAGGTCCAAGGTATACAGTAATCCCTAAGTGAAGCATCGGAATCTAAAATTGGACTCACAGGAGAGTTTCAAATTATAGAAAGTTAGAGTGTCAGTCCTCTTGTGCTTAAGTCGGCATTGTGCCTTTTGTATTAAATTCGGATGCAATTTTTGTGTTTCTTCGTCAATAACAAGATCCAAGGTAAACAGTAAACCTGAAGTGAAGCATCGGAATCTAAAACTGGACTCACAGGAAGGGTTCAAATCATAGAAAGTTGGAGTGTCAGTCCTCTTGTATTTAAGTCGGCATTTTGCCTTTTGTGTTAAATTCGGATCCAATTTCTGTGTTCCATCGTCAATAAGAATGTCCAAGGTAAACAGTAAACCTAAAGTGAAGCATCGGAATCTAAAACTGGACTCACAGGAGAAGTTCAAATCATTGAAAGTTAAAGTGTCAGTCCTCTTGTACTTAAGTCGGCATTGTGCCTTTTCTATTAAATTGGGATGCAATTTCTGTGTTTCATCGTCAATAAGAAGGTCCAAGGGATACAGTAAACCTGAAGTGAAGTGTTGGAATCTAAATATGGACTCACAGGAAGGGTTCAAATCATAGAAATTTGGAGTGTCAGTCCTCTTGTACTTAGGTCGGCATTGTGCCTTTTGTATTGAATTCGGATGGAATTTCCGTGTTTCATCGTCAATTAGAAGGTCCAAGGTATACAGTAAACCTGAAGTGAAGCATCGGAATCTGAAACTGGACTCACAGGACAGGTTCAAATCATAGAAAGTCAGAGTGCCAGTCCTCTTGTACTTAAGTTGGCATTGTGCTTTTTCTATTACATTCGGATGCAATTTCTCTGTTTCATCGTCAATAAGAAGGTCCAAGGTATACAGTAAACCTGAAGTGAAGTATCGGAATCTAAACCAGGACTCACAGGAGAGGTTCAAATCATAGAAAGTTAGAGTGTCAGTCCGCTTGAACTTGATTCGGCATTGTGACTTGTGTATTAAATTCGGATCCAATTTCTGTGTTCCATCGTCAATAAGAATGTCCAAGGTAAACAGTAAACCTGAAGTGAAGCATCGGAATCTAAAACTGGACTCACAGGAGAGGTTCAAATCATTGAAAGTTAAAGTGTCAGTCCTCTTGTACTTAAGTCGGCATTGTGCATTTTCTATTAAATTGGGATGCAATTTCGGTGTTTCATCATCACTAATAAGGTCCAAGGGATACAGTAAACCTGTAGTGAAGCATCGGAAACTAAGAATGGACTCACAGGAGAGGTTCAAATCATAGAAAATTAGAGTGTCAGTCCTCTTGTACTTAAGCCGGCATTGTGCCTTTTGTATTAAATTCGGATGCAATTTCTGTGTTTCACCGTCAATAAGAAGGTCCAAGGTATGCAGTAAACCTGAAGTGAAGCATCGGAATCTAAAACTGGACTCACAGGAAGGGTTCAAATCATGGAACGTTAGAGTGTCAGTCCTCTTTTATTTAAGTCGGCATTGTGCCTTTTGTATTAAATTCAGATGTAATTGTGTGTTTCATCGTCAATAAGAAGGTCCAAGGGATACAGTAAACCTGAAGTGAAGCATCGGAATCGAAAACTGGACTCACAGGTGAGGTTCAAATCTTAGAAAAATAGAGTGTCAGTCCTCTTGTACTTAAGTCGGCATTGTGCCTTTTGTATTAAATTCGGATGCAATTTTGGTGTTTTATCGTTAATAAGAAGGTCCAAGGTATACAGTAAACCTGAAGTGAAGCATCGGAATCTAAAACTATACTCACAGGACAGGTTCAAATCATAGGATGTTAGAGGGTCAGTCCTCTTGTACTTAAGTCGACATTGTGCCTTTTGTATTACATTCGGATGCAATTTCTGTGTTTCATCGTCAATAAGAATGTCCAAGGGATTCAGTAAACCTGATGTGAAGCATCGGAATCGAAAACTGGATTCACAGGAGATTTTCAAACCATAGAAAGTTAAAGTGTCAGTCCTCTTGTACTTAAGTCGGCACCGTGCCTTTTGAATTTAATTCCGATGCAATTTCTGTGTTCCATCGTCAATAAGAAGGTCCAAGGTATACAGTAAACCTGAAGTGCAGCATCGGAATCTAAACCAGGACTCACAGGAGAGGTTCAAATCATAGAAAGTTAGGGTGTCAGTCCTTTACTGCTTAAGTCGGCATTGTGCCTTCTGTATTAAATTCGGATGCAATTTCTGTGTTTCATAGTCAATAAGAAGGTCCAAGGGATACAGTAAACCTGAAGTGAAGCATCGGAATCTATAACTGGACCCACAGGAGAGGTTCAAATCATAGAAAGTTGGAGTGTCAGTCCTCTTGTACTTAAGTCGGCATTGTGCCTTTTGTATTAAATTCGGATGCAATTTCAGTGTTTCATCGTCAATAAGTGGGTCCAAGGTATTCAGAAAACCCTAAGTGAAGCATCGGAATCTGAAACTTGACTCACAGGAGAGGTTCAAATCATTGAAAATTAAAGTGTCAGTCCTCTTGTACTTAAGCCGGCATTGTGCCTTTTGTATTAAATGCGGATGCAATTTCTGTGTTTCATCGTCAATAAGAAGGTCCATGGTATACAGTAAACCCTAAGTGAAGCATCGGAATGTAATACTGGACTCACAGGAGAGGTTCAAATCATAGATAGTTAGACTGTCAGTTCTCTTGTACTTAAGTCGGCATTGTGCCTTTTGTGTTAAATTCGGATGCAATTTCTGTGTTTCATCGTCACTAAGAAGGTCCAAGGGATACAGTAAACCTGAAGTGAAGCATCGGAAAATAAAACTGGTCTCACAGGAGAGGTTCAAATCATAGAAAGTTAGAGTGTCAGTCCTCTTGTACTCAGGTCGGCATTGTGCATTTTGTATTACATTCGGATGCAATTTATGTGTTTCATCGTCAATAAGAAGGTCCAAGGTATACAGTTAACCTGAAGTGAAGCATCGGAATCTAAAACAGGACTCACAAGAGAGGTTCAAATCATAGATAGTTAGAGTGTCAGTCCTCTTGTACATAAGTCGGCATTGTGCCTTTTGTATTAAATTCGGATGCAATTTCTGAGTTTCATCGTCAATAAGAAGGTCAAAGGATACAGTAAAAATGAAGTGAAGCATCGGAATCTAAAACTGGACTCACAGGAGAGGTTCAATTCATAGAAACTTAGAGTGTCAGTCCTCTTGTACTTAAGCCGATATTGTGCCTTTTGTATTAAATTCGGATGCAATTTATGTGTTTCATCGTCAACAAGAAGGTCCAAGGTATACAGTAATCTCTAAGTGAAGCATCGGAATCTAAAATTGGACTCACAGGAGAGTTTCAAATTATAGAAAGTTAGAGTGTCAGTCCTCTTGTGCTTAAGTCGGCATTGTGCCTTTTGTATTAAATTCGGATGCAATTTTTGTGTTTCTTCGTCAATAACAAGATCCAAGGTAAACAGTAAACCTGAAGTGAAGCATCGGAATCTAAAACTGGACTCACAGTAAGGGTTCAAATCATAGAAAGTTGGAGTGTCAGTCCTCTTGTATTTAAGTCGGCATTTTGCCTTTTGTGTTAAATTCGGATCCAATTTCTGTGTTCCATCGTCAATAAGAATGTCCAAGGTAAACAGTAAACCTAAAGTGAAGCATCGGAATCTAAAACTGGACTCACAGGAGAAGTTCAAATCATTGAAAGTTAAAGTGTCAGTCCTCTTGTACTTAAGTCGGCATTGTGCCTTTTCTATTAAATTGGGATGCAATTTCTGTGTTTCATCGTCAATAAGAAGGTCCAAGGGATACAGTAAACCTGAAGTGAAGTGTTGGAATCTAAATATGGACTCACAGGAAGGGTTCAAATCATAGAAATTTGGAGTGTCAGTCCTCTTGTACTTAGGTCGGCATTGTGCCTTTTGTATTGAATTCGGATGGAATTTCCGTGTTTCATCGTCAATTAGAAGGTCCAAGGTATACAGTAAACCTGAAGTGAAGCATCGGAATCTAAACCAGGACTCACAGGAGAGGTTCTATTCATAGAAAGTTAGAGTGTCAGTCGACTTGTCCTTAAGTCGGCATTGTGACTTTTGTATTACATTCGGATGCAATTTCGGTGTTTTATCGTTAATAAGAAGGTCCAAGGTATACAGTAAACCTGAAGTGAAGCATCGGAATCTAAAACTGGACTCACAGGAGAGGTTCAAATCATAGAAAGTTAGAGGGTCAGTCCTCTTGTACTTAAGTCGACATTGTGCCTTTTGCATTACATTCGGATGCAATTTCCGTGTTTCATCGTCAATAAGAATGTCCAAGGGATACAGTAAACCTGAATTGAAGCATCGGAATCTAAAACTGGACTCACAGGAGATGTTGAATTATAGAAAGTTAGAGTGTCAGTCCTCTTGTACTTAAGTCGGCATCGTGGCTTTTGAATTTAATTCCGATGCAATTTCTGTGTTCCATCGTCAATAAGGAGGTCCAAGGTATACTGTAAACCAGAAGTGAAGCAACGGAATCTAAAACTGGACTCACAGGAGAGGTTCAAATCATTGAAAGTTAAAGTGTAAGTCCTCTTGTACTTAAGTCGGCATTGTGCTTTTCTATTAAATTTGGATGCAATTTCTGTGTTTCATCGTCAATAATAAGGTCCAAGGGATACAGTTAACCTGAAGTGCAGCATTGGAATCTAAATATGGACTCACAGGAAGGGTTCAAATCATAGAAAGTTAGGGTGTCAGTCCTCTACTACTTAAGTCGGCATTGTGTCTTCTGTACTAAATTCGGATGCAATTTCTGTGTTCCATCGTCAATAAGAAGGTCCAAGGTATACAGTAAACCTGAAGTGAAGCATCGGAATCTAAAACTGGACTCATAGGAGAGGTTCAAATCATAGAAAGTTAGAGTGTCAGTCCGCTTGTACTTAAGTCGGCATTGTGACTTTTGTATTAAATTCGGAATCAATTTCTGTGTTCCATCGTCAATAAGAAGGTCCAAGGTAATCAGTAAACCTGAAGTGAAGCATCGGAATCTAAAACTGGACTCACAGGAGAGGTTCAAATCACAGAAAGTTAGAGTGTCAGTACTCTTGTACTTAAGTCGGCATTGTGCCTTTTGTATTAATTTCGGATGCAATTTCTGTGTTTCATCGTCACTAATAAGGTCCAAGGGATACAGTAAACCTGAAGTGAAGCATCGGAAACTAAAACTGGTCTCACAGGAGAGGTTCAAATCATAGAAAGTTAGAGTGTCAGTCCTCTTGTACTCAGGTCGGCATTGTGCATTTTGTATTACATTCGCATGCAATTTATGTGTTTCATCGTCAATAAGAAGGTCCAAGATATACAGTTAACCTGAAGTGAAGCATCGGAATCTAAAACAGGACTCACAAGAGAGGTTCAAATCATAGATAGTTAGAGTGTCAGTCCTCTTGTACATAAGTCGGCATTGTGCCTTTTGTATTAAATTCGGATGCAATTTCTGAGTTTCATCGTCAATAAGAAGGTCAAAGGATACAGTAAAAATGAAGTGAAGCATCGGAATCTAAAACTGGACTCACAGGAGAGGTTCAATTCATAGAAACTTAGAGTGTCAGTCCTCTTGTACTTAAGCCGATATTGTGCCTTTTGTATTAAATTCGGATGCAATTTATGTGTTTCATCGTCAACAAGAAGGTCCAAGGCATACAGTAATCCCTAAGTGAAGCATCGGAATCTAAAATTGGACTCACAGGAGAGTTTCAAATTATAGAAAGTTAGAGTGTCAGTCCTCTTGTGCTTAAGTCGGCATTGTGCCTTTTGTATTAAATTCGGATGCAATTTTTGTGTTTCTTCGTCAATAACAAGATCCAAGGTAAACAGTAAACCTGAAGTGAAGCATCGGAATCTAAAACTGGACTCACAGGAAGGGTTCAAATCATAGAAAGTTGGAGTGTCAGTCCTCTTGTATTTAAGTCGGCATTTTGCCTTTTGTGTTAAATTCGGATCCAATTTCTGTGTTCCATCGTCAATAAGAATGTCCAAGGTAAACAGTAAACCTAAAGTGAAGCATCGGAATCTAAAACTGGACTCACAGGAGAAGTTCAAATCATTGAAAGTTAAAGTGTCAGTCCTCTTGTACTTAAGTCGGCATTGTGCCTTTTCTATTAAATTGGGATGCAATTTCTGTGTTTCATCGTCAATAAGAAGGTCCAAGGGATACAGTAAACCTGAAGCGAAGTGTTGGAATCTAAATATGGACTCACAGGAAGGGTTCAAATCATAGAAATTTGGAGTGTCAGTCCTCTTGTACTTAGGTCGGCATTGTGCCTTTTGTATTGAATTCGGATGGAATTTCCGTGTTTCATCGTCAATTAGAAGGTCCAAGGTATACAGTAAACCTGAAGTGAAGCATCGGAATCTAAACCAGGACTCACAGGAGAGGTTCTATTCATAGAAAGTTAGAGTGTCAGTCGACTTGTCCTTAAGTCGGCATTGTGACTTTTGTATTACATTCGGATGCAATTTCGGTGTTTTATCGTTAATGAGAAGGTCCAAGGTATACAGTAAACCTGAAGTGAAGCATCGGAATCTAAAACTGGACTCACAGGAGAGGTTCAAATCATAGAAAGTTAGAGGGTCAGTCCTCTTGTACTTAAGTCGACATTGTGCCTTTTGCATTACATTCGGATGCAATTTCCGTGTTTCATCGTCAATAAGAATGTCCAAGGGATACAGTAAACCTGAAGTGAAGCATCGGAATCGAAAACTGGACTCACAGGAGGGGTTCAAATCATAGAATGTTAAAGTGTCAGTTCTCTTGTACTTAAGTCGGCACCGTGCTTTTTGAATTTAATTCCGATGCAATTTCTGTGTTCCATCGTCAATAAGAAGGTCCAAGGTATACAGTAAACCTGAATTGAAGCATCGGAATCTAAAACTGGACTCACAGGAGATGTTGAATTATAGAAAGTTAGAGTGTCAGTCCTCTTGTACTTAAGTCGGCATCGTGGCTTTTGAATTTAATTCCGATGCAATTTCTGTGTTCCATCGTCAATAAGGAGGTCCAAGGTATACTGTAAACCAGAAGAGAAGCATCGGAATCTAAAACTGGACTCACAGGAGAGGTTCAAATCACTGAAAGTTAAAGTGTCAGTCCTCTTGTACTTAAGTCGGCATTGTGCTTTTCTATTAAATTTGGATGCAATTTCTGTGTTTCATCGTCAATAATAAGGTCCAAGGGATACAGTTAACCTGAAGTGCAGCATTGGAAACTAAATATGGACTCACAGGAAGGGTTCAAATCAAAGAAAGTTAGGGTGTCAGTCCTCTACTACTTAAGTCGGCATTGTGTCTTCTGTATTAAATTCGGATGCAATTTCTGTGTTCCATCGTCAATAAGAAGGTCCCAGGTATACAGTAAACCTGAAGTGAAGCATCGGAATCTAAAACTGGACTCATAGGAGAGGTTCAAATCATAGAAAGTTAGAGTGTCAGTCCACTTGTACTTAAGTCGGCATTGTGACTTTTGTATTAAATTCGGAATCAATTTCTGTGTTCCATCGTCAATAAGAAGGTCCAAGGTAATCAGTAAACCTGAAGTGAAGCATCGGAATCTAAAACTGGACTCACAGGAGAGGTTCAAATCACAGAAAGTTAGAGTGTCAGTCCTCTTGTACTTAAGTCGGCATTGTGCCTTTTGTATTAATTTCGGATGCAATTTCTGTGTTTCATCGTCACTAATAAGGTCCAAGGGAAACAGTAAACCTGACGTGAAGCATGGGAAACTAAATCTGGACTCACAGGAGAGGTTGAAATCATAGAAAATTAGAGTGTCAGTCCTCTTGTACTTAAGCCGGCATTGTGCCTTTTGTATTAAATTCGGATGCAATTTCTGTGTTTCACCGTCAATAAGAAGGTCCAAGGTATACAGTAAACCTGAAGTGAAACATCGGAATCTAAAACTGGACTCACTGGAAGGGTTCAAATCATGGAAAGTTAGAGTGTCAGTCCTCTTGTATTTAAGTCGGCATTGTGCCTTTTGTATTAAGTTCAGATGGAATTGTGTGTTTCATCGTCAATAAGAAGGTCCAAGGGATACAGTTAACCTGAAGTGAAGCATCGGAATCGAAAACTGGACTCACAGGAGCGGTTCAAATCATAGAAAGATAGAGTGTCAGTCCTCTTGTACTTAAGTCGACATTGTGCCTTTTGTATTACATTCGGATGCAATTTCTGTGTTTCATCGTCAATAAGAATGTCCCAGGGATACAGTAAACCTGAAGTGAAGCATCGGAATCGAAAACTGGTCTCACAGGAGAGGTTCAAATCATAGAAAGGTAAAGAGTCAGTCCTCTTGTACTTAAGTCGGCACCGTGCCTTTTGAATTTAATTCCGATGCAATTTCTGTGTTCCATCGTCAATAAGAAGGTCCAAGGTATACAGTAAACCAGAAGTGAAGCATCGGAATCTAAAACTGGACTCACAGGAGATGTTGAATTATAGAAAATTAGAGTGTCAGTCCTCTTGTACTTATGTCGGCATCGTGGCTTTTGAATTTAATTCCGATGCAATTTCTGTGTTCCATCGTCAATGAGATGGTCCAAGGTATACAATAAACCTGAAGTGAAGCATCGAAATCTATAAGTGGACTCACAGGAGAGGTTCAAATCATTGAAAGTTAAAGTGTCAGTCCTCTTGTACTTAAGTCGGCATTGTGCCTTTTCTATTAAATTCGGATGCAATTTCAGTGTTTCATCGTCAATAAGTTGGTCCAAGGTATTCAGAAAACCCTAAGTGAAGCATCGGAATCTGAAACTTGACTCACAGGAGAGGTTCAAATCATTGAAAATTAAAGTGTCAGTCCTCTTGTACTTAAGCCGGCATTGTGCCTTTTGTATTAAATTCGGATGCAATTAATGTGTTTCATCGTCACTAAGAAGGTCCAAGGGATACAGTAAACCTGAAGTGAAGCATCGGAGTCTAAAACTTGACTCACAGGAGAGGTTCAAATCATAGAAAGTTAGAGTGTCATTCCTCTTGTTCTTAAGTCGGCATTGTGCCTTTTGTCTTAAATTCGGATGCAATTTCTGTGTTTCATCGTCACTAAAAAGGTCCATTGGATACAGTAAACCTGAAGTGAAGCATCGGAAACTAAAACTGGTCTCACAGGAGAGGTTCAAATCATAGAAAGTTAGAGTGTCAGTCCTCTTGTACTCAAGTCAGCATTGTGCATTTTGTATTACATTCGGATGCAATTTCTGTGTTTCATCGTCAAAAAGAAGGTCCAAGGTATACAGTTAACCTGAAGTAAAGCATCGGAATCTGAAACAGGACTCACAAGAGAGGTTCAAATCATAGAAAGTTAGAGTGTCAGTCCTCTGGTACATAAGTCGGCATTGTGCCTTTTGTATTAAATTCGGATGCAATTTCTGAGTTTCATCGTCAATAAGAAGGTCCAAGCGATACAGTAAACCTGAAGTGAACCATCGGAATCTAAAACTGGACCCACAGGAAAGTTCAAATCATAGAAAGATAGTGTGTCAGTCCTTTTGTACTTAAGTCAGTATTGTACGTTTTGTATTAAATTCGGATGCAATTTCAGTGCATCATCGTCAATAAGAAGGTCAAAGGATACAGTAAAAATGAAGTGAAGCATCGGAATCTAAAACTGGACTCACAGGAGAGGTTCAATTCATAGAAACTTAGAGTGTCAGTCCTCTTGTACTTAAGCCGACATTGTGCCTTTTGTATCAAATTCGGATGCAATTTCTGTGTTTCATCGTCAATAAGAAGGTCCAAGGTATACAGTAATCCCTAAGTGAAGCATCGGAATCTTAAATTGGACTCACAGGAGAGTTTCAAATTATGGAAAGTTAGAGTGTCAGTCCTCTTGTACTTAAGTCAACATTGTGCCTTTTGTATTAAATTCGGATGCAATTTCTGTGTTTCATCGTCAATAACAAGATCCAAGGTAAACAGTAAACCTGAAGTGAAGCATCGGAATCTAAAACTGGACTCACAGGAAGGGTTCAAATCATAGAAAGTTGGAGTGTCATTCCTCTTGTATTTAAGTCGGCATTTTGCCTTTTGTATTAAATTCAGATGGAATTTCTGTGTTTCATCGTCAATAAGAAGGTTCAAGGGATACAGTAAACCTGAAGTGAAGCAACGGAATCGGAAACTGGACTCACAGGACAGGTTCAAATCATAGAAAGTCAGAGTGCCAGTCCTCTAGTACTTAAGTTGGCATTGTGCTTTTTCTATTACATTCGGATGCAATTTCTCTGTTTCATCGTCAATAAGAAGGTCCAAGGTATACAGTAAACCTGAAGTGAAGTATCGGAATCTAAACCAGGACTCACAGGAGAGGTTCAAATCATAGAAAGTTAGAGTGTCAGTCCGCTTGAACTTGAGTCGGCATTGTGACTTGTGTATTAAATTCGGATCCAATTTCTGTGTTCCATCGTCAATAAGAATGTCCAAGGTAAACAGTAAACCTGAAGTGAAGCATCGGAATCTAAAACTGGACTCACAGGAGAGGTTCAAATCATTGAAAGTTAAAGTGTCAGTCCTCTTGTACTTAAGTCGGCATTGTGCATTTTCTATTAAATTGGTATGCAATTTCGGTGTTTCATCATCACTAATAAGGTCCAAGGGATACAGTAAACCTGTAGTGAAGCATCGGAAACTAAGACTGGACTCACAGGAGAGGTTCAAATCATAGAAAATTAGAGTGTCATTCCTCTTGTACTTAAGCTGGCATTGTGCCTTTTGTATTAAATTCGGATGCAATTTCTGTGTTTCACCGTCAATAAGAAGGTCCAAGGTATACAGTAAACCTGAAGTGAAGCATCGGAATCTAAAACTGGACTCACAGGAAGGGTTCAAATCATGGAACGTTAGAGTGTCAGTCCTCTTGTATTTAAGTCGGCATTGTGCCTTTTGTATTAAATTCAGATGTAATTGTGTGTTTCATCGTCAATAAGAAGGTCCAAGGGATATAGTAAACCTGAAGTGAAGCATCGGAATCGAAAACTGGACTCACAGGAGAGGTTCAAATCATAGAAAAATAGAGTGTCAGTCCTCTTGTACTTAAGTCGGCATTGTGCCTTTTGTATTAAATTCGGATGCAATTTTGGTGTTTTATCGTTAATAAGAAGGTCCAAGGTATACAGTAAACCTGAAGTGAAGCATCGGAATCTAAAACTATACTCACAGGACAGGTTCAAATCATAGGATGTTAGAGGGTCAGTCCTCTTGTACTTAAGTCGACATTGTGCCTTTTGTATTACATTCGGATGCAATTTCTGTGTTTCATCGTCAATAAGAATGTCCAAGGGATTCAGTAAACCTGATGTGAAGCATCGGAATCGAAAACTGGATTCACAGGAGATTTTCAAACCATAGAAAGTTAAAGTGTCAGTCCTCTTGTACTTAAGTCGGCACCGTGCCTTTTGAATTTAATTCCGATGCAATTTCTGTGTTCCATCGTCAATAAGAAGGTCCAAGGTATACAGTAAACCTGAAGTGCAGCATCGGAATCTAAACCAGGACTCACAGGAGAGGTTCAAATCATAGAAAGTTAGGGTGTCAGTCCTTTACTGCTTAAGTCGGCATTGTGCCTTCTGTATTAAATTCGGATGCAATTTCTGTGTTTCATAGTCAATAAGAAGGTCCAAGGGAAACAGTAAACCTGAAGTGAAGCATCGGAATCTATAACTGGACCCACAGGAGAGGTTCAAATCATAGAAAGTTGGAGTGTCAGTCCTCTTGTACTTAAGTCGGCATTGTGCCTTTTGTATTAAATTCGGATGCAATTTCAGTGTTTCATCGTCAATAAGTTGGTCCAAGGTATTCAGAAAACCCTAAGTGAAGCATCGGAATCTGAAACTTGACTCACAGGAGAGGTTCAAATCATTGAAAATTAAAGTGTCAGTCCTCTTGTACTTAAGCCGGCATTGTGCCTTTTGTATTAAATGCGGATGCAATTTCTGTGTTTCATCGTCAATAAGAAGGTCCATGGTATACAGTAAACCCTAAGTGAAGCATCGGAATGTAATACTGGACTCACAGGAGAGGTTCAAATCATAGATAGTTTAGACTGTCAGTTCTCTTGTACTTAAGTCGGCATTGTGCCTTTTGTATTAAATTCGGATGCAATTTCTGTGTTTTCATCGTCACTAAGAAGGTCCAAGGGATACAGTAAACCTGAAGTGAAGCATCGGAAACTAAAACTGGTCTCACAGGAGAGGTTCAAATCATAGAAAGTTAGAGTGTCAGTCCTCTTGTACTCAGGTCGGCATTGTGCATTTTGTATTACATTCGGATGCAATTTATGTGTTTCATCGTCAATAAGAAGGTCCAAGGTATACAGTTAACCTGAAGTGAAGCATCGGAAATCTAAAACAGGACTCACAAGAGAGGTTCAAATCATAGATAGTTAGAGTGTCAGTCCTCTTGTACATAAGTCGGCATTGTGCCTTTTGTATTAAATTCGGATGCAATTTCTGAGTTTCATCGTCAATAAGAAGGTCAAAGGATACAGTAATAATGAAGTGAAGCATCGGAATCTAAAACTGACTCACATGAGAGGTTCAATTCATAGAAAACTTAGAGTGTCAGTCTCTTGTACTTAAGCCGATATTGTGCCTTTTGTATTAAATTCGGATGCAATTTATGTGTTTCATCGTCAACAAGAAGGTCCAAGGTATACAGTAACCCGTAAGTGAAGCATCGGAATCTAAAACTGGACTCACAGGAAGGGTTCAAATCATAGAAAGTTGGAGTGTCAGTCCTCTTGTATTTAAGTCGGCATTTGCCTTTTGTGTTAAATTCGGATCCAATTTCTGTGTTCCATCGTCAATAAGAATGTCCAAGGTAAACAGTTAAACCTAAAGTGAAGCATCGTGAATCTAAAACTGGACTCACAGGAGAAGTTCAAATCATTGAAAGTTAAAGTGTCAGTCCTCTTGTACTTAAGTCGGCATTGTGCCTTTTCTATTAAATTGGGATGCAATTTCTGTGTTTCATCGTCAATAAGAAGGTCCAAGGGATACAGTAAACCTGAAGTGAAGTGTTGGAATCTAAATATGGACTCACAGGAAGGGTTCAAATCATAGAAATTTGGAGTGTCAGTCCTCTTGTACTTAGGTCGGCATTGTGCCTTTTGTATTGAATTCGGATGGAATTTCCGTGTTTCATCGTCAATTAGAAGGTCCAAGGTATACAGTAAACCTGAAGTGAAGCATCGGAATCTAAACCAGGACTCACAGGAGAGGTTCTATTCATAGAAAGTTAGAGTGTCCAGTCGACTTGTCCTTAAGTCGGCATTGTGACTTTTGTATTACATTCGGATGCAATTTCGGTGTTTTATCGTTAATAAGAAGGGTCCAAGGTATACAGTAAACCTGAAGTGAAGCATCGGAATCTAAAACTGGACTCACAGGAGAGGTTCAAATCATAGAAAGTTAGAGGGTCAGTCCTCTTGTACTTAAGTCGACATTGTGCCTTTTGCATTACATTCGGATTGCAATTTCCGTGTTTCATCGTCAATAAGAATGTCCAAGGGATACAGTAAACCTGAAGTGAAGCATCGAATCGAAACTGGACTCACAGGAGGGGTTCAAATCATAGAATGTTAAAGTGTCAGTTCTCTTGTACTTAAGTCGGCACCGTGCTTTTTGAATTTAATTCCGATGCAATTTCTGTGTTCCATCGTCAATAAGAAGGTCCAAGGTATACAGTAAACCTGAATTGAAGCATCGGAATCTAAAACTGGACTCACAGGAGATGTTGAATTAATAGAAAGTTAGAGTGTCAGTCTCTTGTACTTAAGTCGGCATCGTGGCTTTTGAATTTAATTCCGATGCAATTTCTGTGTTCCATCGTCAATAAGGAGGTCCAAGGTATACTGTAAACCAGAAGTGAAGCATCGGAATCTAAAACTGGACTCACAGGAGAGGTTCAAATCATTGAAAGTTAAAGTGTCAGTCCTCTTGTACTTAAGCCGGCATTGTGCTTTTCTATTAAATTTGGATGCAATTTCTGTGTTTCATCGTCAATAATAAGGTCCAAGGGATACAGTTAACCTGAAGTGCAGCATTGGAATCTAAATATGGACTCACAGGAAGGGTTCAAATCATAGAAAGTTAGGGTGTCTGTCCTCTACTACTTAAGTCGGCACTGTGTCTTCTGTATTAAATTCGGATGCAATTTCTGTGTTCCATCGTCAATAAGAAGGTCCAAGGTATACAGTAAACCTGAAGTGAAGCATCGGAATCTAAAACTGGACTCATAGGAGAGGTTCAAATCATAGAAAGTTAGAGTGTCAGTCCGCTTGTACTTAAGTCGGCATTGTGCCTTTTGTATTAATTTCGGATGCAATTTCTGTGTTTCATCGTCACTAATAAGGTCCAAGGGAAACAGTAAACCTGACGTGAAGCATGGGAAACTAAATCTGGACTCACAGAAGAGGTTGAAATCATAGAAAATTAGAGTGTCAGTCCTCTTGTACTTAAGCCGGCATTGTGCCTTTTGTATTAAATTCGGATGCAATTTCTGTGTTTCACCGTCAATAAGAAGGTCCAAGGTATACAGTAAACCTGAAGTGAAACATCGGAATCTAAAACTGGACTCACTGGAAGGGTTCAAATCATGGAAAAGTTAGAGTGTCAGTCCTCTTGTATTTAAGTCGGCATTGTGCCTTTTGTATTAAGTTCAGATGGAATTGTGTGTTTCATCGTCAATAAGAAGGTCCAAGGATACAGTAAACCGTGAAGTGAAGCATCGGAATCGAAACTGGACTCACAGCAGCGGTTCAAATCATAGAAAGATAGAGTGTCAGTCCTCTTGTACTTAAGTCGACATTGTGCCTTTTGTATTACATTCGGATGCAATTTCTGTGTTTCATCGTCAATAAGAATGTCCCAGGGATACAGTAAACCTGAAGTGAAGCATCGGAATCGAAAACTGGTCTCACAGGAGAGGTTCAAATCATAGAAAGGTAAAGAGTCAGTCCTCTTGTACTTAAGTCGGCACCGTGCCTTTTGAATTTAATTCCGATGCAATTTCTGTGTTCCATCGTCAATAAGAAGGTCCTAAGGTATACAGTAAACCAGAAGTGAAGCATCGGAATCTAAAACTGGACTCACAGGAGATGTTGAATTATAAGAAAATTAGAGTGTCAGTCCTCTTGTACTTATGTCGGCATCGTGGCTTTTGAATTTAATTCCGATGCAATTTCTTGCGTTCCATCGTCAATAAGATGGTCCAAGGTATACAATAAACCTGAAGTGAAGCATCGAAATCTATAAGTGGACTCACAGGAGAGGTTCAAATCATTGAAAGTTAAAGTGTCAGTCCTCTTTGTACTTAAGTCGGCATTGTGCCTTTTCTATTAAATTCGGATGGAATTTCTGTGTTTCATCGTCAATAAGAAGGTCCAAGGGATACAGTAAACCTGAAGTGAAGCATTGGAATCTAAATATGGACTCACAGGAAGGGTTCAAATCATAGAAAATTAGAGTGTCAGTCCTCTTGTACTTAAGTCGGCATTGTGCCTTTTGTATTACATTCGGATGCAATTCTGTGTTTCACCGTCACTAAGAAGGTCCAGGGATACAGTAAACCTGAAGTGAGGCATCAGAAACTAAAACTGGACCCACAGGAAAGTTCAAATCATAGAAAGTTATAGTGTCAGTCCTCTTGTACTTACGTCGGTATTGTACGTTTTGTATTAAATTCGATGCAATTTCTGTGAATCATCGTCAATAAGAAGGTCAAAGGATTCAGTAAAAATTAAGTGAAGCATCGGAATCTAAAACTGTACTCACAGGAGAGGTTCAATTCATCGAAGCTTAGAGTGTCAGTCCTCTTGTACTTAAGTCGGCATTGTGCCTTTGTATGAAATTCGGATTGCAATTTCTGTGTTTCATCGTCACTAAGAAGGTCCAAGGGATACAGTAATCCTGACGTGAAGCATCGGAAACTAAAACTGGACTCACAGGAGAGGTTCAAATCATAGAAAATTAGAGTGTCAGTCCTCTTGTACTTATGTCGGCATTGTGCCTTTTGTATTAAATTCGGATGCAATTTCCGTGTTTCATCGTCAAAAAGATGGTCCAAGGGTTTCAGTAAACCTGAAGTGAAGCATCGGAATCTAAAACTGGACTCACTGGAGATGTTGAATTATAGAAAGTTAGAGTGTCAGTCCTCTTGTACTTAAGACGGCATCGTGGCTTTTCAATTTAATTCCGATGCAATTTCTGTGTTCCATCGTCAATAAGAAGGTCCAAGGTATACAGTAAACCTGAAGTCAAGCATCGGAATCTAAAACTGGACTCACAGGAGAGGTTCAAATCATTGAAAGTTAAAGTGTCAGTCCTCTTGTACTTAAGTCGGCATTGTGCCTTTTCTATTAAATTCGGATGCAATTTCTGTGTTTCATCGTCAATAAGAAGGGTCCAAGGGATACAGTAAACCTGAAGTGAAGCATTGGAATCTAAATATGGGACTCACAGGGAGGGTTCAAATCATAGAAAGTTAGAGTGTCAGTCCTCTTTACTTAGGTCGGCATTGTGCATTTTTGTATTAGATTCGGATGCAATTTCCGTGTTTCATCGCCAATAAGAAGGTCCAAGGTATACAGTAAAACTGAAAGTGAAGCATCGGAATCTAAATCAGGACTCACAGGAGAGGTTCAAATCATAGAAAGGTAGAGTGTCAGTCCGCTTGTACTTAAGTCGGCATTGTGAATTTTGTATTAAATTCGGATGCAATTTCTGTGTTTCATCGCCAATAAGAAGGTCCAAGGGCTACAGTAAACCTGAAGTGAAGCATTGGAATCTAAATATGGACTTACAGGAAAGGTTCATTTCATAGAAAATTAGAGTGTCAGTCCTCTTGTACTCAAGTCGGCATTGTGCCTTTTGTATTACATTCGGATGCAATTTCTGTGTTTCATCGTCAATAAGAAGGTCCAAGGTATACAGTAAACCTGAAGTGAAGCATCGGAATCTAAAACAGGTCTCACAGGAGAGGTTCAAATCATAGAAAGTTAGAGTGTCAGTAATCTTGTACTTAAGTCGGCATTGTGCATTTTGTATTAAATTTGGATGCAATTTCTGAGTTTCATCGTCAATAAGAAGGTCCAAGCGATACAGTCAACCTGAAGTGAACCATCGGAATCTAAAACTGGACCCACAGGAAAGTTCAAATCATAGAAAGTTAGAGTGTCAGTCCTCTTGTACTTACGTCGGTATTGTACGTTTTGTATTAAATTCGGATGCAATTTCTGTGAATCATCGTCAATAAGAAGGTCAAAGGATACAGTAAAAATGAAGTGAAGCATCGGAATCTAAAACTGTACTCACAGGAGAGGTTCAATTCATAGAAGCTTAGAGTGTCAGTCCTCTTGTACTTAAGTCGGCATTGTGCTTTTGTATTAAATTCGGATGCAATTTCTGTGTTTCATCGTCACTAAGAAGGTCCAAGGGATACAGTAATCCTGACGTGAAGCATCGGAAACTAAAACTGGACTCACAGGAGAGGTTCAAATCATAGAAAATTTGAGTGTCAGTCCTCTTGTACTTATGTCGGCATTGTGCCTTTTGAAATAAATTCGGATGCAATTTCTGTGTTTCATCGTCAATAAGAAGGTCCAAGCGATACAGTAAACCTGAAGTGAAGCATCGGAATGTAAAACTGGACTCACAGGAAGGGTTCAAATCATAGAAAGTGGGAGTGTCTGTTCTCTTGTATTTAAGTCGTCATTTTGCCTTTTGTATTAAATTCAGATGGAATTTCTGTGTTTCATCGTCAATAAGAAGGTCCAAGGGATAGAGTAAACCTGAAGTGAAGCATTGTAATCTAAATATGGACTCACAGGAAGGGTTCAAATTATAGAAACTGAGAGTGTCTGTCCTCTTGTACTTGGGTCGGCATTGTGCCTTTTGTATTAAATTCGGATGCAATTTCCGTGTTTCATCGTCAAAAAGATGGTCCAAGCGATACAGTAAACCTGAAGTGAAGCATCGGAATCTAAAACTGGACTCACAGGAGATGTTGAATTATAGTAAGTTAGAGTGTCAGTCCTCTTGTACTTAAGTCGGCATCGTGGCTTTTGAATTTAATTCCGATGCAATTTCTGTGTTCCATCGTCAATAAGAAGGTCCAAGGTATACAGTAAAACTGAAGTCTAGCATCGGAATCTAAAACTGGACTCACAGGAGAGGTTCAAATCATTGAAAGTTAAAGTGTCAGTCCTCTTAAACTTAAGTCGGCATTGTGCCTTTTCTATTAAATTCGGATGCAATTTCTATGTTTCATCGTCAATAAGAAGGTCCAAGGGATACAGTAAACCTGAAGTGAAGCATTGGAATCTAAATATGGACTCACAGGAAGGGTTCAAATCATAGAAAGTTAGAGTGTCAGTCCTCTTGTACTTAGGTCGGCATTGTGCATTTTGTATTAGATTCGGATGCAATTTCCGTGTTTCATCGTCAATAGGAAGGTCCAAGGTATACAGTAAACCTGAAGTGAAGCATCGGAATCTAAACCAGGACTCACAGGAGAGGTTCAAATCATAGAAAGGTAGAGTGTCAGTCCGCTTGTACTTAAGTCGGCATTGTGACTTTTATATTAAATTCGGATGCAATTTCTGTGTTTCATCGCCAATAAGAAGGTCCAAGGGCTACAGTAAACCTGAAGTGAAGCATTGGAATCTAAATATGGACTACAGGAAAGGTTCATTTCATAGAAACTTAGAGTGTCAGTCCTCTTGTACTTAGGTCGGCATTGTGAATTTTGTATTACATTCGGATGCAATTTCTGTGCTACATCGTCAATTAGAATGTCCATGGGATACAGTAAACCTGAAGTGAAGCATCGGAATCTAAAACTGAACTCACAGTAGAGGTTCAAATCATAAAAAGTTTGGGTGTCAGTACTTTACTACTTAAGTCGGCATTGTGCCTTCTGTATTAAATTCGGATGCAATTTCTGTGTTCATAGTCAATAAGAAGGTCCAAGGGATACAGTAAACCTGAAGTGAAGCATCGGAATCTAAAACTGGACCCACAGGAGAGGTTCAAATCATAGAAAGTTGGAGTGTCAGTCCTCTTGTACTTAAGTCGGCATTGTGCCTTTTGTATTAAATTCGGATGCAATTTCAGTGTTTCATCGTCAATAAGTTGGTCCAAGGTATTCAGAAAACCCTAAGTGAAGCATCGGAATCTGAAACTTGACTCACAGGAGAGGTTCAAATCATTGAAAATTAAAGTGTCAGTCCACTTGTACTTAAGCCGGCATTGTGCCTTTTGTATTAAATGCGGATGCAATTTCTGTGTTTCATCGTCAATAAGAAGGTCCATGGTATACAGTAAACCCTAAGTGAAGCATCGGAATGTAATACTGGACTCACAGGAGAGATTCAAATCATAGATAGTTAGACTGTCAGTTCTCTTGCACTTAAGTCGGCATTGTGCCTTTTGTATTAAATTCGGATGCAATTTCTGTGTTTCATCGTCACTAAGAAGGTCCAAGGGATACAGTAAACCTGAAGTGAAGCATCGGAAACTAAAACTGGTCTCACAGGAGAGGTTCAAATCATAGAAAGTTAGAGTGGCAGTCCTCTTGTACTCAGGTCAGCATTGTGCATTTTGTATTACATTCGGATGCAATTTATGTGTTTCATCGTCAATAAGAAGGTCCAAGGTATACAGTTAACCTGAAGTGAAGCATCGGAATCTAAAACAGGACTCACAAGAGAGGTTCAAATCATAGATATTTAGAGTGTCAGTCCTCTTGTACATAAGTCGGCATTGTGCCTTTTGTATTAAATTCGGATGCAATTTCTGAGTTTCATCGTCAATAAGAAGGTCAAAGGATACAGTAATAATGAAGTGAAGCATCGGAATCTAAAACTGGACTCACAGGAGAGGTTCAATTCATAGAAACTTAGAGTGTCAGTCCTCTTGTACTTAAGCCGATATTGTGCCTTTTGTATTAAATTCGGATGCAATTTATGTGTTTCATCGTCAACAAGAAGGTCCAAGGTATACAGTAATCCCTAAGTGAAGCATCGGAATCAGAAATTGGACTCACAGGAGAGTTTCAAATTATAGAAAGTTAGAGTGTCAGTCCTCTTGTGCTTAAGTCGGCATTGTGCCTTTTGTATTAAATTCGGATGCAATTTTTGTGTTTCTTCGTCAATAACAAGATCCAAGGTAAACAGTAAACCTGAAGTGAAGCATCGGAATCTAAAACTGGACTCACAGGAAGGGTTCAAATCATAGAAAGTTGGAGTGTCAGTCCTCTTGTATTTAAGTCGGCATTTTGCCTTTTGTGTTAAATTCGGATCCAATTTCTGTGTTCCATCGTCAATAAGAATGTCCAAGGTAAACAGTAAACCTAAAGTGAAGCATCGGAATCTAAAACTGGACTCACAGGAGAAGTTCAAATCATTGAAAGTTAAAGTGTCAGTCCTCTTGTACTTAAGTCGGCATTGTGCTTTTTCTATTAAATTGGGATGCAATTTCTGTGTTTCATCGTCAATAAGAAGGTCCAAGGGATACAGTAAACCTGAAGTGAAGTGTTGGAATCTAAATATGGACTCACAGGAAGGGTTCAAATCATAGAAATTTGGAGTGTCAGTCCTCTTGTACTTAGGTCGGCATTGTGCCTTTTGTATTGAATTCGGATGGAATTTCCGTGTTTCATCGTCAATTAGAAGGTCCAAGGTATACAGTAAACCTGAAGTGAAGCATCGGAATCTAAACCAGGACTCATTGGAGAGGTTCTATTCATAGAAAGTTAGAGTGTCAGTCGACTTGTCCTTAAGTCGGCATTGTGACTTTTGTATTACATTCGGATGCAATTTCGGTGTTTTATCGTTAATAAGAAGGTCCAAGGTATACAGTAAACCTGAAGTGAAGCATCGGAATCTAAAACTGGACTCACAGGAGAGGTTCAAATCATAGAAAGTTAGAGGGTCAGTCCTCTTGTACTTAAGTCGACATTGTGCCTTTTGCATTACATTCGGATGCAATTTCCGTGTTTCATCGTCAATAAGAATGTCCAAGGGATACAGTAAACCTGAAGTGAAGCATCGGAATCGAAAACTGGACTCACAGGAGGGGTTCAAATCATAGAATGTTAAAGTGTCAGTTCTCTTGTACTTAAGTCGGCACCGTGCTTTTTGAATTTAATTCCGATGCAATTTCTGTGTTCCATCGTCAATAAGAAGGTCCAAGGTATACAGTAAACCTGAATTGAAGCATCGGAATCTAAAACTGGACTCACAGGAGATGTTGAATTATAGAACGTTAGAGTGTCAGTCCTCTTGTACTTAAGTCGGCATCGTGGCTTTTGAATTTAATTCCGATGCAATTTCTGTGTTCCATCGTCAATAAGGAGGTCCAAGGTATACTGTAAACCAGAAGTGAAGCATCGGAATCTAAAACTGGACTCACAGGAGAGGTTCAAATCATTGAAAGTTAAAGTGTCAGTCCTCTTGTACTTAAGCCGGCATTGTGCTTTTCTATTAAATTTGGATGCAATTTCTGTGTTTCATCGTCAATAATAAGGTCCAAGGGATACAGTTAACCTGAAGTGCAGCATTGGAATCTAAATATGGACTCACAGGAAGGGTTCAAATCATAGAAAGTTAGGGTGTCAGTCCTCTACTACTTAAGTCGGCATTGTGTCTTCTGTATTAAATTCGGATGCAATTTCTGTGTTCCATCGTCAATAAGAAGGTCCAAGGTATACAGTAAACCTGAAGTTAAGCATCGGAATCTAAAACTGGACTCATAGGAGAGGTTCAAATCATAGAAAGTTAGAGTGTCAGTCCGCTTGTACTTAAGTCGGCATTGTGACTTTTGTATTAAATTCGGAATCAATTTCTGTGTTCCATCGTCAATAAGAAGGTCCAAGGTAATCAGTAAACCTGAAGTGAAGCATCGGAATCTAAAACTGGACTCACAGGAGAGGTTCAAATCACAGAAAGTTAGAGTGTCAGTCCTCTTGTACTTAAGTCGGCATTGTGCCTTTTGTATTAATTTCGGATGCAATTTCTGTGTTTCATCGTCACTAATAAGGTCCAAGGGAAACAGTAAACCTGACGTGAAGCATGGGAAACTAAATCTGGACTCACAGGAGAGGTTGAAATCATAGAAAATTAGAGTGTCAGTCCTCTTGTACTTAAGCCGGCATTGTGCCTTTTGTATTAAATTCGGATGCAATTTCTGTGTTTCACCGTCAATAAGAAGGTCCAAGGTATACAGTAAACCTGAAGTGAAACATCGGAATCTAAAACTGGACTCACTGGAAGGGTTCAAATCATGGAAAGTTAGAGTGTCAGTCCTCTTGTATTTAAGTCGGCATTGTGCCTTTTGTATTAAGTTCAGATGGAATTGTGTGTTTCATCGTCAATAAGAAGGTCCAAGGGATACAGTAAACCTGAAGTGAAGCATCGGAATCGAAAACTGGACTCACAGGAGCGGTTCAAATCATAGAAAGATAGAGTGTCAGTCCTCTTGTACTTAAGTCGACATTGTGCCTTTTGTATTACATTCGGATGCAATTTCTGTGTTTCATCGTCAATAAGAATGTCCCAGGGATACAGTAAACCTGAAGTGAAGCATCGGAATCGAAAACTGGTCTCACAGGAGAGGTTCAAATCATAGAAAGGTAAAGAGTCAGTCCTCTTGTACTTAAGTCGGCACCGTGCCTTTTGAATTTAATTCCGATGCAATTTCTGTGTTCCATCGTCAATAAGAAGGTCCAAGGTATACAGTAAACCAGAAGTGAAGCATCGGAATCTAAAACTGGACTCACAGGAGATGTTGAATTATAGAAAATTAGAGTGTCAGTCCTCTTGTACTTATGTCGGCATCGTGGCTTTTGAATTTAATTCCGATGCAATTTCTGTGTTCCATCGTCAATAAGATGGTCCAAGGTATACAATAAACCTGAAGTGAAGCATCGAAATCTATAAGTGGACTCACAGGAGAGGTTCAAATCATTGAAAGTTAAAGTGTCAGTCCTCTTGTACTTAAGTCGGCATTGTGCCTTTTCTATTAAATTCGGATGGAATTTCTGTGTTTCATCGTCAATAAGAAGGTCCAAGGGATACAGTAAACCTGAAGTGAAGCATTGGAATCTAAATATGGACTCACAGGAAGGGTTCAAATCATAGAAAATTAGAGTGTCAGTCCTCTTGTACTTATGTCGGCATTGTGCCTTTTGTATTACATTCGGATGCAATTTCTGTATTTCACCGTCACTAAGAAGGTCCAAGGGATACAGTAAACCTGAAGTGAGGCATCAGAAACTAAAACTGGACCCACAGGAAAGTTCAAATCATAGAAAGTTATAGTGTCAGTCCTCTTGTACTTACGTCGGTATTGTACGTTTTGTATTAAATTCGGATGCAATTTCTGTGAATCATCGTCAATAAGAAGGTCAAAGGATACAGTAAAAATTAAGTGAAGCATCGGAATCTAAAACTGTACTCACAGAAGAGGTTCAATTCATCGAAGCTTAGAGTGTCAGTCCTCTTGTACTTAAGTCGGCATTGTGCCTTTTGTATTAAATTCAGATGCAATTTCTGTGTTTCATCGTCACTAAGAAGGTCCAAGGGATACAGTAATCCTGACGTGAAGCATCGGAAACTAAAACTGGACTCACAGGAGAGGTTCAAATCATAGAAAATTAGAGTGTCAGTCCTCTTGTACTTATGTCGGCATTGTGCCTTTTGTATTAAATTCGGATGCAATTTCCGTGTTTCATCGTCAAAAAGATGGTCCAAGGGATTCAGTAAACCTGAAGTGAAGCATCGGAATCTAAAACTGGACTCACTGGAGATGTTGAATTATAGAAAGTTAGAGTGTCAGTCCTCTTGTACTTAAGACGGCATCGTGGCTTTTCAATTTAATTCCGATGCAATTTCTGTGTTCCATCGTCAATAAGAAGGTCCAAAGTATACAGTAAACCTGAAGTCAAGCATCGGAATCTAAAACTGGACTCACAGGAGAGGTTCAAATCATTGTAAGTTAAAGTGTTTGTCCTCTTGTACTTAAGTCGGCATTGTGCCTTTTCTATTAAATTCGGATGCAATTTCTGTGTTTCATCGTCAATAAGAAGGTCCAAGGGATACAGTAAACCTGAAGTGAAGCATTGGAATCTAAATATGGACTCACAGGGAGGGTTCAAATCATAGAAAGTTAGAGTGTCAGTCCTCTTGTACTTAGGTCGGCATTGTGCATTTTGTATTAGATTCGGATGCAATTTCCGTGTCTCATCGCCAATAAGAAGGTCCAAGGTATACAGTAAAACTGAAGTGAAGCATCGGAATCTAAATCAGGACTCACAGGAGAGGTTCAAATCATAGAAAGGTAGAGTGTCAGTCCGCTTGTACTTAAGTCGGCATTGTGAATTTTGTATTAAATTCGGATGCAATTTCTGTGTTTCATCGCCAATAAGAAGGTCCAAGGGCTACAGTAAACCTGAAGTGAAGCATTGGAATCTAAATATGGACTTACAGGAAAGGTTCATTTCATAGAAAATTAGAGTGTCAGTCCTCTTGTACTCAAGTCGGCATTGTGCCTTTTGTATTACATTCGGATGCAATTTCTGTGTTTCATCGTCAATAAGAAGGTCCAAGGTATACAGTAAACCTGAAGTGAAGCATCGGAATCTAAAACAGGTCTCACAGGAGAGGTTCAAATCATAGAATGTTAGAGTGTCAGTAATCTTGTACTTAAGTCGGCATTGTGCCTTTTGTATTAAATTTGGATGCAATTTCTGAGTTTCATCGTCAATAAGAAGGTCCAAGCGATACAGTCAACCTGAAGTGAACCATCGGAATCTAAAACTGGACCCACAGGAAAGTTCAAATCATAGAAAGTTAGAGTGTCAGTCCTCTTGTACTTACGTCGGTATTGTACGTTTTGTATTAAATTCGGATGCAATTTCTGTGAATCATCGTCAATAAGAAGGTCAAAGGATACAGTAAAAATGAAGTGAAGCATCGGAATCTAAAACTGTACTCACAGGAGAGGTTCAATTCATAGAAGCTTAGAGTGTCAGTCCTCTTGTACTTAAGTCGGCATTGTGCTTTTGTATTAAATTCGGATGCAATTTCTGTGTTTCATCGTCACTAAGAAGGTCCAAGGGATACAGTAATCCTGACGTGAAGCATCGGAAACTAAAACTGGACTCACAGGAGAGGTTCAAATCATAGAAAATTTGAGTGTCAGTCCTCTTGTACTTATGTCGGCATTGTGCCTTTTGAATTAAATTCGGATGCAATTTCTGTGTTTCATCGTCAATAAGAAGGTCCAAGCGATACAGTAAACCTGAAGTGAAGCATCGGAATGTAAAACTGACTCACAGGAAGGGTTTAAATCATAGAAAGTGGGAGTGTCTGTTCTCTTGTATTTAAGTCGTCATTTTGCCTTTTGTATTAAATTCAGATGGAATTTCTGTGTTTCATCGTCAATAAGAAGGTCCAAGGGATAGAGTAAACCTGAAGTGAAGCATTGTAATCTAAATATGGACTCACAGGAAGGGTTCAAATCATAGAAACTGAGAGTGTCTGTCCTCTTGAACTTGGGTCGGCATTGTGCCTTTTGTATTAAATTCGGATGCAATTTCCGTGTTTCATCGTCAAAAAGATGGTCCAAGCGATACAGTAAACCTGAAGTGAAGCATCGGAATCTAAAACTGGACTCACAGGAGATGTTGAATTATAGAAAGTTAGAGTGTCAGTCCTCTTGTACTTAAGTCGGCATCGTGGCTTTTGAATTTAATTCCGATGCAATTTCTGTGTTCCATCGTCATTAAGAAGGTCCAAGGTATACAGTAAAACTGAAGTCTAGCATCGGAATCTAAAACTGGACTCACAGGAGAGGTTCAAATCATTGAAAGTTAAAGTGTCAGTCCTCTTAAACTTAAGTCTTCATTGTGCCTTTTCTATTAAATTCGGATGCAATTTCTATGTTTCATCGTCAATAAGAAGGTCCAAGGGATACAGTAAACCTGAAGTGAAGCATTGGAATCTAAATATGGACTCACAGGAAGGGTTCAAATCATAGAAAGTTAGAGTGTCAGTCCTCTTGTACTTAGGTCGGCATTGTGCATTTTGTATTAGATTCGGATGCAATTTCCGTGTTTCATCGTCAATAGGAAGGTCCAAGGTATACAGTAAACCTGAAGTGAAGCATCGGAATCTAAACCAGGACTCACAGGAGAGGTTCAAATCATTGAAAGGTAGAGTGTCAGTCCGCTTGTACTTAAGTCGGCATTGTGACTTTTATATTAAATTCGGATGCAATTTCTGTGTTTCATCGCCAATAAGAAGGTCCAAGGGCTACAGTAAACCTGAAGTGAAGCATTGGAATCTAAATATGGACTACAGGAAAGGTTCATTTCATAGAAACTTAGAGTGTCAGTCCTCTTGTACTTAGGTCGGCATTGTGAATTTTGTATTACATTCGGATGCAATTTCTGTGCTACATCGTCAATTAGAATGTCCATGGGATACAGTAAACCTGAAGTGAAGCATCGGAATCTAAAACTGAACTCACAGTAGAGGTTCAAATCATAAAAAGTTTGGGTGTCAGTACTTTACTACTTAAGTCGGCATTGTGCCTTCTGTATTAAATTCGGATGCAATTTCTGTGTTCATAGTCAATAAGAAGGTCCAAGGGATACAGTAAACCTGAAGTGAAGCATCGGAATCTAAAACTGGACCCACAGGAGAGGTTCAAATCATAGAAAGTTGGAGTGTCAGTCCTCTTGTACTTAAGTCGGCATTGTGCCTTTTGTATTAAATTCGGATGCAATTTCAGTGTTTCATCGTCAATAAGTTGGTCCAAGGTATTCAGAAAACCCTAAGTGAAGCATCGGAATCTGAAACTTGACTCACAGGAGAGGTTCAAATCATTGAAAATTAAAGTGTCAGTCCACTTGTACTTAAGCCGGCATTGTGCCTTTTGTATTAAATGCGGATGCAATTTCTGTGTTTCATCGTCAATAAGAAGGTCCATGGTATACAGTAAACCCTAAGTGAAGCATCGGAATGTAATACTGGACTCACAGGAGAGGTTCAAATCATAGATAGTTAGACTGTCAGTTCTCTTGCACTTAAGTCGGCATTGTGCCTTTTGTATTAAATTTCTGTGTTTCATCGTCACTAAGAAGGTCCAAGGGATACAGTAAACCTGAAGTGAAGCATCGGAAACTAAAACTGGTCTCACAGGAGAGGTTCAAATCATAGAAAGTTAGAGTGTCAGTCCTCTTGTACTCAGGTCGGCATTGTGCATTTTGTGTTAAATTCGGATGCAATTTCTGTGTTTCATCGTCAATAAGAAGGTCCAAGGTATACAGTTAACCTGAAGTGAAGCATCGGAATCTAAAACAGGACTCACAAGAGAGGTTCAAATCATAGATAGTTAGAGTGTCAGTCCTCTTGTACATAAGTCGGCATTGTGCCTTTTGTATTAAATTCGGATGCAATTTCTGTGCATCATCGTCAATAAGAAGGTCAAAGGTTACAGTAAAAATGAAGTGAAGCATCGGAATCTAAAACTGGACTCACAGGAGAGGTTCAATTCATCGATACTTAGAGTGTCAGTAATCTTGTACTTAAGTCGATATTGTGCCTTTTGTATTAAATTCGGATGCAATTTATGTGTTTCATCGTCAACAAGAAGGTCCAAGGTATACAGTAATCCCTAAGTGAAGCATCGGAATCTAAAATTGGACTCACAGGAGAGTTTCAAATTATAGAAAGTTAGAGTGTCAGTCCTCTTGTACTTAAGTCGGCATTGTGCCTTTTGTATTAAATTCGGATGCAATTTTTGTGTTTCTTCGTCAATAACAAGATCCAAGGTAAACAGTAAACCTGAAGTGAAGCATCGGAATCGAAAACTGGACTCACAGGAGGGGTTCAAATCATAGAATGTTAAAGTGTCAGTTCTCTTGTACTTAAGTCGGCACCGTGCCTTTTGAATTTAATTCCGATGCAATTTCTGTGTCCCATCGTCAATAAGAAGGTCCAAGGTGTACAGTAAACCTGAATTGAAGCATCGGAATCTAAAACTGGACTCACAGGAGATGTTGAATTATAGAAAGTTAGAGTGTCATTCCTCTTGTACTTAAGTCGGCATCGTGGCTTTTGAATTTAATTCCGATGCAATTTCTGTGTTCCATCGTCAATAAGAAGGTCCAAGGTATACTGTAAACCAGAAGTGAAGCATCGGAATCTAAAACTGGACTCACAGGAGAGGTTCAAATCATTGAAAGTTAAAGTGTCAGTCCTCTTGTACTTAAGTCGGCATTGTGCTTTTCTATTAAATTTGGATGCAATTTCTGTGTTTCATCGTCAATAATAAGGTCCAAGGGATACAGTAAACCTGAAGTGAAGCATTGGAATCTAAATATGGACTCACAGGAAGGGTTCAAATCATAGAAAGTTAGGGTGTCAGTCCTCTACTACTTAAGTCGGCATTGTGCCTTTTGTATTAAATTCGGATGCAATTTCTGTGTTTCATCGTCACTAAGAAGGTCCAAGGGATACAGTAAACCTGAAGTGAAGCATCGGAAACTAAAACTGGTCTCACAGGAGAGGTTCAAATCATAGAAAGTTAGAGTGTCAGTCCTCTTGTACTCAGGTCGGCATTGTGCATTTTGTATTAAATTCGGATGCAATTTCTGTGTTTCATCGTCAATAAGAAGGTCCAAGGTATACAGTTAACCTGAAGTGAAGCATCGGAATCTAAAACAGGACTCACAAGAGAGGTTCAAATCATAGATAGTTAGAGTGTCAGTCCTCTTGTACATAAGTCGGCATTGTGCCTTTTGTATTAAATTCGGATGCAATTTCTGAGTTTCATCGTCAATAAGAAGGTCCAAGCGATACAGTAAACCTGAAGTGAACCATCGGAATCTAAAACTGGACCCACAGGGAAGTTCAAATCATAGAAAGTTAGAGTGTCAGTTCTCTTGTGCTTAAGTCGGTATTGTACGTTTTGTATTAAATTCGGATGCAATTTCTGTGCATCATCGTCAATAAGAAGGTCAAAGTTTACAGTAAAAATGAAGTGAAGCATCGGAATCTAAAACTGGACTCACAGGAGAGGTTCAATTCATCGAAACTTAGAGTGTCAGTCCTCTTGTACTTAAGCCGATATTGTGCCTTTTGTATTAAATTCGGATGCAATTTATGTGTTTCATCGTCAACAAGAAGGTCCAAGGTATACAGTAATCCCTAAGTGAAGCATCGGAATCTAAAATTGGACTCACAGGAGAGTTTCAAATTATAGAAAGTTAGAGTGTCAGTCCTCTTGTACTTAAGTCGGCATTGTGCCTTTTGTATTAAATTCGGATGCAATTTTTGTGTTTCTTCGTCAATAACAAGATCCAAGGTAAACAGTAAACCTGAAGTGAAGCATCGGAATCGAAAACTGGACTCACAGGAGGGGTTCAAATCATAGAATGTTAAAGTGTCAGTTCTCTTGTACTTAAGTCGGCACCGTGCCTTTTGAATTTAATTCCGATGCAATTTCTGTGTCCCATCGTCAATAAGAAGGTCCAAGGTGTACAGTAAACCTGAGGTGAAGCATCGGAATCTAAAACTGGACTCACAGGAGATGTTGAATTATAGAAAGTTAGAGTGTCAGTCCTCTTGTACTTAAGTCGGCATCGTGGCTTTTGAATTTAATTCCGATGCAATTTCTGTGTTCCATCGTCAATAAGAAAGTCCAAGGTATACTGTAAACCAGAAGTGAAGCATCGGAATCTAAAACTGGACTCACAGGAGAGGTTCAAATCATTGAAAGTTAAAGTGTCAGTCCTCTTGTACTTAAGTCGGCATTGTGCCTTTCTATTAAATTTGGATGCAATTTCTGGGTTTCATCGTCAACAATAAGGTCCAAGGGATACAGTAAACCAGAAGTGAAGCATTGGAATCTAAATATGGACTCACAGGAAGGGTTCAAATCATAGAAAGTTAGGGTGTCAGTCCTCTACTACTTAAGTCGGCATTGTGTCTTCTGTATTAAATTCGGATGCAATTTCTGTGTTCCATCGTCAATAAGAAGGTCCAAGGTATACAGTAAACCTGAAGTGAAACATCGGAATCTAAAACTGGACTCACTGGAAGGGTTCAAATCATGGAAAGTTAGAGTGTCAGTCCTCTTGTATTTAAGTCGGCATTGTGCCTTTTGTATTAAGTTCAGATGGAATTGTGTGTTTCATCGTCAATAAAAAGGTCCAAGGAATACAGTAAACCTGAAGTGAAGCATCGGAATCGAAAACTGGACTCACAGGAGCGGTTCAAATCATAGAAAGATAGAGTGTCAGTCCTCTTGTACTTAAGTCGACATTGTGCCTTTTGTATTACATTCGGATGCAATTTCTGTGTTTCATCGTCAATAAGAAGGTCCAAGGCATACAGTAAACCTGAAGTGAAGCATCGGAATCTAAAACAGGACTCACAGGAGAGGTTCAAATCATAGAAAGTTAGAGTGTCAGTAATCTTGTACTTAAGTCGGCATTGTGCCTTTTGTATTAAATTCGGATGCAATTTCTGAATTTCATCGTCAATAAGAAGGTCCATGCGATTCAGTAAACCTGAAGTGAACCATCGGAATCTAAAACTGGACCCACAGGAAAGTTCAAATCATAGAAAGTTAGAGTGTCAGTCCTCTTGTACTTACGTCGGTATTGTACGTTTTGTATTAAATTCGGATGCAATTTCTGTGAATCATCGTCAATAAGAAGGTCAAAGGATACAGTAAAAATTAAGTGAAGCATCGGAATCTAAAACTGTACTCACAGGAGAGGTTCAATTCATAGAAGCTTAGAGTGTCAGTCCTCTTGTACTTAAGTCGGCATTGTGCCTTTTGTATTAAATTCGGATGCAATTTCTGTGTTTCATCGTCACTAAGAAGGTCCAAGGGATACAGTAATCCTGACGTGAAGCATCGGAAACTGAAACTTGACTCACAGGAGAGGTTCAAATCATACAAAATTAGAGTGTCAGTCCTCTTGTACTTATGTCGGCATTGTGCCTTGTGAATTAAATTCGGATGCAATTTCTGTGTTTCATCGTCAATACGAAGGTCCAAGCGATACAGTAAACCTGAAGTGAACCATCGGAATCTAAAACTGGACCCACAGGAAAGTTCAAATCATAGAAAGTTAGAGTGTCAGTCCTCTTGTACTTACGTCGGTATTGTACGTTTTGTATTAAATTCGGATGCAATTTCTGTGAATCTTCGTCATTTAGAAGGTCAAAGGATACAGTAAAAATGAAGTGAAGCATCGGAATCTAAAACTGTACTCACAGGAGAGGTTCAATTCATAGAAGCTTAGAGTGTCAGTCCTCTTGTACTTTAGTCGGCATTGTGCCTTTTGTATTAAATTCGGATGCAATTTCTGTGTTTCATCGTCACTAAGAAGGTCCAAGGGATACAGTAAACCTGACGTGAAGCATCGGAAACTAAAACTGGACTCACAGGAGAGGTTCAAATCATAGAAAATTAGAGTGTCAGTCATCTTGTACTTATGTCGGCATTGTGCCTTTTGAATTAAATTCGGATGCAATTTCTTTGTTTCATCGTCAATAACAAAATCCAAGGTAAACAGTAAACCTGAAGTGAAGCATCGGAATGTAAAACTGGACTCACAGGAAGGGTTCAAATCATAGAAAGTTGGAGTGCCTGTTCTCTTGTATTTAAGTCGTCATTTTGCCTTTTGTATTAAATTCAGATGGAATTTCTGTGTTTCATCGTCAATAAGAAGGTCCAAGGGATACAGTAAACCTGAAGTGAAGCATCGGAATCGAAAACTGGACTCACAGGACAGGTTCATATCATAGAAAGTTAGAGTGTCAGTCCTCTTGTACTTAAGTTGGCATTGTGCTTTTTCTATTAAATTCGGATGCAATTTCTGTGTTTCATCGTCAATAAGAAGGTCCAAGGGATACAGTAAACCTGAAGTGAAGCATTGTAATCTAAATATGGACTCACAGGAAGGGTTCAAATCATAGAAACTGAGAGTGTCTGTCCTCTTGTACTTAGGTCGGCATTGTGCATTTTGTATTAGATTCGGATGCAATTTCCGTGTTTCATCGTCAATAAGAAGGTCCAAGGTATACAGTAAACCTGAAGTGAAGCATCGGAATCTAAACCAGGACTCACAGGAGAGGTTCAAATCATAGAAAGGTAGAGTGTCAGTCCGCTTGTACTTAAGTCGGCATTGTGACTTTTGTATTAAATTCGGATGCAATTTCTGTGTTTCATCGCCAATAAGAAGGTCCAAGGGCTACAGTAAACCTGAAGTGAAGCATTGGAATCTAAATATGGACTACAGGAAAGGTTCATTTCATAGAAAATTAGAGTGTCAGTCCTCTTGTACTTAGGTCGGCATTGTGAATTTTGTATTACATTCGGATGCAATTTCTGTGCTACATCGTCAATAAGAAGGTCCATGGGATACAGTAAAACCTGAAGTGAAGCATCGGAATCTAAAACTGGACTCACAGGAGAGGTGCAAATCATAGAAAGTTAGGGTGTCAGTCCTCTACTACTTAAGTCGGCATTGTGCCTTCTGTATTAAATTCGGATGCAATTTCTGTGTTTCATCGTCAATAAGAAGTTCCAAGGGATACAGTAAATCTGAAGTGAAGCATTGGAATCTAAAACTGGACTCACAGGAGAGGTTCAAATCATAGAAAGTTGGAGTGTCAGTCCTCTTGTACTTAAGTCGGCATTGTGCCTTTTGTATTAAATACGGATGCAATTTCAGTGTTTCATCGTCAATATGATGGTCTAAGGTATACAGAAAACCCTAAGTGAAGCATCGGAATCTGAAACTTGACTCACAGGAGAGGTTCAACTCATTGAAAATTGAAGTGTCAGTCCTCTTGTACTTAAGCCGGCATTGTGCCTTTTGTATTAAATTCGGATGCAATTTCTGTGTTTCATCGTCACTAAGAAGGTCCAAGGGATACAGTAATCCTGACGTGAAGCATCGGAAACTAAAACTGGACTCACAGGAGAGGTTCAAATCATAGAAAATTAGAGTGTCAGTCCTCTTGTACTTATGTCGGCATTGTGCCTTGTGAATTAAATTCGGATGCAATTTCTGTGTTTCATCGTCAATACGAAGGTCCAAGCGATACAGTAAACCTGAAGTGAACCATCGGAATCTAAAACTGGACCCACAGGAAAGTTCAAATCATAGAAAGTTAGAGTGTCAGTCCTCTTGTACTTACGTCGGTATTGTACGTTTTGTATTAAATTCGGATGCAATTTCTGTGAATCATCGTCAATTAGAAGGTCAAAGGATACAGTAAAAATGAAGTGAAGCATCTGAATCTAAAACTGTACTCACAGGAGAGGTTCAATTCATAGAAGCTTAGAGTGTCAGTCCTCTTGTACTTTAGTCGGCATTGTGCCTTTTGTATTAAATTCGGATGCAATTTCTGTGTTTCATCGTCACTAAGAAGGTCCAAGGGATACAGTAAACCTGACGTGAAGCATCGGAAACTAAAACTGGACTCACAGGAGAGTTTCAAATCATAGAAAATTAGAGTGTCAGTCCTCTTGTACTTATGTCGGCATTGTGCCTTTTGAACTAAATTCGGATGCAATTTCTTTGTTTCATCGTCAATAACAAAATCCAAGGTAAACAGTAAACCTGAAGTGAAGCATCGGAATGTAAAACTGGACTCACAGGAAGGGTTCAAATCATAGAAAGTTGGAGTGTCTGTTCTCTTGTATTTAAGTCGTCATTTTGCCTTTTGTGTTAAATTCAGATGGAATTTCTGTGTTTCATCGTCAATAAGAAGGTCCAAGGGATACAGTAAACCTGAAGTGAAGCATCGGAATCGAAAACTGGACTCACAGGACAGGTTCATATCATAGAAAGTTAGAGTGTCAGTCCTCTTGTACTTAAGTTGGCATTGTGCTTTTTCTATTAAATTCGGATGCAATTTCTGTGTTTCATCGTCAATAAGAAGGTCCAAGGGATACAGTAAACCTGAAGTGAAGCATTGTAATCTAAATATGGACTCACAGGAAGGGTTCAAATCATAGAAACTGAGAGTGTCTGTCCTCTTGTACTTAGGTCGGCATTGTGCATTTTGTATTAGATTCGGATGCAATTTCCGTGTTTCATCGTCAATAAGAAGGTCCAAGGTATACAGTAAACCTGAAGTGAAGCATCGGAATCTAAACCAGGACTCACAGGAGAGGTTCAAATCATAGAAAGGTAGAGTGTCAGTCCGCTTGTACTTAAGTCGGCATTGTGACTTTTGTATTAAATTCGGATGCAATTTCTGTGTTTCATCGCCAATAAGAAGGTCCAAGGGCTACAGTAAACCTGAAGTGAAGCATTGGAATCTAAATATGGACTACAGGAAAGGTTCATTTCATAGAAAATTAGAGTGTCAGTCCTCTTGTACTTAGGTCGGCATTGTGAATTTTGTATTACATTCGGATGCAATTTCTGTGCTACATCGTCAATAAGAAGGTCCATGGGATACAGTAAACCTGAAGTGAAGCATCGGAATCTAAAACTGGACTCACAGGAGAGGTGCAAATCATAGAACGTTAGGGTGTCAGTCCTCTACTACTTAAGTCGGCATTGTGCCTTCTGTATTAAATTCGGATGCAATTTCTGTGTTTCATCGTCAATAAGAAGTTCCAAGGGATACAGTAAACCTGAAGTGAAGCATCGGAATCTAAAACTGGACTCACAGGAGAGGTTCAAATCATAGAAAGTTGGAGTGTCAGTCCTCTTGTACTTAAGTCGGCATTGTGCCTTTTGTATTAAATACGGATGCAATTTCAGTGTTTCATCGTCAATATGATGGTCTAAGGTATACAGAAAACCCTAAGTGAAGCATCGGAATCTGAAACTTGACTCACAGGAGAGGTTCAACTCATTGAAAATTGAAGTGTCAGTCCTCTTGTACTTAAGCCGGCATTGTGCCTTTTGTATTAAATTCGGATGCAATTTCTGTGTTTCATCGTCACTAAGAAGGTCCAAGGGATACAGTAATCCTGACGTGAAGCATCGGAAACTAAAACTGGACTCACAGGAGAGGTTCAAATCATAGAAAATTAGAGTGTCAGTCCTCTTGTACTTATGTCGGCATTGTGCCTTGTGAATTAAATTCGGATGCAATTTCTGTGTTTCATCGTCAATACGAAGGTCCAAGCGATACAGTAAACCTGAAGTGAACCATCGGAATCTAAAACTGGACCCACAGGAAAGTTCAAATCATAGAAAGTTAGAGTGTCAGTCCTCTTGTACTTACGTCGGTATTGTACGTTTTGTATTAAATTCGGATGCAATTTCTGTGAATCATCGTCAATTAGAAGGTCAAAGGATACAGTAAAAATGAAGTGAAGCATCGGAATCTAAAACTGTACTCACAGGAGAGGTTCAATTCATAGAAGCTTAGAGTGTCAGTCCTCTTGTACATTAGTCGGCATTGTGCCTTTTGTATTAAATTCGGATGCAATTTCTGTGTTTCATCGTCACTAAGAAGGTCCAAGGGATACAGTAAACCTGACGTGAAGCATCGGAAACTAAAACTGGACTCACAGGAGAGGTTCAAATCATAGAAAATTAGAGTGTCAGTCCTCTTGTACTTATGTCGGCATTGTGCCTTTTGAATTAAATTCGGATGCAATTTCTTTGTTTCATCGTCAATAACAAAATCCAAGGTAAACATTAAACCTGAAGTGAAGCATCGGAATGTAAAACTGGACTCACAGGAAGGGTTCAAATCATAGAAAGTTGGAGTGTCTGTTCTCTTGTATTTAAGTCGTCATTTTGCCTTTTGTATTAAATTCAGATGGAATTTCTTTGTTTCATCTTCAATAAGAAGGTCCAAGGGATACAGTAAACCTGAAGTGAAGCATCGGAATCGAAAACTGGACTCACAGGACAGGTTCATATCATAGAAAGTTAGAGTGTCAGTCCTCTTGTACTTAAGTTGGCATTGTGCTTTTTCTATTAAATTCGGATGCAATTTCTGTGTTTCATCGTCAATAAGAAGGTCCAAGGGATACAGTAAACCTGAAGTGAAGCATTGTAATCTAAATATGGACTCACAGGAAGGGTTCAAATCATAGAAACTGAGAGTGTCTGTCCTCTTGTACTTAGGTCGGCATTGTGCATTTTGTATTGGATTCGGATGCAATTTCCGTGTTTCATCGTCAATAAGAAGGTCCAAGGTATACAGTAAACCTGAAATGAAGCATCGGAATCTAAACCAGGACTCACAGGAGAGGTTCAAATCATAGAAAGGTAGAGTGTCAGTCCGCTTGTACTTAAGTCGGCATTGTGATTTTTGTATTAAATTCGGATGCAATTTCTGTGTTTCATCGCCAATAAGAAGGTCCAAGGGCTACAGTAAACCTGAAGTGAAGCATTGGAATCTAAATATGGACTACAGGAAAGGTTCATTTCATAGAAAATTAGAGTGTCAGTCCTCTTGTACTTAGGTCGGCATTGTGAATTTTGTATTACATTCGGATGCAATTTCTGTGCTACATCGTCAATAAGAAGGTCCATGGGATACAGTAAACCTGAAGTGAAGCATCGGAATCTAAAACTGGACTCACAGGAGAGGTGCAAATCATAGAAAGTTAGGGTGTCAGTCCTCTACTACTTAAGTCGGCATTGTGCCTTCTGTATTAAATTCGGATGCAATTTCTGTGTTTCATCGTCAATAAGAAGTTCCACGGGATACAGTAAACCTGAAGTGAAGCATCGGAATCTAAAACTGGACTCACAGGAGAGGTTCAAATCATAGAAAGTTGGAGTGTCAGTCCTCTTGTACTTAAGTCGGCATTGTGCCTTTTGTATTAAATACGGATGCAATTTCAGTGTTTCATCGTCAATATGATGGTCTAAGGTATACAGAATACCCTAAGTGAGGCATCGGAATCTGAAACTTGACTCACAGGAGAGGTTCAACTCATTGAAAATTGAAGTGTCAGTCCTCTTGTACTTAAGCCGGCATTGTGCCTTTTGTATTAAATTCGGATGCAATTTCTGTGTTTCATCGTCACTAAGAAGGTCCAAGGGATACAGTAAACCTGAAGTGAAGCATCGGAAACTAAAACTGGTCTCACAGGAGAGGTTCAAATCATAGAAAGTTAGAGTGTCAGTCCTCTTGTACTCAAGTCGGCATTGTGCCTTTTGTATTACATTCGGATGCAATTTCTGTGTTTCATCGTCAATAAGATGGTCCAAGGTATACAGTAAACCTGATGTGAAGCATCGGAATCTAAAACAGAACTCACAGGAGAGGTTCAAATCATAGAAAGTTAGAGTGTCAGTCCTCTTGTACTTAAGCCGGCATTGTGCCTTTTGTATTAAATTCGGATGCAATTTCTGTGTTTCATCGTCACTAAGAAGGTCCAAGGGATACAGTAAACCTGAAGTGAAGCATCGGAAACTAAAACTGGTCTCACAGGAGAGGTTCAAATCATAGAAAGTTAGAGTGTCAGTCCTCTTGTACTCAAGTCGGCATTGTGCCTTTTGTATTAAATTCGGATGCAATTTCTGAGTTTCAACGTCACTAAGAGGGTCCAAGCGAAAAGCAAACCTGAAGTGAACCATCGGAATCTAAAACTGGACCCACAGGAAAGTTCAAATCATAGAAAGTTAGAGTGACAGTCCTCTTGTACTTACGTCGGTATTGTACGTTTTGTATTAAATTTGGATGCAATTTTTGTGCATCATCGTCAATAAGAAGGTCAAAGGATACAGTAAAAATGAAGTGAAGCATCGGAATCTATAACTGGACTCACAGGAGAGGTTCAATTCACAGAAACTTAGAGTGACATTCCTCTTGTACTTAAGTCGACATTGTGCCTTTGTATTAAATTCGGATGCAATTTCTGTGTTTCATCGTCAATAAGAAGGTCGAAGGTATACAGTAATCCATAAGTGAAGCATCGGAATTTAAAATTGGCCTCACAGGAGAGTTTCAAATTATAGAAAGTTAGAGTGTCAGTCCTCTTGTACTTAAGTCGGCATTGTGCCTTTTGTATTAAATTCCAATGCAATTTCTGTGTTTCATCGTCACTAAGAAGGTCCAAGGGATACAGTAAACCTGACGTGAAGCATCGGAAACTAAAACTGGACTCACAGGAGAGGTTCAGATCATAGAAAATTAGAGTGTCAGTCCTCTTGTACTTATGTCGGCATTGTGCCTTTTGAATTAAATTCGGATGCAATTTCTGTGTTTCATCGTCAATAAGAAGATCCAAGGTAAACAGTAAACCTGAGGTGAAGCATCGGAATGTAAAACTGGACTCACAAGGAAGGGTTCAAATCATAGAAAGTTGGAGTGTCAGTCCTCTTGTATTTAAGTCGGCATTTTGCCTTTTGTATTAAATTCAGATAGAATATCTGTGTTTCATCGTCAATAAGATGGTCCAAGGGATACAGTAAACCTGAAGTGAAGCATCGGAATCTAAAACTGTACTCACAGGAGATGTTGAATTATAGAAAGTTAGAGTGTCAGTCCTCTTGTACTTAAGTCGGCATCGTGGCTTTTGAATTTAATTCCGATGCAATTTCTGTGTTCCATCGTCAATAAGAAGGTCCAAGGTATACAGTAAACATGAAGTGAAGAATCGGAATCTAAAACTGAACTCACAGGAGAGGTTCAAATCATTGAAAGTTGAAGTGTCAGTCCTCTTGTACTTAAGTCGGCATTGTGCCTTTTCTATTATATTCGGATGCAATATCTGTGTTTCATCGTCAATAAGAAGGTCCAAGGTAAACAGTAAACCTGAAGTGAAGCATCGGAATCTAAAACTGGACTCACAGGAAGGGTTAAAATCATGGAAAGTTAGAGTGTCAGTCCTCTTGTATTTAAGTCGGCATTGTCACTTTTGTATTAAATTCTGAGGGAATTGTGTGTTTCATCGTCCATAAGAAGGTCCACGGGATACAGTAAACCTGAAGTGAAGCATCGGAATCGAAAACTGGACTCACAGGAGAGGTTCAAATCATAGAAAGATAGAGTGTCAGTCCTCTTGTACTTAAGTCGGCATTGTGACTATTGTATTAAATTCGGATGCAATTTCGGTGTTTTATCGTTAATAAGAAGGTCCAAGGTATACAGTAAACCTGAAGTGAAGCTTCAAAATCTAAAACTGGACTCACAGGAGAGGTTCAAATCATAGAAAGTTAGAGCGTCAGTCCTCTTGTACTTAAGTCGACATTGTGCCTTTTGTATTACATTCGGATGCAATTTCTGTGTTTCATCGTCAATAAGAAGGTCCAAGGGATACAGTAAACCTGAAGTGAAGCATCGGAATCTAAAACTGGACTCACAGGAGATGTTGAATTACAGAAGGTAGAGTGTCAGTCCTCTTGTACTTAAGTCGGCATCGTGGCTTTTGAATTTAATTCCGATGCAATTTCAGTGTTCCATCGTCAATAAGAAGGTCCAAGGTATACAGTACACCTGAAGTGAAGCATCGGAATCTACAACTGGACTCACAGGAGCGGTTCAAATCATTGAAAGTTAAAGTGTCAGTCCTCTTGTACATAAGTCGGCACCGTGCATTTTGAATTTAATTCCGATGCAATTTCTGTGCTACATCGTCAATAAGAAGGTCCATGGGATACAGTAAACCTGAAGTGAAGCATCGGAAACTATAACTGGACTCACAGGAGTGGTTCAAATCATAGAAAGTTAGGGTGTCAGTCCTCTAATACTTAAGTCGGCATTGTGCCTTCTGTATTAAATTCGGATGCAATTTCTGTGTTTCATCGTCAATATGAAGGTCCAAGGGATACAGTAAACATGAAGTGAAGCATCGGAATCTAAAACTGGACTCACAGGAGAGGTTCAAATCATAGATAGTTAGTCTGTCAGTTCTCTTGTACTTAAGTCGGCATTGTGTCTTTTGCATTAAATTCGGATGCAATTTCTGTGTTTCATCGTCACTAAGGTGGTCCCAGGGATACAGTAAAACTGAACTGAAGCATCGGAAACTAAAACTCGTCTCACAGGAGAGGTTCAAATCATAGAAATTTAAAGTGTCAGTCCTCTTGTACTCAAGATGGCATTGTGTCTTTTGTATTACATTCGGATGCAATTTCTGTGTTTCATCGTCAATAAGAAGGTCCAAGGTATACAGTAAACCTGAAGTGAAGCATCGGAATCTAAAACTGGACCCACAGGAAAGTTCAAATCATAGAAAGTTAGAGTGTCAGTACTCTTGTACTTAAGTCGGTATTGTACGTTTTGTATTAAATTCGGGTGCAATTTCTGTGCATCATCGTCAATAAGAATGTCAAAGGATACAGTAAAAATGAAGGGAAGCATCGGAATCTAAAACTGGACTCACTGGACATGTTCAATTCATAGAAACTTAGAGTGTCAGTCCTCTTGTTCTTAAGTCGACATTGTGCCTTTTGTATTAAATTCGGATGCAATTTCTGTGTTTCATCGTCAATTGAAGGTCCAAGGTATACGGTAATACCTAAGTGAGGCATCGGAATCTAAAATTGGACTCACAGGAGAGTTTCAAATTATAGAAAGTTAGAGTCTCAGTCCTCTTGTACTTAAGTCGGCATTGTGCTTTTGTATTAAATTCGGATGCAATTTCTGTGTTTCGTCGTCACTAAGAAGGTCCAAGGGATACAGTAAACCTGACGTGAAGCATCGGAAACTAAAACTGGACTCACAGGAGAGGTTCAAATCATAGAAAATTAGAGTGTCAGTCCTCTTGTACTTATGTCGGCATTGTGCCTTTTGAATTAAATTCGGATGCAATTTCTGTGTTTCATCGTCAATAACAAGATCCAAGGTAAACAGTAAACCTGAAGTGAAGCATCGGAATCTAAAACTGGACTCACAGGAAGGGTTCAAATCATAGAAAGTCGGAGTGACAGTCCTCTTGTATTTAAGTCGGCATTTTGCCTTTTGTAATACATTCAGATGGAATTTCTGTGTTTCATCGTCAACAAGAAGGTCCAAGGGATACAGTAAACCTGAAGTGAAGCATCGGAATCGAAAACTGGACTCACAGGACGGGTTCAAATCATAGTAAGTTAGAGTGTCAGTCCTCTTGTACATAAGTTGGCATTGTGCTTTTTCTATTAAATTCGGATGCAATTTCTGTGTTTCATCGTCAATAAGAAGGTCCAAAGTATACAGTAAACCTGAAGTGAAGTATCGGAATCTAAACCAGGACTCACAGGAGATGTTCAAATCATAGAAAGTTAGAGTGTCAGTCCGCTTGTACTTGAGTCGGCATTGTGATTTTGGATTAAATTCGGATGCAATTTCTGTGTTCCATCGTCAATAAGAAGGTCCAAGGTAAACAGTAAACCTGAAGTGAAGCATCGGAATCTAAAACTGGACTCACAGGAGAGGTTCAAAACATAGAAAGTTAGTGTGTCAGTCCTCTTGTACTTAGGTCGGCATTGTGCCTTTTGTATTACATTCGGATGCAATTTCTCTGCTACATCGTCAATAAGAAGGTCCAAGGGATACAGTAAACCTGAAGTGAAGCATCGGAATCTAAAACTGGACTCACAGGAGAGGTTCAAATCATAGAAAGTTAGAGTGTCAGTCCTCTTGTACTTAAGACGGCATTGTGCATCTTGTATTAATCTCGGATGCAATTTCTGTGTTTCATCGTCAATAAGAAGGTCCAAGGAATACAGTAAACCTGAAGTGAAGAATCGGAATCTACAACTGGACTCACAGGAGCGGTTCAAATAATAGAAAGTTAGAGTGTCAGCCCTCTAGTACTTAAGTCGGTATTGTGCCATTTGTATTAAATTCGGATGCAATTTCTGTGTTTCATCGTCAATAAGAAGGTCCAAGTTATACAGTAAACCTGAAGTGAAGCATCGGAATCCAATACTGGACTCACAGGAGAGGTTCAAATCATGGAAAGTTGGAGTGTCAGTCCTATTGTACTTAAGTTGGCATTGTGCTTTTTCTATTAAATTCGGATGCAATTTCTGTGTTTCATCGTCAATAAGAAGGTCCAAGGGATACAGTAAACCTGAAGTGAAGCATTGTAATCTAAATATGGACTCACAGGAAGGGTTCAAATCATAGAAACTGAGAGTGTCTGTCCTCTTGTACTTAGGTCGGCATTGTGCCTTTTGTATTAAATTCGGATGCAATTTCCGTGTTTCATCGTCAAAAAGATGGTCCAAGTGATTCAGTAAACCTGAAGTGAAGCATCGGAATCTAAAACTGGACTCACAGGAGATGTTGAATTATAGAAAGTTAGAGTGTCAGTCCTCTTGTACTTAAGTCGGCATCGTGGCTTTTGAATTTAATTCCGATGCAATTTCTGTGTTCCATCGTCAATAAGAAGGTCGAAGGTATACAGTAAACCTGAAGTCAAGCATCGGAATCTAAAACTGGACTCACAGGAGAGGTTCAAATCATTGAAAGTTAAAGTGTCAGTCCTCTTAAACTTAAGTCGTCATTGTGCCTTTTCTATTAAATTCGGATGCAATTTCTGTGTTTCATCGTCAATAAGAAGGTCCAAGGGATACAGTAAACCTGAAGTGAAGCATTGGAATCTAAATATGGACTCACAGGAAGGGTTCAAATCGTAGAAAGTTACAGTGTCAGTCCTCTTGTACTTAGGTCGGCATTGTGCATTTAGTATTAGATTCGGATGCAATTTCCGTGTTTCATCGTCAATGAGAAGGTCCAAGGTATACAGAAAACCTGAAGTGAAGCATCGGAATCTAAACCAGGACTCACAGGAGAGGTTCCAATCATAGAAAGGTAGGGTGTCAGTCCGCTTGTACATAAGTCGGCAGTGTGACTTTTGTATTAAATTCGGATGCAATTTCTGTGTTTCATCGCCAATAAGAAGGTCCAAGGGCTACAGTAAACCTGAAGTGAAGCATTGGAATCTAAATATGGACTTACAGGAAAGGTTCATTTCATAGAAAATTAGAGTGTCAGTCCTCTTGTACTTAGGTCGGCATTGTGAATTTTGTATTACATTCGGATGCAATTTCTGTGCTACATCGTCAATAAGAAGGTCCATGGGATACAGTAAACCTGAAGTGAAGCATCGGAATCTAAAACTGGACTCACAGGAGAGGTGCAAATCATAGAAAGTTAGGGTGTCAGTCCTCTACTACTTAAGTCGGCATTGTGCCTTCTGTATTAAATTCGGATGCAATTTCTGTGTTTCATCGTCAATAAGAAGGTCCAAGGGATACAGTAAACCTGAAGTGAAGCATCGGAATCTAAAACTGGACTCACAGGAGTGGTTCAAATCATAGAAAGTTGGAGTGTCAGTCCTCTTGTACTTAAGTCGGCATTGTGCCTTTTGTATTAAATTCGGATGCAATTTCAGTGTTTCATCGTCAATATGATGGTCTAAGGTATACAGAAAACCCTAAGTGAAGCATCGGAATCTGAAACTTGACTCACAGGAGAGGTTCAACTCATTGAAAATTAAAGTGTCAGTCCTCTTGTACTTAAGCCGGCATTGTGCCTTTTGTATTAAATTCGGATGCAATTTCTGTGTTTCATCGTCACTAAGAAGGTCCAAGGGATACAGTAAACCTGAAGTGAAGCATCGGAATCTCAAACTTGACTCACAGGAGGGGTTCAAATCATAGAAAGTTAGAGTGTCATTCCTCTTGTACTTAAGTCGGCATTGTGCATTTTGTATTAAATTCGGATGCAATTTCTGTGTTTCATCGTCAATAAGAAGGTCCATGGTATTCAGTAAACCCTAAGTGAAGCATCGGAATCTTAAACTGGACTCACAGGAGAGGTTCAAATCATAGATAGTTAGACTGTCAGTTCTCTTGTACTTAAGTCGGCATTGTGCCTTTTGTATTAAATTCGGATGCAATTTTTGTGCATCATCGTCAATAAGAAGGTCAAAGGAGACAGTAAAAATGAAGTGAAGCATCGGACTCTATAACTGGACTCACAGGAGAGGTTCAATTCATAGATACTTAGAGTGACAGTCCTCTTGTACTTAAGTCGACATTGTGCCTTTGTATTAAATTCGGATGCAATATCTGTGTTTCATCGTCAATAAGAAGGTCCAAGGTAATCAGTAAACCTTAAGTGAAGCATCGGAATGTAAAACTGGACTCACAAGGAAGGGTTCAAGTCATAGAAAGTTAGAGTGTCAGTCCTCTTGTACTTAGGTCGGCATTGTGCATTTTGTATCAGATTCGGATGCAATTTCCGTGTTTCATCGTCAATCAGAAGGTCCAAGGTATACAGTAAACCTGAAGTGAAGCGTCGGAATCTAAACGAGGACTCACAGGAGAGGTTCAAATCATAGAAAGGTAGAGTGTCAGTCCGCTTGTACTTATGTCGGCATTGTGACTTTTGTATTAAATTCGGATGGAATTTCTGTGTTTCATCGCCAATAAGAAGGTCCAAGGGATACAGTAAACCTGAAGTGAAGCATTGGAATCTAAATATGGACTCACAGGAAAGGTTCAATTCATAGAAAATTAGAGTATCAGTCCTCTTGTACTTATGTCGGCATTGTGAATTTTGTATTAAATTCGGATGCAATTTCTGTGTTTCATCGTCAATAAGAATGTCCAAGGTATACAGTAAACCTGAAGTGAAGCATCGGAATCGAAACCAGGACTCACAGGAGAGGTTCAAATCATAGAAAATTAGAGTCTCAGTCCGCTTGTACTTAAGTCGGCATTGTGACTTTTGTATTAAATTTCGGAATCAATTTCTGTGTTCCATCGTCAATAAGAAGGTCCAAGGTAATCAGTAAACCTTAAGTGAAGCATCGGAATCTAAAACTGGACTCACAGGAGAGGTTGAAATCACAGAAAGTTAGAGTGTCAGTCCTCTTGTACTTAAGTCGGCATTGTGCCTTTTGTATTAAATTCGGATGCAATTTCTGTGTTTCATCGTCACTAATAAGGTCCAAGGGATACAGTAAACCTGAAGTGAAGCATCGGAAACTAAAACTGGACTCACAGGAGAGGTTCAAATCATAGAAAATTGGAGTGTCAGTCCTTTTGTACTTAAGCCGCCATTGTGCCTTTTGTATTAAATTCGGATGCAATTTCTGTGTTTCACCGTCAATAAGAAGGTCCAAGGTATACAGTAAACCTGAAGTGAAGCATCGGAATCTAAAACTGGACTCACAGGAAGGGTTCAAATCATGGAAAGTTAGAGTGTCAGTCCTCTTGTATTTAAGTCGGCATTGTGCCTTTTGTATTAAATTCTGAGGGAATTGTGTGTTTCATCGTCCATAAGAAGGTCCAAGGGAAACAGTAAACCTGAAGTGAAGCATCGGAATCGAAAACTGGACTCACAGGAGAGGTTCAAATCATAGAAAGATAGAGTGTCAGTCCTCTAGTACTTAAGTCGGCATTGTGACTATTGAATTAAATTCGGATGCAATTTCGTTGTTTTATCGTTAATAAGAAGGTCCAAGGTATACAGTAAACCTGAAGTGAAGCTTCGGAATCTAAAACTGGACTCACAGGAGAGGTTCAAATCATAGAAAGTTAGAGCGTCAGTCCTCTTGTACTTAAGTCGACATTGTGCCTTTTGTATTACATTCGGATGCAATTTCTGTGTTCCATCGTCAATAAGGATGTCCAAGGGATACAGTAAACCTGAAGTGAAGCATCGGATTCGAAAACTGGACTCACACGAGAGGTTCAAATCATAGAAAGTGAAAGTGTCAGTCCTCTTGTACTTAAGTCGGCACCGTGCCTTTTGAATTTAATTCCGATGCAATTTCTGTGTTCCATCGTCAATAAGAAGGTCCAAGGTATACAGTAAACCTGAAGTGAAGCATCGGAATCTAAAACTGGACTCACAGGAAATGTTGAATTACAGAAGGTTAGAGTGTCAGTCCTCTTGTACTTAAGTCGGGATCGTGGCTTTTGAATTTAATTTCGATGCAATTTCTGTGTTCCATCGTCAATAAGAAGGTCCAAGGTATACAGTACACCTGAAGTGAAGCATCGGAATCTACAACTGGACTCACAGGAGCGGTTCAAATCATTGAAAGTTAAAGTGTCAGTCCTCTTGTACTTAAGTCGGCACCGTGCCTTTTGAATTTAATTCCGATGCAATTTCTGTGTTCCATCAACAATAAGAAGGTCCAAGGTATACAGTAAACCTGAAGTGAAGCATCGGAATCTGAACCAGGACTCACAGGAGAGGTTCTATTCATAGAAAGTTAGAGTGTCAGTCCACTTGTACTTAAGTCGGCATTGTGACTTTTGTATTACATTCGGATGCAATTTCTGTGCTACATCGTCAATAAGAAGGTCCATGGGATACAGTAAACCTGAAGTGAAGCATCGGAAACTATAACTGGACTCACAGGAGTGGTTCAAATCATAGAAAGTTAGGGTGTCAGTCCTCTACTGCTTAAGTCGGCATTGTGCCTTCTGTATTAAATTCGGATGCAATTTCTGTGTTTCATCGTCAATATGAAGGTCCAAGGGATACAGTAAACATGAAGTGAAGCATCGGAATCTAAAACTGGACTCACAGGAGAGGTTCAAATCATAGATAGTTAGTCTGTCAGTTCTCTTGTACTTAAGTCGGCATTGTGTCTTTTGCATTAAATTCGGATGCAATTTCTGTGTTTCAACGTCACTAAGAAGGTCCAAGGGATACAGTAAACCTGAACTGAAGCATCGGAAACTAGAACTCGTCTCACAGGAGAGGTTCAAATCATAGAAAGTTAAAGTGTCAGTCCTCTTGTACTCAAGATGGCATTGTGTCTTTTGTATTACATTCGTATGCAATTTCTGTGTTTCATCGTCAATAAGAAGGTCCAAGGTATACAGTAAACCTGAAGTGAAGCATCGGAATCTAAAACAGGACTCACAGGAGAGGTTCAAATCATAGAAAGTTAGAGTGTCAGTCCTCTTGTACTTAAGTCGGCATTGTGCCTTATGTATTAAATTCGGATGCAATTTCTGAGTTTCATTGTCAATAAGAAGGTCCAAGCGATACAGTAAACCTGAAGTGAACCATCGGAATCTAAAACTGGACCCACAGGAAAGTTCAAATCATAGAAAGTTAGAGCGTCAGTACTCTTGTACTTAAGTCGGTATTGTACGTTTTGTATTAAATTCGGGTGCAATTTCTGTGCTTCATCGTCAATAAGAATGTCAAAGGATACAGTAAAAATGAAGTGAAGCATCGGAATCTAAAACTGGACTCACTGGAGAGGTTCAATTCATAGAAACTTAGAGTGTCAGTCCTCTTGTTCTTAAGTCGACATTGTGCCTTTTGTATTAAATTCGGATGCAATTTCTGTGTTTCATCGTCAATTGAAGGTCGAAGGTATACAGTAATACCTAAGTGAGGCATCGGAATCTAAAATTGGACTCACAGGAGAGTTTCAAATTATAGAAAGTTAGAGTTTCAGTCCTCTTGAACTTAAGTCGGCATTGTGCCTTTTGTATTAAATTCGGATGCAATTTCTGTGTTTCGTCGTCACTAAGAAGGTCTAAGGGATACAGTAAACCTGACGTGAAGCATCGGAAACTAAAACTGGACTCACAGGAGAGGTTCAAATAATAGAAAATTAGAGTGTCAGTCCTCTTGTACTTATGTCGGCATTGTGCCTTTTGAATTAAATTCGGATGCAATTTCTGTGTTTCATCGTCAATAACAAGATCCAAGGTAAACAGTAAACCTGAAGTGAAGCATCGGAATCTAAAACTGGACTCACAGGAAGGGTTCAAATCATAGAAAGTTGGAGTGTCAGTCCTCTTGTATTTAAGTTGGCATTTTGCCTTTTGTATTACATTCAGATGGAATTTCTGTGTTTCATCGTCAATAAGAAGGTCCAAGGGATACAGTAAACCTGAAGTGAAGCGTCGGAATCGAAAACTGGACTCAAAGGACGGGTTCAAATCATAGAAAGTTAGAGTGTCAGTCCTCTTGTACTTAAGTTGGCATTGTGCTTTTACTATTAAATTCGGATGCAATTTCTGTGTTTCATCGTCAATCAGAAGGTCCAAAGTATACAGTAAACCGGAAGTGAAGTATCGGAATCTAAACCAGGACTCACAGGAGATGTTCTATTCATAGAAAGTTAGAGTGTCAGCCCTCTAGTACTTAAGTCGGCATTGTGCCATTTGTATTAAATTCGGATGCAATTTCTGTGTTTCATCGTCAATAAGAAGGTCCAAGTTATACAGTAAACCTGAAGTGAAGCATCGGAATCCAATACTGGACTCACAGGAGAGGTTCAAATCATGGAAAGTTGGAGTGTCAGTCCTCTTGTACTTAGGTCGGCATTGTGCCTTTTGTATTAAATTCGTATGCAATTTTTGTGTTTCATCGTCACAAAGAAGGTCCAAGGGATACAGTAAACCTGAAGTAAAGCATCGGAAACTAAAACTTTACTCACTGGAGAGGTTCAAATTATAGAAAGTTAGAGTGTCAGTCCTATTGTATTTAAGTCGGCATAGTGCCTTTTGTATTAAATTCGGATGCAATTTCTGTGTTTCATCGTCAATAAGAGGGTCCGAGGGATACAGTAATCCTGAAGTCAAGCATCGGAATCTAAAACTGGACTCACAGGAGAGGTTCAAATCATATAAAGTAAGAAAGTCAGTCCTCTTGTACTTAAGTCGCGATTGTGCCTTTGGTATTAAATTCGGTTGAAATTTCTGTGTTTCATCGTCAATAAGAAGGTCCAAGGGATACAGTAAACTTGAAGTGAAGCATCAGAATCAAAAACTGGACTCACAGGAGAGGTTCAAATCATAGAAAGTTAGAGTGTCTGTCCTCTTGTACATAAGTCGGCATTGTGCCATTTGTGTTGAATTCGGATGCAATTTCTGTGTTTCATCGTCAATAAGAAGGACCATGGTATACAGTAAACCTGAAGTGAAGCTACGGAAACTAAAACTGGACTCACTGGAGAGGTTGGGATCAAAGAATATTAGAGTGGCAATCCTCTTGTACTTAAGTCGGCATTGTGCCTTTTGTATTAAATTCGGATTAAATTTATGTGTTTCTTCGTCAATAAGAGGGTCCGAGGGATACAGTAAACCTTACGTGAAGCATCGGAATCTAAAACTTGACTCACAGGAGAGGTTCAAATCATAGAAAGTTAGAGTGTCATTCCTCTTGTACTTAAGACGGCATTGTGCATTTTGTATTAAATTCGGATGCAATTTCTGTGTTTGATCGTCAATAAGAAGGTCCAGGGTATAGAGTAAACATGAAGTGAAGCTTCGGAGTCTAAAACTGGACTCACAGGAGAGGTTCAAATCATAGAATGTTTGCGTGTCTGTCCCCTTGTACTTAAATCGGCATTGTGCCTTTTGTATTAAATTCGGATGCAATTTCTGAGTTTCATCGTCAATAAGAAGGTCCAAGCGATACAGTAAACCTGAAGTGAACCATCGGAATCTAAAACTAGACACACAGGAAAGTTCTAATCATAGAAAGTTAGAGTGTCAGTCCTATTGTAATTAAGTCGGTTATGTTCCTTTTGTATTAAATTCGGATGCAATTTCTGTGCACCATCGTCAATAAGAATGTCAAAGAATACAGTAAAAATGAAGTGAAATCGGAATCTAAAACTGGACTCACAGGAGAGGTTCAATTCATAGAAACTTAGAGTGTCAGTCCTCTTGTACTTAAGTCGGCATTGTGCCTTTTGTATTAATTTCGTATGCAATTTCTGTGTTTCATAGTCAATAAGAAAGTCCAAGGGATACAGTAAACCTGAAGTGAAGCATCGGAATCTAAATCTGGACTCACAGGAGAGGTTCAAATCATGAAAAGTTAGAGAGTCGGTCCACTTGTACTTAAGTCGGCATTGTGCCTTTTGTATTAAATTCGGATGCAATTTCTGTGTTTCATCGTCAATAAGAAGGTCCAAGGTATACAGTAATCCCTAAGTGAAGCATCGGAAACTAAAACTGGACTCACAGGAGAGGTTCAAATCATAGAAAATTAGAGTGTCAGTCCTCTTGTACTTATGTCGGCATTGTGCGTTTAGAATTAAATTCGGATGCAATTTCTGTGATTCATCGTCAATAAGAAGGTCCAAGTTATACAGTAAACCTGAAGTGAACCATCGGAATCTAAAACTGGACACACAGGAAAGTTCAAATCATAGAAAGTTAGAGTCTCAGTCCTCTTGTACTTAAGTCGGCAGTGTGCCTTTTGTATTAAATTCGGATGCAATTTCTGTGTTCTATCGTCAATAAGAAGGTCCAAGGGATACAGCAAACCTGAAGTGAAGCATCGGAATCTAAAGCTGGACTCACAGGTGAGGTTCAAATCATAGAAAGTTAGAGGGTCAGTCCTCTTGTACTTAAGTCGACATTGTGCCATTTGTATTAATTTCGGATGCAATTTCTGTGAGTCATCGTCAATAAGAATGTCTAAGGGATACAGTAAACCTGAAGTGAACCATCGGAATCTAAAACTTACTCACAGGAGAGGTTCAAATCATAGTAATTTAGAGTGTCAGTCCGCTTGTACTTAAGTCGGCATTGTGCCTTTGGTATTAAATTCGGATGCAATTTCTGTGTTTCATCGTCAATAAGAGGGTCCAAGGGATACAGTGAACCTGAAGTGAAGCATCGGAATCTAAAACTTGACTCACAGGAGAGGTTCAAATCATAGAAAGTAAGAGTGTCATTCCTTTTGTACTTAGGTCGGCATTGTGCAATTTGTATTAAATTCGGATGCAATTTCTGTGTTTCATCGTCAATAAGAAGGTCCAAGGTATACAGTAAACCCTAAGTGAAGAATCTGAATCTAAAACTGGACTCACAGGAGTGGTTCAAATCATAGAAAGTTAGAGTGTCAGTTCTCTTGTACTTAAGTCGACATTGTGCCTTTTGTATTAAATTCGGATGCAATTACTGTGATTCATCGTCACTAAGAGGGTTTAAGGGATACAGTAAACCTGAAGTGAAGCATCGGAAACTAAAACTGGTCTCACAGGAGATTTTCAAATCATAGAAAGTTAGAGTGTCAGTCCCCTTGTACTTAAGTCGGCATTGTGACTTTTGTATTAAATTCGGATGCAATTTCTGTGTTTCATCGTCAATTAGAAGGTCCAAGGTATACAGTAAACCTGAAGTGAAGCATCGGAAGCTAAAACTGGACTCACTGGAGAGGTTCGAATCAAAGAAAATTAGAGTGGCAATCCTCTTGTACTTATGTTGGCATTGTGCCTCTTGTATTAAATTCGAATTAAATTTCTGTGTTTCATCGACAATAAGAAGGTGCAAGGTATACAGAAAACCTGAAGTGAAGCATCGAAATCTATAACTGGACTCACAGGAATGGTTCAAGTCATAGAAAGTTAGAGTGTCAGTCCTCTTGTACTTAAGTCGGCATTGTGCCTTTTGTATTACATTCGAATGCAATTTCTGTGCTACATCGTCAATAAGAAGGTCAAAGGTATAAAGTAAACCTGAAGTGAAGCATCGGAATCTAAAACTGGACTCACAGGAGATGTTTAAATCATCGGAAGTTAGAGTGTGAGTCATCTTGTACTTAAGTCGGCATTGTGCCTTTTGTATTAAATTCGGATGCAATTTCGGTGTTTCATCGTCAATAAGAAGGTCCAAGGTATACAGTAAACCTGAAGTGAAGCATCGGAGTCTATAAACTGGACTCACAGGAGAGGTTCAAATCATAGAAAGTTAGAGTGTCAGTCCCCTTGTACTTAAGTCGGCATTGTGACTTTTGTATTAAATTCGGATGCAATTTCTGTGTTTCATCGTCAATAAGAAGGTCCAAGGTGTACAGTAAACCTGAAGAGAAGCATCGGAATCTAAAACTGGACTCACAGGAGCGGTTCAAATCACAGAAATTTAGAGTTTCAGTCCTCTAGTACTTAAGTCGCATTGTGCTTTTTGTATTAATTTCGGATGCAATTTCTGTGTTTCATCGTCAATAATAGGGTCCAAGGGATACAGTATACCTGAAGTGAAGCATCGGAATCTAAAACTTGACTCACAGGAGAGGTTCAAATCATAGAAATTTAGAATGTCATTCCTTTTGTACTTAGGGCGGCATTTTGCATTTTGTATTAAATTCGGATACAATTTCTGTGTTTCATCGTCAATAAGAAGGTCCAAGTTATACAGTAAACCCTAAGTGAAGCATCGGAATCTAAAACTGGACTCACAGTAGTGGTTCAAATCATAGAAAGCTAGAGTGTCAGTTCTCTTGTACTTAAGTCGGCATTGTACCTTTTGTATTAAATTCGGATTCAATTTCTGTGATTCATCGTGACTAAGAAGGTCCAAGGGATTCAGTAAACCTGAAGTGAAGCATCGGAAACTAAAACTGGTCTCACAGGAGATTTTCAAATCATAGAATGTTAGAGTGTCAGTCCTCTTGTACTCAAGTGGGCATTGTGCCTCTTGTATTACATTCGGATGCAATATCTGTGTTTCATCGTCAATAAGAAAGTCCAAGGTATACAGTAAACCTGAAGTGAAGCATCGGAATCTAAAACTGGACTCACAGGAGATGTTTAAATCATCGGAAGTTAGAGTGTGAGTCATCTTGTACTTAAGTCGGCATTGTGCCTTTTGTATTAAATTCGGATGCAATTTCGGTGTTTCATCGTCAATAAGAAGGGCCAAGGTATACAGTAAACCTGAAGTGAAGCATCGGAAACTAAAACTGGACTCACTGGAGTGGTTCGAATCAAAGAAAATTAGAGTGGCAATCCTCTTGTACTTAATTCGGCATTGTGCCTTTTGTATTAAATTCAGATGAAATCTCTGTGTTTCATCGTCAGTACGAAGGTGCAAGGTATACAGTAAACCTGAAGTGAAGAATCGAGATCTATAACTGGACTCACAGGAATGGTTCAAGTCATAGAACGTTAGAGTTTCAGTCCTCTTGTACTAAAGTCGGCATTGTGCCTTTTGTATTACATTCAGATGGAATATCGGTGTTTCATCGTCAATAAGAAGGTCCAAGGGATACTGTAAACCTGAAGTGAAGCATCGGAATCGAAAACTGGACTCACAGGAGAGGTTCAAATCATAGAAGGTTAGAGTGTCAGTCCTCTAGTACTAAAGTCGGCATTGTGCCTTTTGTATTACATTCGAATGCTATTTCTGTGCTACATCGTCAATAAGGAGGTCAAAGGTATAAAGTAAACCTGAAGTGAAGCATCGGAATCTAAAACTGGACTCCCAGGAGCGGTTCAAATCACAGAAGGTTAGAGTGTCAGTCCTCTAGTACTTAAGTCGGCATTGTGCCTTTTGTATTAAATTCGGATGCAATTTCTGTGTTTCATCGTCAATAAGAAGGTCCAAGGTATACAGTAAACCCTAAGTGAAGCATCGGAATCTAAAACTGGACTCACAGGAGAGGTTCAAATCATAGAAAGTTAGAGTGTCAGTTCTCTTGTACTTATGTCTGCATTGTACCTTTTGTATTAAATTCGGATGCAATTTCTGTGTTTCATCGTCACTAAGAAGGTCCAAGGGATACAGTAAACCTGAAGTGAAGCATCGGAAACAAAAACTGGTCTCACAGGAGATTTTCAAATCATAGAAAGTTAGAGTGTCAGTCCACTTGTACCCAAGTCGGCATTGTGCCTCTTGTATTACATTCGGATGCAAAATCTGTGTTTCATCGTCAGTAAGAAGGTCCAAGGTATACAGTAAACCCTCAGTGAAGCATCGGAATCTAAAACTGGACTCACAGGAGAGGTTCAAATCATAGAAGGTTAGAGTGTCAGTCCTCTTGTACTTAAGTCGGCATTGTGCCTTTTGTATTACATTCGAATGCAATTTCTGTGCTACATCGTCAATAAGAAGGTCAAAGGTATAAAGTAAACCTGAAGTGAAGCATCGGAAACTAAAACTGGACTCACTGGAGAGGTTCGAATCAAAGAAAATTAGAGTGGCAATCCTCTAGTACTTAAGTCGGCATTGTGCCTTTTGTATTAAATTCAGATGAAATCTCTGTGTTTCATCGTCAATACGAAGGTGCAAGGTATACAGTAAACCTGAAGTGAAGCATCGATATCTATAACTGGACTCACAGGAATGGTTCAAGTCATAGAACGTTAGAGTGTCAGTCCTCTAGAACTTAAGTCGACATTGTGCCTTTTGTATTAAATTCGGATGCAATTTCTGTGTTTCATCGTCAATAAGAGGGTCCAAGGGATACAGTAAACCTGAAGTGAAGCATCGGAATCTAAAACTTGACTCACAGGAGAGGTTCAAATAATAGAAAGTTAGAGTGTCATTCCTTTTGCACTTAAGTCAGCATTGTGCATTTTGTATTAAATTCGGATGCAATTTCTGTGTTTCATCGTCAATCAGAAGGTCCAAGGTATACAGTAAACCCTAAGTGAAGCATAGGAATCGAAAACTGGTCTCACAGGAGAGGTTCAAATCATAGAAATTTAGAGTGTCAGTTCTCTTGTACTTAAGTCTTCATTGTACGTTTTGTATTAAATTCGGATGCAATTTCTGTGTTTCATCGTCACTAAGAAGGTCCAAGGTATACAGTAAACCTGAAGTGAAGCATCGGAGTCTAAAACTGCACTCACAGGAGAGGTTCAAATCATAGACAGTTAGAGTGTCAGTCCCCTTGTACTGAAGTCGGCATTGTGACTTTTGTATTAAATTCGGATGCAATTTCTGTGTTTCATCGTCAATAGGATGGTCCAAGGTATACAGTAAACCTGAAGTGAAGCATCGGAATCTAAAACTGGACTCACAGGAAGGGTTCAAATCATGGAAAGTTAGAGTGTCAGTCCTCTTGTATTTAAGTCGGCATTGTGCCTTTTGTATTAAATTCTGAGGGAATTGTGTGTTTCATCGTCCATAAGAAGGTCCAAGGGAAACAGTAAACCTGAAGTGAAGCATCGGAATCGAAAACTGGACTCACAGGAGAGGTTCAAATCATAGAAAGATAGAGTGTCAGTCCTCTAGTACTTAAGTCGGCATTGTGACTATTGAATTAAATTCGGATGCAATTTCGTTGTTTTATCGTTAATAAGAAGGTCCAAGGTATACAGTAAACCTGAAGTGAAGCTTCGGAATCTAAAACTGGACTCACAGGAGAGGTTCAAATCATAGAAAGTTAGAGCGTCAGTCCTCTTGTACTTAAGTCGACATTGTGCCTTTTGTATTACATTCGGATGCAATTTCTGTGTTCCATCGTCAATAAGGATGTCCAAGGGATACAGTAAACCTGAAGTGAAGCATCGGATTCGAAAACTGGACTCACACGAGAGGTTCAAATCATAGAAAGTGAAAGTGTCAGTCCTCTTGTACTTAAGTCGGCACCGTGCCTTTTGAATTTAATTCCGATGCAATTTCTGTGTTCCATCGTCAATAAGAAGGTCCAAGGTATACAGTAAACCTGAAGTGAAGCATCGGAATCTAAAACTGGACTCACAGGAAATGTTGAATTACAGAAGGTTAGAGTGTCAGTCCTCTTGTACTTAAGTCGGGATCGTGGCTTTTGAATTTAATTTCGATGCAATTTCTGTGTTCCATCGTCAATAAGAAGGTCCAAGGTATACAGTACACCTGAAGTGAAGCATCGGAATCTACAACTGGACTCACAGGAGCGGTTCAAATCATTGAAAGTTAAAGTGTCAGTCCTCTTGTACTTAAGTCGGCACCGTGCCTTTTGAATTTAATTCCGATGCAATTTCTGTGTTCCATCAACAATAAGAAGGTCCAAGGTATACAGTAAACCTGAAGTGAAGCATCGGAATCTGAACCAGGACTCACAGGAGAGGTTCTATTCATAGAAAGTTAGAGTGTCAGTCCACTTGTACTTAAGTCGGCATTGTGACTTTTGTATTACATTCGGATGCAATTTCTGTGCTACATCGTCAATAAGAAGGTCCATGGGATACAGTAAACCTGAAGTGAAGCATCGGAAACTATAACTGGACTCACAGGAGTGGTTCAAATCATAGAAAGTTAGGGTGTCAGTCCTCTACTGCTTAAGTCGGCATTGTGCCTTCTGTATTAAATTCGGATGCAATTTCTGTGTTTCATCGTCAATATGAAGGTCCAAGGGATACAGTAAACATGAAGTGAAGCATCGGAATCTAAAACTGGACTCACAGGAGAGGTTCAAATCATAGATAGTTAGTCTGTCAGTTCTCTTGTACTTAAGTCGGCATTGTGTCTTTTGCATTAAATTCGGATGCAATTTCTGTGTTTCAACGTCACTAAGAAGGTCCAAGGGATACAGTAAACCTGAACTGAAGCATCGGAAACTAGAACTCGTCTCACAGGAGAGGTTCAAATCATAGAAAGTTAAAGTGTCAGTCCTCTTGTACTCAAGATGGCATTGTGTCTTTTGTATTACATTCGTATGCAATTTCTGTGTTTCATCGTCAATAAGAAGGTCCAAGGTATACAGTAAACCTGAAGTGAAGCATCGGAATCTAAAACAGGACTCACAGGAGAGGTTCAAATCATAGAAAGTTAGAGTGTCAGTCCTCTTGTACTTAAGTCGGCATTGTGCCTTATGTATTAAATTCGGATGCAATTTCTGAGTTTCATTGTCAATAAGAAGGTCCAAGCGATACAGTAAACCTGAAGTGAACCATCGGAATCTAAAACTGGACCCACAGGAAAGTTCAAATCATAGAAAGTTAGAGCGTCAGTACTCTTGTACTTAAGTCGGTATTGTACGTTTTGTATTAAATTCGGGTGCAATTTCTGTGCTTCATCGTCAATAAGAATGTCAAAGGATACAGTAAAAATGAAGTGAAGCATCGGAATCTAAAACTGGACTCACTGGAGAGGTTCAATTCATAGAAACTTAGAGTGTCAGTCCTCTTGTTCTTAAGTCGACATTGTGCCTTTTGTATTAAATTCGGATGCAATTTCTGTGTTTCATCGTCAATTGAAGGTCGAAGGTATACAGTAATACCTAAGTGAGGCATCGGAATCTAAAATTGGACTCACAGGAGAGTTTCAAATTATAGAAAGTTAGAGTTTCAGTCCTCTTGAACTTAAGTCGGCATTGTGCCTTTTGTATTAAATTCGGATGCAATTTCTGTGTTTCGTCGTCACTAAGAAGGTCTAAGGGATACAGTAAACCTGACGTGAAGCATCGGAAACTAAAACTGGACTCACAGGAGAGGTTCAAATAATAGAAAATTAGAGTGTCAGTCCTCTTGTACTTATGTCGGCATTGTGCCTTTTGAATTAAATTCGGATGCAATTTCTGTGTTTCATCGTCAATAACAAGATCCAAGGTAAACAGTAAACCTGAAGTGAAGCATCGGAATCTAAAACTGGACTCACAGGAAGGGTTCAAATCATAGAAAGTTGGAGTGTCAGTCCTCTTGTATTTAAGTTGGCATTTTGCCTTTTGTATTACATTCAGATGGAATTTCTGTGTTTCATCGTCAATAAGAAGGTCCAAGGGATACAGTAAACCTGAAGTGAAGCGTCGGAATCGAAAACTGGACTCAAAGGACGGGTTCAAATCATAGAAAGTTAGAGTGTCAGTCCTCTTGTACTTAAGTTGGCATTGTGCTTTTACTATTAAATTCGGATGCAATTTCTGTGTTTCATCGTCAATCAGAAGGTCCAAAGTATACAGTAAACCGGAAGTGAAGTATCGGAATCTAAACCAGGACTCACAGGAGATGTTCTATTCATAGAAAGTTAGTGTGTCAGCCCTCTAGTACTTAAGTCGGCATTGTGCCATTTGTATTAAATTCGGATGCAATTTCTGTGTTTCATCGTCAATAAGAAGGTCCAAGTTATACAGTAAACCTGAAGTGAAGCATCGGAATCCAATACTGGACTCACAGGAGAGGTTCAAATCATGGAAAGTTGGAGTGTCAGTCCTCTTGTACTTAGGTCGGCATTGTGCCTTTTGTATTAAATTCGTATGCAATTTTTGTGTTTCATCGTCACAAAGAAGGTCCAAGGGATACAGTAAACCTGAAGTAAAGCATCGGAAACTAAAACTTTACTCACTGGAGAGGTTCAAATTATAGAAAGTTAGAGTGTCAGTCCTATTGTATTTAAGTCGGCATAGTGCCTTTTGTATTAAATTCGGATGCAATTTCTGTGTTTCATCGTCAATAAGAGGGTCCGAGGGATACAGTAATCCTGAAGTCAAGCATCGGAATCTAAAACTGGACTCACAGGAGAGGTTCAAATCATATAAAGTAAGAAAGTCAGTCCTCTTGTACTTAAGTCGCGATTGTGCCTTTGGTATTAAATTCGGTTGAAATTTCTGTGTTTCATCGTCAATAAGAAGGTCCAAGGGATACAGTAAACTTGAAGTGAAGCATCAGAATCAAAAACTGGACTCACAGGAGAGGTTCAAATCATAGAAAGTTAGAGTGTCTGTCCTCTTGTACATAAGTCGGCATTGTGCCATTTGTGTTGAATTCGGATGCAATTTCTGTGTTTCATCGTCAATAAGAAGGACCATGGTATACAGTAAACCTGAAGTGAAGCTACGGAAACTAAAACTGGACTCACTGGAGAGGTTGGGATCAAAGAATATTAGAGTGGCAATCCTCTTGTACTTAAGTCGGCATTGTGCCTTTTGTATTAAATTCGGATTAAATTTATGTGTTTCTTCGTCAATAAGAGGGTCCGAGGGATACAGTAAACCTTACGTGAAGCATCGGAATCTAAAACTTGACTCACAGGAGAGGTTCAAATCATAGAAAGTTAGAGTGTCATTCCTCTTGTACTTAAGACGGCATTGTGCATTTTGTATTAAATTCGGATGCAATTTCTGTGTTTGATCGTCAATAAGAAGGTCCAGGGTATAGAGTAAACATGAAGTGAAGCTTCGGAGTCTAAAACTGGACTCACAGGAGAGGTTCAAATCATAGAATGTTTGCGTGTCTGTCCCCTTGTACTTAAATCGGCATTGTGCCTTTTGTATTAAATTCGGATGCAATTTCTGAGTTTCATCGTCAATAAGAAGGTCCAAGCGATACAGTAAACCTGAAGTGAACCATCGGAATCTAAAACTAGACACACAGGAAAGTTCTAATCATAGAAAGTTAGAGTGTCAGTCCTATTGTAATTAAGTCGGTTATGTTCCTTTTGTATTAAATTCGGATGCAATTTCTGTGCACCATCGTCAATAAGAATGTCAAAGAATACAGTAAAAATGAAGTGAAATCGGAATCTAAAACTGGACTCACAGGAGAGGTTCAATTCATAGAAACTTAGAGTGTCAGTCCTCTTGTACTTAAGTCGGCATTGTGCCTTTTGTATTAATTTCGTATGCAATTTCTGTGTTTCATAGTCAATAAGAAAGTCCAAGGGATACAGTAAACCTGAAGTGAAGCATCGGAATCTAAATCTGGACTCACAGGAGAGGTTCAAATCATGAAAAGTTAGAGAGTCGGTCCACTTGTACTTAAGTCGGCATTGTGCCTTTTGTATTAAATTCGGATGCAATTTCTGTGTTTCATCGTCAATAAGAAGGTCCAAGGTATACAGTAATCCCTAAGTGAAGCATCGGAAACTAAAACTGGACTCACAGGAGAGGTTCAAATCATAGAAAATTAGAGTGTCAGTCCTCTTGTACTTATGTCGGCATTGTGCGTTTAGAATTAAATTCGGATGCAATTTCTGTGATTCATCGTCAATAAGAAGGTCCAAGTTATACAGTAAACCTGAAGTGAACCATCGGAATCTAAAACTGGACACACAGGAAAGTTCAAATCATAGAAAGTTAGAGTCTCAGTCCTCTTGTACTTAAGTCGGCAGTGTGCCTTTTGTATTAAATTCGGATGCAATTTCTGTGTTCTATCGTCAATAAGAAGGTCCAAGGGATACAGCAAACCTGAAGTGAAGCATCGGAATCTAAAGCTGGACTCACAGGTGAGGTTCAAATCATAGAAAGTTAGAGGGTCAGTCCTCTTGTACTTAAGTCGACATTGTGCCATTTGTATTAATTTCGGATGCAATTTCTGTGAGTCATCGTCAATAAGAATGTCTAAGGGATACAGTAAACCTGAAGTGAACCATCGGAATCTAAAACTTACTCACAGGAGAGGTTCAAATCATAGTAATTTAGAGTGTCAGTCCGCTTGTACTTAAGTCGGCATTGTGCCTTTGGTATTAAATTCGGATGCAATTTCTGTGTTTCATCGTCAATAAGAGGGTCCAAGGGATACAGTGAACCTGAAGTGAAGCATCGGAATCTAAAACTTGACTCACAGGAGAGGTTCAAATCATAGAAAGTAAGAGTGTCATTCCTTTTGTACTTAGGTCGGCATTGTGCAATTTGTATTAAATTCGGATGCAATTTCTGTGTTTCATCGTCAATAAGAAGGTCCAAGGTATACAGTAAACCCTAAGTGAAGAATCTGAATCTAAAACTGGACTCACAGGAGTGGTTCAAATCATAGAAAGTTAGAGTGTCAGTTCTCTTGTACTTAAGTCGACATTGTGCCTTTTGTATTAAATTCGGATGCAATTACTGTGATTCATCGTCACTAAGAGGGTTTAAGGGATACAGTAAACCTGAAGTGAAGCATCGGAAACTAAAACTGGTCTCACAGGAGATTTTCAAATCATAGAAAGTTAGAGTGTCAGTCCCCTTGTACTTAAGTCGGCATTGTGACTTTTGTATTAAATTCGGATGCAATTTCTGTGTTTCATCGTCAATTAGAAGGTCCAAGGTATACAGTAAACCTGAAGTGAAGCATCGGAAGCTAAAACTGGACTCACTGGAGAGGTTCGAATCAAAGAAAATTAGAGTGGCAATCCTCTTGTACTTATGTTGGCATTGTGCCTCTTGTATTAAATTCGAATTAAATTTCTGTGTTTCATCGACAATAAGAAGGTGCAAGGTATACAGAAAACCTGAAGTGAAGCATCGAAATCTATAACTGGACTCACAGGAATGGTTCAAGTCATAGAAAGTTAGAGTGTCAGTCCTCTTGTACTTAAGTCGGCATTGTGCCTTTTGTATTACATTCGAATGCAATTTCTGTGCTACATCGTCAATAAGAAGGTCAAAGGTATAAAGTAAACCTGAAGTGAAGCATCGGAATCTAAAACTGGACTCACAGGAGATGTTTAAATCATCGGAAGTTAGAGTGTGAGTCATCTTGTACTTAAGTCGGCATTGTGCCTTTTGTATTAAATTCGGATGCAATTTCGGTGTTTCATCGTCAATAAGAAGGTCCAAGGTATACAGTAAACCTGAAGTGAAGCATCGGAGTCTATAAACTGGACTCACAGGAGAGGTTCAAATCATAGAAAGTTAGAGTGTCAGTCCCCTTGTACTTAAGTCGGCATTGTGACTTTTGTATTAAATTCGGATGCAATTTCTGTGTTTCATCGTCAATAAGAAGGTCCAAGGTGTACAGTAAACCTGAAGAGAAGCATCGGAATCTAAAACTGGACTCACAGGAGCGGTTCAAATCACAGAAATTTAGAGTTTCAGTCCTCTAGTACTTAAGTCGCATTGTGCTTTTTGTATTAATTTCGGATGCAATTTCTGTGTTTCATCGTCAATAATAGGGTCCAAGGGATACAGTATACCTGAAGTGAAGCATCGGAATCTAAAACTTGACTCACAGGAGAGGTTCAAATCATAGAAATTTAGAATGTCATTCCTTTTGTACTTAGGGCGGCATTTTGCATTTTGTATTAAATTCGGATACAATTTCTGTGTTTCATCGTCAATAAGAAGGTCCAAGTTATACAGTAAACCCTAAGTGAAGCATCGGAATCTAAAACTGGACTCACAGTAGTGGTTCAAATCATAGAAAGCTAGAGTGTCAGTTCTCTTGTACTTAAGTCGGCATTGTACCTTTTGTATTAAATTCGGATTCAATTTCTGTGATTCATCGTGACTAAGAAGGTCCAAGGGATTCAGTAAACCTGAAGTGAAGCATCGGAAACTAAAACTGGTCTCACAGGAGATTTTCAAATCATAGAATGTTAGAGTGTCAGTCCTCTTGTACTCAAGTGGGCATTGTGCCTCTTGTATTACATTCGGATGCAATATCTGTGTTTCATCGTCAATAAGAAAGTCCAAGGTATACAGTAAACCTGAAGTGAAGCATCGGAATCTAAAACTGGACTCACAGGAGATGTTTAAATCATCGGAAGTTAGAGTGTGAGTCATCTTGTACTTAAGTCGGCATTGTGCCTTTTGTATTAAATTCGGATGCAATTTCGGTGTTTCATCGTCAATAAGAAGGGCCAAGGTATACAGTAAACCTGAAGTGAAGCATCGGAAACTAAAACTGGACTCACTGGAGTGGTTCGAATCAAAGAAAATTAGAGTGGCAATCCTCTTGTACTTAATTCGGCATTGTGCCTTTTGTATTAAATTCAGATGAAATCTCTGTGTTTCATCGTCAGTACGAAGGTGCAAGGTATACAGTAAACCTGAAGTGAAGAATCGAGATCTATAACTGGACTCACAGGAATGGTTCAAGTCATAGAACGTTAGAGTTTCAGTCCTCTTGTACTAAAGTCGGCATTGTGCCTTTTGTATTACATTCAGATGGAATATCGGTGTTTCATCGTCAATAAGAAGGTCCAAGGGATACTGTAAACCTGAAGTGAAGCATCGGAATCGAAAACTGGACTCACAGGAGAGGTTCAAATCATAGAAGGTTAGAGTGTCAGTCCTCTAGTACTAAAGTCGGCATTGTGCCTTTTGTATTACATTCGAATGCTATTTCTGTGCTACATCGTCAATAAGGAGGTCAAAGGTATAAAGTAAACCTGAAGTGAAGCATCGGAATCTAAAACTGGACTCCCAGGAGCGGTTCAAATCACAGAAGGTTAGAGTGTCAGTCCTCTAGTACTTAAGTCGGCATTGTGCCTTTTGTATTAAATTCGGATGCAATTTCTGTGTTTCATCGTCAATAAGAAGGTCCAAGGTATACAGTAAACCCTAAGTGAAGCATCGGAATCTAAAACTGGACTCACAGGAGAGGTTCAAATCATAGAAAGTTAGAGTGTCAGTTCTCTTGTACTTATGTCTGCATTGTACCTTTTGTATTAAATTCGGATGCAATTTCTGTGTTTCATCGTCACTAAGAAGGTCCAAGGGATACAGTAAACCTGAAGTGAAGCATCGGAAACAAAAACTGGTCTCACAGGAGATTTTCAAATCATAGAAAGTTAGAGTGTCAGTCCACTTGTACCCAAGTCGGCATTGTGCCTCTTGTATTACATTCGGATGCAAAATCTGTGTTTCATCGTCAGTAAGAAGGTCCAAGGTATACAGTAAACCCTCAGTGAAGCATCGGAATCTAAAACTGGACTCACAGGAGAGGTTCAAATCATAGAAGGTTAGAGTGTCAGTCCTCTTGTACTTAAGTCGGCATTGTGCCTTTTGTATTACATTCGAATGCAATTTCTGTGCTACATCGTCAATAAGAAGGTCAAAGGTATAAAGTAAACCTGAAGTGAAGCATCGGAAACTAAAACTGGACTCACTGGAGAGGTTCGAATCAAAGAAAATTAGAGTGGCAATCCTCTAGTACTTAAGTCGGCATTGTGCCTTTTGTATTAAATTCAGATGAAATCTCTGTGTTTCATCGTCAATACGAAGGTGCAAGGTATACAGTAAACCTGAAGTGAAGCATCGATATCTATAACTGGACTCACAGGAATGGTTCAAGTCATAGAACGTTAGAGTGTCAGTCCTCTAGAACTTAAGTCGACATTGTGCCTTTTGTATTAAATTCGGATGCAATTTCTGTGTTTCATCGTCAATAAGAGGGTCCAAGGGATACAGTAAACCTGAAGTGAAGCATCGGAATCTAAAACTTGACTCACAGGAGAGGTTCAAATAATAGAAAGTTAGAGTGTCATTCCTTTTGCACTTAAGTCAGCATTGTGCATTTTGTATTAAATTCGGATGCAATTTCTGTGTTTCATCGTCAATCAGAAGGTCCAAGGTATACAGTAAACCCTAAGTGAAGCATAGGAATCGAAAACTGGTCTCACAGGAGAGGTTCAAATCATAGAAATTTAGAGTGTCAGTTCTCTTGTACTTAAGTCTTCATTGTACGTTTTGTATTAAATTCGGATGCAATTTCTGTGTTTCATCGTCACTAAGAAGGTCCAAGGTATACAGTAAACCTGAAGTGAAGCATCGGAGTCTAAAACTGCACTCACAGGAGAGGTTCAAATCATAGACAGTTAGAGTGTCAGTCCCCTTGTACTGAAGTCGGCATTGTGACTTTTGTATTAAATTCGGATGCAATTTCTGTGTTTCATCGTCAATAGGATGGTCCAAGGTATACAGTAAACCTGAAGAGAATCATCGGAATCTAAAACTGGACTCACAGGAGAGGTTCTAATCATAGAAAGATAGTGTGTCTGTCCTCTTGTACTTAAATCGCCATTGTGCCGTTTGTATTAAATTCGGATGCAATTTCTGTGTTTCATCGTCAAAATGAAGGTCCAAGGGATACAGTGAACTTGAAGTGAAGCATCGGAATCTAAAACTGGACTCACAGGAGCGGTTCAGATCTCAGAAAGTTAGAGTGTCAGTCCTCTAGTACTTAAGTCGGCATTGTGCCTTATATATTAAATTCGGATGCAATTTCTGTGGTTCGTCGTCAATAAGAGGGTCCAAGGGATACAATAAACCTGAAGTGAAGCATCGGAATCTAAAACTTGACGAACAGGAGATTTTCAAATCATAGAAAGTTAGAGTGTCATTCCGTTTGTACTTAAGTCGGCATTGTGCATTTGGTATTAAATTCGGATGCGATATCTGTGTTTCATCGTCAATAAGAAGGTCAAAGGTATAAAGTAAACCTGAAGTGAAGCATCGGAAACTAAAACTGGACTCACTGGAGAGGTTCGAATCAAAGAAAATTAGAGTGGCAATCCTCTTGTACTTAAGTCGGCATTGTGCCTTTTGTATTAAATTCAGATGAAATCTCTGTGTTTCATCGTCAATACGAAGGTGCAAGGTATACAGTAAACCTGAAGTGAAGAATCGAGATCTATAACCGGACTCACAGGAATGGTTCAAGTCATAGAACGTTAGAGTTTCAGTCCCCTTGTACTTAAGTCGGCATTGTGCCTTTTGTATTAGATTCAGATGGAATATCGGTGTTTCATCGTCAATAAGAAGGTCCAAGGGATACTGTAAACCTGAGGTGAAGCATCGGAATCGAAAACTGGCCTCACAGGAGAGGTTCAAATCATAGAAGGTTGGACTGTCAGTCCTCTAGTACTTAAGTCGGCATTGTGCCTTTTGTATTACATTCGAATGCAATTTCTGTGCTACATCGTCAATAAGAAGGTCAAAGGTATAAAGTAAACCTGAAGTGAAGCATCGGAATCTAAAACTGGACTCACTGGAGATGTTTAAATCATAGACAGTTAGAGTGTCAGTCCCCTTGTACTTAAGTCGGCATTGTGCCTTTTGTATTAAATTCGGATGCAATTTCGGTGTTTCATCGTCAATAAGAAGGTCCAAGGTATACAGTAAACCTGAAGTGAAGCATCGGAGTCTAAAACTGGACTTACAGGAGAGGTTCAAACCATAGACAGTTAGAGTGTCAGTCCCTTTGTACTTAAGTCGGCATTGTGACTTTTGTATTAAATTCGGATGCAATTTCTGTGTTTCATCGTCAATAAGAAGGTCCAAGGTATACAGTAAAACTGAAGAGAAGCATCGGAATCTAAAACTGGACTCACAGGAGAGGTTCTAATCATAGAAAGATAGCGTGTCTGTCCTCTTGTACTTAAATCGCCATTGTGCAGTTTGTATTAAATTCGGATGCAATTTCTGTGTTTCATCGTCAAAATGAAGGTCCAAGGGATACAGTGAACTTGAAGTGAAGCATCGGAATCTAAAACTGGACTCACAGGAGCGGTTCAGATCACAGAAAGTTAGAGTGTCAGTCCTCTTGTACTTAAGTCGGCATTGTGCCTTATATATTAAATTCGGATGCAATTTCTGTGTTTCGTCGTCAATAAGAGGGTCCAAGGGATACAATAAACCTGAAGTGAAGAATCGGAATCTAAAACTTGACGAACAGGAGATTTTCAAATCATAGAAAGTTAGAGGGTCATTCCTTTTGTACTTAAGTCGGCATTGTGCATTTTGTATTAAATTCGGATGCAATATCTGTGTTTCATCGTCAATAAGAAGGTCCAAGGTATACAGTAAACCCTCAGTGAAGCATCGGAATCTAAAACTGGACTCACAGGAGAGGTTCAAATCACAGAAAGCTAGAGTGTCAGTCCCCTTTTACTTAAGTCGGCATTGTGACTTTTGTATTAAATTCGGATGCAATTTCTGTGTTTCATCGTCAATAAGAAGGTCAAAGGTATAAAGTAAACCTGAAGTGAAGCATCGGAAACTAAAACTGGACTCACTGGAGAGGTTCGAATCAAAGAAAATTAGAGTGGCAATCCTCTTGTACTTAATTCGGCATTGTGCCTTTTGTATTAAATTCAGATGAAATCTCTGTGTTTCATCGTCAATACGAAGGTGCAAGGTATACAGTAAACCTGAAGTGAAGAATCGAGATCTATAACTGGACTCACAGGAATGGTTCAAGTCATAGAACGTTAGAGTTTCAGTCCTCTTGTACTTAAGTCGGCATTGTGCCTTTTGTATTAGATTCAGATGGAATATCGGTGTTTCATCGTCAATAAGAAGGTCCAAGGGATACTGTAAACCTGAAGTGAAGCATCGGAATCGAAAACTGGACTCACAGGAGAGGTTCAAATCATAGAAGGTTAGAGTGTCAGTCCTCTAGTACTTAAGTCGGCATTGTGAATTTTGTATTACATTCGAATGCAATTTCTGTGCTACATCGTCAATAAGAAGGTCGAATATATAAAGTAAACCTGAAGTGAAGCATCGGAATCTAAAACTGGACTCACAGGAGCGGTTCAAATCACAGAAGGTTAGAGTGTCAGTCCTCTAGTACTTAAGTCGGCATTGTGCCTCTTGTATTACATTCGGATGCAAAATCTGTGTTTCATCGTCAATAAGAAGGTCCAAGGTATACAGTAAACCCTCAGTGAAGCATCGGAATCTAAAACTGGACTCACAGGAGAGGTTCAAATCATAGAAGGTTAGAGTGTCAGTCCTCTTGTACTTAAGTCGGCATTGTGCCTTTTGTATTACGTTCGAATGCAATTTCTGTGCTACATCGTCAATAAGAAGGTCCAAGGTATACAGTAAACCTGAAGTGAAGCATCGGAGTCTAAAACTGGACTCACAGGAGTGGTTCAAATCATAGACACTTAGAGTGTCAGTCCCCTTGTACTTAAGTCGGCATTGTGACTTTTGTATAAAATTCGGATGCAATTTCTGTGTTTCATCGTCAATAAGAAGGTCCAAGGTATACAGTAAACCTGAAGAGAAGCATCGGAATCTAAAACTGGACTCACAGGAGAGGTTCTAATCATAGAAACATAGTGTGTCTCTCCTCTTGTACTTAAATCGCCATTGTGCCGTTTGTATTAAATTCGGATGCAATTTCTGTGTTTCATCGTCAATATGAAGGTCCAAGGGATACAGTGAACTTGAAGTGAAGCATCGGAATCAAAAACTGGACTCACAGGAGCGGTTCAGATCACAGAAAGTTAGACTGTCAGTCCTCTAGTACTTAAGTCGGCATTGTGCCTTATATATTAAATTCGGATGCAATTTCTGTGTTTCTTCGTCAATAAGAATTTCCAAGGGATACAATAAACCTGAAGTGAAGCATCGGAATCTAAAACTTGACGAACATTAGATTTTCAAATCATAGAAAGTTAGAGTGTCATTCCTTTTGTACTTAAGTCGGCATTGTGCATTTGGTATTAAATTCGGATGCGATATCTGTGTTTCATCGTCAATAAGAAGGTCCAAGGTATACAGTAAACCCTCAGTGATGCATCGGAATCTAAAACTGGTCTCACAGGAGAGGTTCAAATCATAGAGAGTGAGAGTGTCAGTACTCTTGTACTTAAGTCGCCATTGTGCCTTTTGTATTAAATTCGGATGCAATTTCTGTGTTTCATCGTCAATAAGAAGGTCAAAGGTATAAAGTAAACCTGAAGTGAAGCATCGGAAACTAAAACTGGACTCACTGGAGAGGTTCGAATCAAAGAAAATTAGAGTGGCAATCCTCTTGTACTTAATTCGGCATTGTGCCTTTTGTATTAAATTCAGATGAAATCTCTGTGTTTCATCGTCAATACGAAGGTGCAAGGTATACAGTAAACCTGAAGTGAAGAATCGAGAGCTATAACTGGACTCACAGGAATGGTTCAAGTCATAGAACGTTAGAGTTTCAGTCCTCTTGTACTTAAGTCGGCATTGTGCCTTTTGTATTAGATTCAGATGGAATATCGGTGTTTCATCGTCAATAAGAAGGTCCAAGGGATACTGTAAACCTGAAGTGAAGCATCGGAATCGAAAACTGGACTCACAGGAGATGTTCAAATCATAGAAGGTTAGAGTGTCAGTCCTCTAGTACTTAAGTCGGCATTGTGAATTTTGTATTACATTCGAATGCAATTTCTGTGCTACATCGTCAATAAGAAGGTCAAAGGAATAAAGTAAACCTGAAGTGAAGCATCGGAATCTAAAACTGGACTCACAGGAGCGGTTCAAATCACAGAAAATTAGAGTGTCAGTCGTCTAGTACTTAAGTCGGCATTGTGCCTTTTGTATTAAATTCGGATGCTATTTCTGTGTTTCATCGTCAATAAGAGGGTCCAAGGGATACAGTAAACCTGAAGTGAAGAATCGGAATCTAAAACTTGACTCACTGGAGAGGTTCAAATCATAGAAACTTAGAGTGTCATTCCTTTTGTACTTAAGTCGGCATTGTGCATTTTGTATTAAATTCGGATGCAATTTCTGTGTTTCATCGTCAATAAGAAGGTCCAAGGTATACAGTAAACCCTAAGTGAAGCAGCGGAATCTAAAACTGGACTCACAGGAGAGGTTCAAATCATAGAAAGTTATAGTGTCAGTTCTCTTGTACTTATGTCTTCATTGTACCTTTTGTATTAAATTCGGATGCAATTTCTGTGTTTCATCGTCACTAAGAAGGTCCAAGGGATACAGTAAAACTGAAGTGAAGCATCGGAAACAAAAACTGGTCTCACAGGAGATTTTCAAATCATAGAAAGTTAGAGTGTCATTCCACTTGTACCCAAGTCGGCATTGTGCCTCTTGTATTACATTCGGATGCAAAATCTGTGTTTCATCGTCAATAAGAAGGTCCAAGGTATACAGTAAACCCTCAGTGAAGCATCGGAATCTAAAACTGGACTCACAGGAGAGGTTCAAATCATAGAAGGTTAGAGTGTCAGTCCTCTTGTACTTAAGTCGGCATTGTGCCTTTTGTCTTACGTTCGAATGCAATTTCTGTGCTACATCGTCAATAAGAAGGTCAAAGGTATAAAGTAAACCTGAAGTGAAGCATCGGAATCTAAAACTGGACTCACTGGAGATGTTTAAATCATAGACAGTTAGAGTGTCAGTCCCCTTGTACTTAAGTCGGCATTGTGCCTTTTGTATTAAATTCGGATGCAATTTCGGTGTTTCATCGTCAATAAGAAGGTCCAAGGTATACAGTAAACCTGAAGTGAAGCATCGGAGTCTAAAACTGGACTCACAGGAGAGGTTCAAATCATAGACAGTTAGAGTGTCAGTCCCTTTGTACTTAAGTCGGCATTGTGACTTTTGTATTAAATTCGGTTGCAATTTCTGTGTTTCATCGTCAATAAGAAGGTCCAAGGTATACAGTAAAACTGAAGAGAAGCATCGGAATCTAAAACTGGACTCACAGGAGAGGTTCTAATCATAGAAAGATAGCGTGTCTGTCCTCTTGTACTTAAATCGCCATTGTGCAGTTTGTATTAAATTCGGATGCAATTTCTGTGTTTCATCGTCAAAATGAAGGTCCAAGGGATACAGTGAACTTGAAGTGAAGCATCGGAATCTAAAACTGGACTCACAGGAGCGGTTCAGATCACAGAAAGTTAGAGTGTCAGTCCTCTTGTACTTAAGTCGGCATTGTGCCTTATATATTAAATTCGGATGCAATTTCTGTGTTTCGTCGTCAATAAGAGGGTCCAAGGGATACAATAAACCTGAAGTGAAGCATCGGAATCTAAAACTGGACTCACAGGAGAGGTTCTAATCATAGAAAGATAGCGTGTCTGTCCTCTTGTACTTAAATCGCCATTGTGCAGTTTGTATTAAATTCGGATGCAATTTCTGTGTTTCATCGTCAAAATGAAGGTCCAAGGGATACAGTGAACTTGAAGTGAAGCATCGGAATCTAAAACTGGACTCACAGGAGAGGTTCAAATCACAGAAAGCTAGAGTGTCAGTCCCCTTTTACTTAAGTCGGCATTGTGACTTTTGTATTAAATTCGGATGCAATTTCTGTGTTTCATCGTCAATAAGAAGGTCAAAGGTATAAAGTAAACCTGAAGTGAAGCATCGGAAACTAAAACTGGACTCACTGGAGAGGTTCGAATCAAAGAAAATTAGAGTGGCAATCCTCTTGTACTTAATTCGGCATTGTGCCTTTTGTATTAAATTCAGATGAAATCTCTGTGTTTCATCGTCAATACGAAGGTGCAAGGTATACAGTAAACCTGAAGTGAAGAATCGAGATCTATAACTGGACTCACAGGAATGGTTCAAGTCATAGAACGTTTGAGTTTCAGTCCTCTTGTACTTAAGTCGGCATTGTGCCTTTTGTATTAGATTCAGATGGAATATCGGTGTTTCATCGTCAATAAGAAGATCCAAGGGATACTGTAAACCTGAAGTGAAGCATCGGAATCGAAAACTGGACTCACAGGAGAGGTTCAAATCATAGAAGGTTAGAGTGTCAGTCCTCTAGTACTTAAGTCGGCATTGTGAATTTTGTATTACATTCGAATGCAATTTCTGTGCTACATCGTCAATAAGAAGGTCGAATATATAAAGTAAGCCTGAAGTGAAGCATCGGAATCTAAAACTGGACTCACAGGAGCGGTTCAAATCACAGAAGGTTAGAGTGTCAGTCCTCTAGTACTTAAGTCGGCATTGTGCCTTTTGTATTAAATTCGGATGCTATTTCTGTGTTTCATCGTCAATAAGAGGGTCCAAGGGATACAGAAAAACCTGAAGTGAAGCATCGGAATCTAAAACTTGACTCACAGGAGAGGTTCAAATAATAGAAAGTTAGAGTGTCATTCCTTTTGCACTTAAGTCAGCATTGTGCATTTTGTATTAAATTCGGATGCAATTTCTGTGTTTCATCGTCAATAAGAAGGTCCAAGGTATACAGTAAACCCTAAGTGAAGCATAGGAATCGAAAACTGGTCTCACAGGAGAGGTTCAAATCATAGAAATTTAGAGTGTCAGTTCTCTTGTACTTAAGTCTTCATTGTACGTTTTGTATTAAATTCGGATGCAATTTCTGTGTTTCATCGTCACTAAGAAGGTCCAAGGTATACAGTAAACCTGAAGTGAAGCATCGGAGTCTAAAACTGCACTCACAGGAGAGGTTCAAATCATAGACAGTTAGAGTGTCAGTCCCCTTGTACTTAAGTCGGCATTGTGACTTTTGTATTAAATTCGGATGCAATTTCTGTGTTTCATCGTCAATAGGATGGTCCAAGGTATACAGTAAACCTGAAGAGAATCATCGGAATCTAAAACTGGACTCACAGGAGAGGTTCTAATCATAGAAAGATAGTGTGTCAGTCCTCTTGTACTTAAGTCGGCATTGTGCCTTATATATTAAATTCGGATGCAATTTCTGTGGTTCGTCGTCAATAAGAGGGTCCAAGGGATACAATGAACCTGAAGTGAAGCATCGGAATCTAAAACTTGACGAACAGGAGATTTTCAAATCATAGAAAGTTAGAGTGTCATTCCGTTTGTACTTAAGTCGGCATTGTGCATTTGGTATTAAATTCGGATGCGATATCTGTGTTTCATCGTCAATAAGATGGTCCAAGGTATACAGTAAACCCTCAGTGAAGCATCGGAATCTAAAACTGGACTCACAGGAGAGGTTCAAATCATAGAAAGCTAGACTGTCAGTCCCCTTGTACTTAAGTCGCCATTGTGACTTTTGTATTAAATTCGGATGCAATTTCTATGTTTCATCGTTAATAAGAAGGTCAAAGGTATAAAGTAAACCTGAAGTGAAGCATCGGAAACTAAAACTGGACTCACTGGAGAGGTTCGAATCAAAGAAAATTAGAGTGGCAATCCTCTTGTACTTAAGTCGGCATTGTGCCTTTTGTATTAAATTCAGATGAAATCTCTGTGTTTCATCGTCAATACGAAGGTGCAAGGTATACAGTAAACCTGAAGTGAAGAATCGAGATCTATAACCGGACTCACAGGAATGGTTCAAGTCATAGAACGTTAGAGTTTCAGTCCCCTTGTACTTAAGTCGGCATTGTGCCTTTTGTATTAGATCCAGATGGAACATCGGTGTTTCATCGTCAATAAGAAGGTCCAAGGGATACTGTAAACCTGAGGTGAAGCATCGGAATCGAAAACTGGCCTCACAGGAGAGGTTCAAATCATAGAAGGTTGGACTGTCAGTCCTCTAGTACTTAAGTCGGCATTGTGCCTTTTGTATTACATTCGAATGCAATTTCTGTGCTACATCGTCAATAAGAAGGTCAAAGGTATAAAGTAAACCTGAAGTGAAGCAACGGAATCTAAAACTGGACTCACTGGAGATGTTTAAATCATAGACAGTTAGAGTGTCAGTCCCCTTGTACTTAAGTCGGCATTGTGCCTTTTGTATTAAATTCGGATGCAATTTCGGTGTTTCATCGTCAATAAGAAGGTCCAAGGTATACAGTAAACCTGAAGTGAAGCATCGGAGTCTAAAACTGGACTTACAGGAAAGGTTCAAATCATAGACAGTTAGAGTGTCAGTCCCTTTGTACTTAAGTCGGCATTGTGAATTTTGTATTACATTCGAATGCAATTTCTGTGCTACATCGTCAATAAGTAGGTCGAATATATAAAGTAAACCTGAAGTGAAGCATCGGAATCTAAAACTGGACTCACAGGAGCGGTTCAAATCACAGAAGGTTAGAGTGTCAGTCCTCTAGTACTTAAGTCGGCATTGTGCCTTTTGTATTAAATTCGGATGCTATTTCTGTGTTTCATCGTCAATAAGAGGGTCCAAGGGATACAGTAAACCTGAAGTGAAGAATCGGAATCTAAAACTTGACTCACTGGAGAGGTTCAAATCATAGAATCTTAGAGTTTCATTCCTTTTGTACTTAAGTCGGCATTGTGCATTTTGTATTAAATTCGGATGCAATTTCTGTGTTTCATCGTCAATAAGAAGGTCCAAGGTATACAGTAAACCCTAAGTGAAGCAGCGGAATCTAAAACTGGACTCACAGGAGAGGTTCAAATCATAGAAAGTTAGAGTGTCAGTTCTCTTGTACTTATGTCTTCATTGTACCTTTTGTATTAAATTCGGATGCAATTTCTGTGTTTCATCGTCACTAAGAAGGTCCAAGGGATACAGTAAACCTGAAGTGAAGCATCGGAAACAAAAACTGGTCTCACAGGAGATTTTCACATCATAGAAAGTTAGAGTGTCAGTCCACTTGTACCCAAGTCGGCATTGTGCCTCTTGTATTACATTCGGATGCAAAATCTGTGTTTCATCGTCAATAAGAAGGTCCAAGGTATACAGTAAACCCTCAGTGAAGCATCGGAATCTAAAACTGGACTCACAGGAGAGGTTCAAATCATAGAAGGTTAGAGTGTCAGTCCTCTTGTACTTAAGTCGGCATTGTGCCTTTTGTATTACGTTCGAATGCAATTTCTGTGCTACATCGTCAATAAGAAGGTCCAAGGTATACAGTAAACCTGAAGTGAAGCATCGGAGTCTAAAACTGGACTCACAGGAGTGGTTCAAATCATAGACAGTTAGAGTGTCAGTCCCCTTGTACTTAAGTCGGCATTGTGACTTTTGTATAAAATTCGGATGCAATTTCTGTGTTTCATCGTCAATAAGAAGGTCCAAGGTATACAGTAAACCTGAAGAGAAGCATCGGAATCTAAAACTGGACTCACAGGAGAGGTTCTAATCATAGAAAGATAGTGTGTCTCTCCTCTTGTACTTAAATCGCCATTGTGCCGTTTGTATTAAATTCGGATGCAATTTCTGTGTTTCATCGTCAATATGAAGGTCCAAGGGATACAGTGAACTTGAAGTGAAGCATCGGAATCAAAAACTGGACTCACAGGAGCGGTACAGATCACAGAAAGTTAGAGTGTCAGTCCTCTAGTACTAAAGTCGGCATTGTGCCTTATATATTAAATTCGGATGCAATTTCTGTGTTTCGTCGTCAATAAGAATGTCCAAGGGATACAATAAACCTGAAGTGAAGCATCGGAATCTAAAACTTGACGAACAGGAGATTTTCAAATCATAGAAAGTTAGAGTGTCATTCCTTTTGTACTTAAGTCGGCATTGTGCATTTGGTATTAATTTCGGATGCGATATCTGTGTTTCATCGTCAATAAGAAGGTCCAAGGTATACAGTAAACCCTCAGTGATGCATCGGAATCTAAAACTGGTCTCACAGGAGAGGTTCAAATCATAGAGAGTGAGAGTGTCAGTACTCTTGTACTTAAGTCGCCATTGTGCCTTTTGTATTAAATTCGGATGCAATTTCTGTGTTTCATCGTCAATAAGAAGGTCAAAGGTATAAAGTAAACCTGAAGTGAAGCATCGGAAACTAAAACTGGACTCACTGGAGAGGTTCGAATCAAAGAAAATTAGAGTGGCAATCCTCTTGTACTTAATTCGGCATTGTGCCTTTTGTATTAAATTCAGATGAAATCTCTGTGTTTCATCGTCAATACGAAGGTGCAAGGTATACAGTAAACCTGAAGTGAAGAATCGAGATCTATAACTGGACTCACAGGAATGGTTCAAGTCATAGAACGTTAGAGTTTCAGTCCTCTTGTACTTAAGTCGGCATTGTGCCTTTTGTATTAGATTCAGATGGAATATCGGTGTTTCATCGTCAATAAGAAGGTCCAAGGGATACTGTAAACCTGAAGTGAAGCATCGGAATCGAAAACTGGACTCACAGGAGATGTTCAAATCTTAGAAGGTTAGAGTGTCTGTCCTCTAGTACTTAAGTCGGCATTGTGAATTTTGTATTACATTCGAATGCAATTTCTGTGCTACATCGTCAATAAGAAGGTCAAAGGAATAAAGTAAACCTGAAGTGAAGCATCGGAATCTAAAACTGGACTCACAGGAGCGGTTCAAATCACAGAAAATTAGAGTGTCAGTCCTCTAGTACTTAAGTCGGCATTGTGCCTTTTGTATTAAATTCGGATGCTATTTCTGTGTTTCATCGTCAATAAGAGGGTCCAAGGGATACAGTAAACCTGAAGTGAAGAATCGGAATCTAAAACTTGACTCACTGGAGAGGTTCAAATCATAGAAACTTAGAGTGTCATTCCTTTTGTACTTAAGTCGGCATTGTGCATTTTGTATTAAATTCGGATGCAATTTCTGTGTTTCATCGTCAATAAGAAGGTCCAAGGTATACAGTAAACCCTAAGTGAAGCAGCGGAATCTAAAACTGGACTTACAGGAGAGGTTCAAATCATAGAAAGTTATAGTGTCAGTTCTCTTGTACTTATGTCTTCATTGTACCTTTTGTATTAAATTCGGATGCAATTTCTGTGTTTCATCGTCACTAAGAAGGTCCAAGGGATACAGTAAAACTGAAGTGAAGCATCGGAAACAAAAACTGGTCTCACAGGAGATTTTCAAATCATAGAAAGTTAGAGTGTCATTCCACTTGTACCCAAGTCGGCATTGTGCCTCTTGTATTACATTCGGATGCAAAATCTGTGTTTCATCGTCAATAAGAAGGTCCAAGGTATACAGTAAACCCTCAGTGAAGCATCGGAATCTAAAACTGGACTCACAGGAGAGGTTCAAATCATAGAAGGTTAGAGTGTCAGTCCTCTTGTACTTAAGTCGGCATTGTGCCTTTTGTATTACGTTCGAATGCAATTTCTGTGCTACATCGTCAATAAGAAGGTCAAAGGTATAAAGTAAACCTGAAGTGAAGCATCGGAATCTAAAACTGGACTCACTGGAGATGTTTAAATCATAGACAGTTAGAGTGTCAGTCCCCTTGTACTTAAGTCGGCATTGTGCCTTTTGTATTAAATTCGGATGCAATTTCGGTGTTTCATCGTCAATACGAAGGTCCAAGGTATGCAGTAAACCTGAAGTGAAGCATCGGAGTCTAAAACTGGACTCACAGGAGAGGTTCAAATCATAGACAGTTAGAGTGTCAGTCCCTTTGTACTTAAGTCGGCATTGTGACTTTTGTATTAAATTCGGATGCAATTTCTGTGTTTCATCGTCAATAAGAAGGTCCAAGGTATACAGTAAAACTGAAGAGAAGCATCGGAATCTAAAACTGGACTCACAGGAGAGGTTCTAATCATAGAAAGATAGCGTGTCTGTCCTCTTGTACTTAAATCGCCATTGTGCAGTTTGTATTAAATTCGGATGGAATTTCTGTGTTTCATCGTCAAAATGAAGGTCCAAGGGATACAGTGAACTTGAAGTGAAGCATCGGAATCTAAAACTGGACTCACAGGAGCGGTTCAGATCACAGAAAGTTAGAGTGTCAGTCCTCTTGTACTTAAGTCGGCATTGTGCCTTATATATTAAATTCGGATGCAATTTCTGTGTTTCGTCGTCAATAAGAGGGTCCAAGGGATACAATAAACCTGAAGTGAAGCATCGGAATCTAAAACTTGACGAACAGGAGATTTTCAAATCATAGAAAGTTAGAGGGTCATTCCTTTTGTACTTAAGTCGGCATTGTGCATTTTGTATTAAATTCGGATGCAATATCTGTGTTTCATCGTCAATAAGAAGGTCCAAGGTATACAGTAAACCCTCAGTGAAGCATCGGAATCTAAAACTGGACTCACAGGAGAGGTTCAAATCACAGAAAGCTAGAGTGTCAGTCCCCTTTTACTTAAGTCGGCATTGTGACTTTTGTATTAAATTCGGATGCAATTTCTGTGTTTCATCGTCAATAAGAAGGTCAAAGGTATAAAGTAAACCTGAAGTGAAGCATCGGAAACTAAAACTGGACTCACTGGAGAGGTTCGAATCAAAGAAAATTAGAGTGGCAATCCTCTTGTACTTAATTCGGCATTGTGCCTTTTGTATTAAATTCAGATGAAATCTCTGTGTTTCATCGTCAATACGAAGGTGCAAGGTATACAGTAAACCTGAAGTGAAGAATCGAGATCTATAACTGGACTCACAGGAATGGTTCAAGTCATAGAACGTTAGAGTTTCAGTCCTCTTGTACTTAAGTCGGCATTGTGCCTTTTGTATTAGATTCAGATGGAATATCGGTGTTTCATCGTCAATAAGAAGATCCAAGGGATACTGTAAACCTGAAGTGAAGCATCGGAATCGAAAACTGGACTCACAGGAGAGGTTCAAATCATAGAAGGTTAGAGTGTCAGTCCTCTAGTACTTAAGTCGGCATTGTGAATTTTGTATTACATTCGAATGCAATTTCTGTGCTACATCGTCAATAAGAAGGTCGAATATATAAAGTAAGCCTGAAGTGAAGCATCGGAATCTAAAACTGGACTCACAGGAGCGGTTCAAATCACAGAAGGTTAGAGTGTCAGTCCTCTAGTACTTAAGTCGGCATTGTGCCTTTTGTATTAAATTCGGATGCTATTTCTGTGTTTCATCGTCAATAAGAGGGTCCAAGGGATACAGTAAACCTGAAGTGAAGAATCGGAATCTAAAACTTGACTCACTGGAGAGGTTCAAATCATAGAAACTTAGAGTGTCATTCCTTTTGTACTTAAGTCTGCATTGTGCATTTTGTATTAAATTCGGATGCAATTTCTGTGTTTCATCGTCAATAAGAAGGTCTAAGGTATACAGTAAACCCTAAGTGAAGCAGCGGAATCTAAAACTGGACTCACAGGAGAGGTTCAAATCATAGAAAGTTATAGTGTCAGTTCTCTTGTACTTATGTCTTCATTGTACCTTTTGTATTAAATTCGGATGCAATTTCTGTGTTTCATCGTCACTAAGAAGGTCCAAGGGATACAGTAAACCTGAAGTGAAGCATCGGAAACAAAAACTGGTCTCACAGGAGATTTTCAAATCATAGAAAGTTAGAGTGTCATTCCACTTGTACCCAAGTCGGCATTGTGCCTCTTGTATTACATTCGGATGCAAAATCTGTGTTTCATCGTCAATAAGAAGGTCCAAGGTATACAGTAAACCCTCAGTGAAGCATCGGAATCTAAAACTGGACTCACAGGAGAGGTTCAAATCATAGAAGGTTAGAGTGTCAGTCCTCTTGTACTTAAGTCGGCATTGTGCCTTTTGTATTACGTTCGAATGCAATTTCTGTGCTACATCGTCAATAAGAAGGTCAAACGTATAAAGTAAACCTGAAGTGAAGCATCGGAAACTAAAACTGGACTCACTGGAGAGGTTCGAATCAAAGAAAATTAGAGTGGCAATCCTCTTGTACTTAAGTCGGCATTGTGCCTTTTGTATTAAATTCAGATGAAATCTCTGTGTTTCATCGTCAATACGAAGGTGCAAGGTATACAGTAAACCTGAAGTGAAGCATCGATATCTATAACTGGACTCACAGGAATGGTTCAAGTCATAGAACGTTAGAGTGTCAGTCCTCTAGTACTTAAGTCGGCATTGTGCCTTTTGTATTAAATTCGGATGCAATTTCTGTGTTTCATCGTCAATAAGAGGGTCCAAGGGATACAGTAAACCTGAAGTGAAGCATCGGAATCTAAAACTTGACTCACAGGAGAGGTTCAAATATAGAAAGTTAGAGTGTCATTCCTTTTGCACTTAAGTCGGCATTGTGCATTTTGTATTAAATTCGGATGCAATTTCTGTGTTTCATCGTCAATAAGAAGGTCCAAGGTATACAGTAAACCCTAAGTGAAGCATCGGAATTGAAAACTGGACTCACAGGAGAGGTTCAAATCATAGAAAGTTAGAGTGTCAGTTCTCTTGTACTTAAGTCTTCATTGTACGTTTTGTATTAAATTCGGATACAATTTCTGGGTTTCATCGTCACTAAGAAGGTCCAAGGTATACAGTAAACTTGAAGTGAAGCATCGGAGTCTAAAACTGGACTCACAGGAGAGGTTCAAATCATAGACAGTTAGAGTGTCAGTCCCCTTGTACTTAAGTCGGCATTGTGACTTTTGTATTAAATTCGGATGCAATTTCTGTGTTTCATCGTCAATAAGAAGGTCCAAGGTATACAGTAAACCTGAAGAGAAGCATCGGAATCTAAAACAGGACTCACAGGAGAGGTTGTAATCATAGAAAGATAGTGTGTCAGTCCCCTTGTACTTAAGTCGGCATTGTGACTTTTGTATTAAATTCGGATGCAATTTCTATGTTTCATCGTCAATAAGAAGGTCAAAGGTATAAAGTAAACCTGAAGTGAAGCATCGGAAACTAAAACTGGACTCACTGGAGAGGTTCGAATCAAAGAAAATTAGAGTGGCAATCCTCTTGTACTTAAGTCGGCATTGTGCCTTTTGTGTCAAATTCAGATGAAATCTCTGTGTTTCATCGTCAATACGAAGGTGCAAGGTATACAGTAAACCTGAAGTGAAGAATCGAGATCTATAACTGGACTCACAGGAATGGTTCAAGTCATAGAACGTTAGATTTTCAGTCCTCTTGTACTTAAGTCGGCATTGTGCCTTTTGTATTAGATTCAGATGGAATATCGGTGTTTCATCGTCAATAAGAAGGTCCAAGGGATACTGTAAATCTGAAGTGAAGCATCGGAATCGAAAACTGGACTCACAGGAGAGGTTCAAATCATAGAAGGTTGGAGTGTCAGTCCTCTAGTACTTAAGTCGGCATTGTGCCTTTTGTATTACATTCGAATGCAATTTCTGTGCTACATCGTCAATAAGAAGGTCAAAGGTAAAACGTAAACCTGAAGTGAAGCATCGGAATCTAAAACTGGACTCACAGGAGATGTTTAAATCATAGAAAGTTAGAGTGTGAGTCAACTTGTACTTAAGTCGGCATTGTGCCTTTTGTATTAAATTCGGATGCAATTTCGATGTTTCATCGTCAATAAGAAGCTCCAAGGTATACAGTAAACCTGAAGTGAAGCATCGGAGTCTAAAACTGGACTCACTGGAGAGGTTCAAATCATAGAAAGCTAGAGTGTCAGTCCCCTTGTACTTAAGTCGGCATTGTGACTTTTGTATTAAATTCGGATGCAATTTCTGTGTTTCATCGTCAATAAGAAGGTCCAAGGTATACAGTAACCCTGAAGAGAAACATTGGAATCTAAAAGTGGACTCACAGGAGAGGTTCTAATCATAGAAAGATAGCGTGTCTGTCCTCTTGTACTTAAATCGCCATTGTGCCTTTTGTATTAAATTCGGATGCAATTTCTGTGTTTCATCGTCAATAAGAAGGTCCAAGGGATACAGTGAACTTGAAGTGAAGCATCGGAATCTAAAACTGGACTCACAGTAGCGGCTCAAATCACAGAAAGTTAGAGTGTCAGTCCTCTAGTACTTAAGTCGGCATTGTGCATTTTGTATTAAATTCGGATGCAATTTCTGTGTTTCATCGTCAATAAGAAGGTCCAAGGTATACAGTAAACCCTAAGTGTAGCATCGGAACCTAAAACTGGACTCACAGGAGAGGTTCAAATCATAGAAAGTTAGAGTGTCAGTTCTCTTGTACTTATGTCTTCATTGTACCTTTTGTATTAAATTCGGATGCAATTTCTGTGTTTCATCGTCACTAAGAAGGTCCAAGGGATACAGTAAATCTGAAGTGAAGCATCGGAAACAAAAACTGGTCTCACAGGAGATTTTCAAATCATAGAAAGTTAGTGTGTCAGTCCACTTGTACCCAAGTCGGCATTGTGCCTCTTGTATTACATTCGGATGCAATATCTGTGTTTCATCGTCAATAAGAAGGGCCAAGGTATACAGTAAACCCTCAGTGAAGCATCGGAATCTAAAACTGGACTCACAGGAGAGGTTCAAATGATAGAAGGTTAGAGTGTCAGTCCTCTTGTACTTAAGTCGGCATTGTGCCTTTTGTATTACATTCGAATGCATTTTTGTGTTACATCGTCAATAAGAAGGTCAAAGGTATAAAGTAAACCTGAAGTGAAGCACCGGAAACTAAAACTGGCCTCACTGGAGAGGTTCGAATCAAAGAAAATTAGAGTGGCAATCCTCTTGTACTTATGTCGGCATTGTGCCTTTTGTATTAAATTCAGATGAATTCTCTGTGTTTCATCGTCAATACGAAGGTGCAAGGTATACAGTAAACCTGAAGTGAAGCATAGATATCTATAACTGGACTCACAGGAATGGTTCAAGTCATAGAAAGTTAGAGTGTCAGTCCTCTAGTACTTATGTCGGCATTGTGCCTTTTGTATTAAATTCGGATGCAATTTCTGTGTTTCATCGTCAATAAGAGGGTCCAATGGATACAGTAAACCTGAAGTGAAGCATCGGAATCTAAAACTTGACTCGCAGGAGAGGTTCAAATCATAGAAAGTTAGAGTGTCATTCCTTTTGCACTTAAGTCGGCATTGTGCATTTTGTATTAAATTCGGATGCAATTTCTGTGTTTCATCGTAAATATGAAGGTCCAAGGTATACAGTAAACCCATCGGAATCGAAAACTGGACTCACAGGAGAGGTTCAAATCATAGAAAGTTAGAGTGTCAGTTCTCTTGTACTTATGTCTTCATTGTACGTTTTGTATTAAATTCGGATGCAATTTCTGTGTTTCATCGTCACTAAGAAGGTCCAAGGGATACAGTAAACCTGAAGTGAAACATCGGAAACAAAAAGTGGTCTCACAGGAGATTTTCAAATCATAGAAAGTTAGAGTGTCAGTCCACTTGTACTTAAGTCGGCATTGTGCCTCTTGTCTTACATTCGGATGCAAAATCTGTGTTTCATCGTCAATAAGAAGATCCAAGGTATACAGTAAACCTGATGTGAAGCATCGGAATCTAAAACTGGACTCACAGGAGCGGTTAAAATAACAGAAAGTTAGAGTGTCAGTCCTCTGGTACATAAGTCAGCATTGTGCCTTTTGTATTAAATTCGGATGCAATTTCTGTGTTTCATCGTCAATAAGTGGGTCCAAGGGATATAGTAAACCTGAAGTGAAGCATCGGAATCTAAAACTTGACTCACAGGAGAGGTTCAAATCATAGAAAGTTGGGGTGTCATTGCTTTTGTACTTAAGTCTGCATTGTGCATTTTGCATTAAATTCGGATGCAATTTCTGTGTTTCATCGTCAATAAGATGGTCCAAGGTATACAGTAAACCCACAGTGAAGCATCGGAATCTAAAACTGGACTCACACGAGAGGTTCAAATCATAGAAAGTTAGAGTGTCGGTCCTCTTGTACTTAAGTCGGCATTGTGCCTTCTGTATTACATTCGAATGCAATTTCTGTGCTACATCGTCAATAAGAAGGTCAAAGGTATGAAGTAAACCTGAAGTGAAGCATCGGAAACTAAAACTGGACTCACTGGAGAGGTTCGAATCAAGGAAAATTAGGGTGGCAATCCTCTTGTACTTAAGTCGGCATTGTGCCTTTTGTATTAAATTCAGACGAAATTTCTGTGTTTCATCGTCAATACGAACGTGCAAGGCATACAGTAAATCTGAAGTGAAGCATCGATATCTATAACTGGACTCACAGGAATGGTTCAAGTCATAGAACGTTAGAGTTTCAGTCCTCTTGTACTTAAGTCGGCATTGTGCCTTTTGTATTACATTCAGATGGAATATCGGTGTTTCATCGTCAATAAGAAGGTCCAAGGGATACAGTAAACCTGATGTGAAGCATCGGAATCGAAAACTGGAATCACAGGAGAGGTTCAAATCATAGAAAGCTAGAGTGTCAGTCCTCTGGTACATAAGTCGGCATTGTGCCTTTTGTATTAGATTCGGATGCAATTTCTGTGTTTCATCGTCAATAAGAGGGTCCAAGGGATAGAGTAAACCCTAAGTGAAGCATCGGAATCTAAAGCTGGAGTCACAGTAGAGGTTAAAATCATAGAAAGTTATAGTGACAGTTCTCTTGTACTCAAGTCGGCATTGTGCCTCTTGTATTACATTCGGATGCAATATCTGTGTTTCATCGTCAATAAGAAATTCAAGGTATACAGTAAACATGAAGTGAAGCATCGGAATCTAAAACTGGACTCACAGGAGAGGTTCAAATCATAGAAAGTTAGAGTGTCAGTCCTCCTGTACTTAAGTCGGCATTGTGACTTTTGTATTAAATTCGGATGCGATTTCTATGTTTCATCGTCAATAAGAAGGTGAAAGGTATAAAGTAAACCTGAAGTGAAGCATCGGAAACTAAAACTGGACTCACTGTAGAGGTTCGAATCAAAGAAAATTAGAGTGGCAATCCTCTTGTACTTAAGTCGGCTTTGTACCTTTTGTATTAAATTCAGATGAAATCACTGTGTTTCATCGTCAATACGAAGTTGCAAGGTATACAGTAAACCTGAAGTGAAGAATCGAGATCTATAACTGGACTCACAGGAATGGTTCAAGTCATAGAACGTTAGAGTTTCAGTCCTCTTGTACTTAAGTCGGCATTGTGCCTTTTGTATTAGATTCAGATGGAATATCGGTGTTTCATCGTCAATAAGAAGGTCCAAGGGATACTGTAAACCTGAAGTGAAGCATCGGAATCGAAAACGGGACTCACAGGAGAGGTTCAAATCATAGAAGGTTGGACTGTCAGTCCTCTAGTACTTAAGTCGGCATTGTGCCTTTTGAATTACATTCGAATGCAATTTCTGCTCTACATCGTCAATAAGAAGGTCAAAGGTATAAAGTAAACCTGAAGTGAAGCATCGGAATCTAAAACTGGACTCACTGGAGATGTTTAAATCATAGACAGTTAGAGTGTCAGTCCCCTTGTACTTAAGTCGGCATTGTGCCTTTTGTATTAAATTCGGATGCAATTTCGGTGTTTCATCGTCAATAAGAAGGTCCAAGGTATACAGTAAACCTGAAGTGAAGCATCGGAGTCTAAAACTGGACTCACAGGAGAGGTTCAAATCATAGACAGTTAGAGTGTCAGTCCCCTTGTACTTAAGTCGTCATTGTGACTTTTGTATTAAATTCGGATGCAATTTCTGTGTTTCATCGTCAATAAGATGGTCCAAGGTATACAGTAAAACTGAAGAGAAGCATCGGAATCTAAAAATGGACTCACAGGAGAGGTTCTAATCATAGAAAGATAGCGTGTCTGTCCTCTTGTACTTAAATCGCCATTGTGCAGTTTGTATTAAATTCGGATGCAATTTCTGTGTTTCATCGTCAATATGAAGGTCCAAGGGATACAGTGAACTTGAAGTGAAGCATCGGAATCTAAAACTGGACTCACAGGAGCGGTTCAGATCACAGAAAGTTAGAGTGTCAGTCCTCTTGTACTTAAGTCGGCATTGTGCCTTATATATTAAATTCGGATGCAATTTCTGTGTTTCATCGTCAATAAGAAGGTCCAAGGTATACAGTAAACCCTCAGTGAAGCATCGGAATCTAAAACTGGACTCACAGGAGAGGTTCAAATCACAGAAAGCTAGAGTGTCAGTCCCCTTTTACTTAAGTCGGCATTGTGACTTTTGTATTAAATTCGGATGCAATTTCTGTGTTTCATCGTCAATAAGAAGGTCAAAGGTATAAAGTAAACCTGAAGTGAAGCATCGGAAACTAAAACTGGACTCACTGGAGAGGTTCGAATCAAAGAAAATTAGAGTGGCAAACCTCTTGTACTTAATTCGGCATTGTGCCTTTTGTATTAAATTCAGATGAAATCTCTGTGTTTCATCGTCAATACGAAGGTGCAAGGTATACAGTAAACCTGAAGTGAAGAATCGAGATCTATAACTGGACTCACAGGAATGGTTCAAGTCATAGAACGTTAGAGTTTCAGTCCTCTTGTACTTAAGTCGGCATTGTGCCTTTTGTACTAGATTCAGATGGAATATCGGTGTTTCATCGTCAATAAGAAGGTCCAAGGGATACTGTAAACCTGAAGTGAAGCATCGGAATCGAAAACTGGACTCACAGGAGAGTTTCAAATCATAGAAGGTTAGAGTGTCAGTCCTCTAGTACTTAAGTCGGCATTGTGAATTTTGTATTACATTCGAATGCAATTTCTGTGCTACATCGTCAATAAGAAGGTCAAAGGTATAAAGTAAACCTGAAGTGAAGCATCGGAATCTAAAACTGGACTCACAGGAGCGGTTCAAATCACAGAAGGTTAGAGTGTCAGTCCTCTAGTACTTAAGTCGGCATTGTGCCTTTTGTATTAAATTCGGATGCTATATCTGTGTTTCATCGTCAATAAGAGGGTCCAAGGGATACAGTAAACCTGAAGTGAAGAATCGGAATCTAAAACTTGACTCACTGGAGAGGTTCAAATCAAAGAAACTTAGAGTGTCATTCCTTTTGTACTTAAGTCGGCATTGTGCATTTTGTATTAAATTCGGATGCAATTTCTGTGTTTCATCGTCAATAAGAAGGTCCAAGGGATACAGTAAACCTGAAGTGAAGCATCGGAAACAAAAACTGGTCTCACAGGAGATTTTCAAATCATAGAAAGTTAGAGTGTCAGTCCACTTGTACCCAAGTCGGCATTGTGCCTCTTGTATTACATTCGGATGCAAAATCTGTGTTTCATCGTCAATAAGAAGGTCCAAGGTATACAGTAAACCCTCAGTGAAGCATCGGAATCTAAAACTGGACTCACAGGAGAGGTTCAAATCATAGAAGGTTGGAGTGTCAGTCCTCTTGTACTTAAGTCGGCATTGTGCCTTTTGTATTACGTTCGAATGCAATTTCTGTGCTACATCGTCAATAAGAAGGTCCAAGGTATACAGTAAACCTGAAGTGAAGCATCGGAGTCTAAAACTGGACTCACAGGAGAGGTTCAAATCATAGACAGTTAGAGTGTCAGTCCCCTTGTACTTAAGTCGGCATTGTGACTTTTGTATTAAATTCGGATGCAATTTCTGTGTTTCATCGTCAATAAGAAGGTCCAAGGTATACAGTAAACCTGAAGAGAAGCATCGGAATCTAAAACTGGACTCACAGGAGAGGTTCTAATCATAGAAAGATAGTGTGTCTCTCCTCTTGTACTTAAATCGCCATTGTGCCGTTTGTATTAAATTCGGATGCAATTTCTGTGTTTCATCGTCAATATGAAGGTCCAAGGGATACAGTGAACTTGAAGTGAAGCATCGGAATCTAAAACTGGACTCACAGGAGCGGTTCAGATCACAGAAAGTTAGAGTGTCAGTCCTCTAGTACTTAAGTCGGCATTGTGCCTTATATATTAAATTCGGATGCAATTTCTGTGTTTCGTCGTCAATAAGAATGTCCAAGGGATACAATAAACCTGAAGTGAAGCATCGGAATCTAAAACTTGACGAACAGGAGATTTTCAAATCATAGAAAGTTAGAGTGTCATTCCTTTTGTACTTAAGTCGGCATTGTGCATTTGGTATTAAATTCGGATGCGATATCTGTGTTTCATCGTCAATAAGAAGGTCGAAGGTGTACAGTAAACCCTCAGTGAAGCATCGGAATCTAAAACTGGACTCACAGGAGAGGTTCAAATCATAGAGAGTGAGAGTGTCAGTACTCTTGTACTTAAGTCGCCATTGTGCCTTTTGTATTAAATTCGGATGCAATTTCTGTGTTTCATCGTCAATAAGAAGGTCAAAGGTATAAAGTAAACCTGAAGTGAAGCATCGGAAACTAAAACTGGACTCACTGGAGAGTTTCGAATCAAAGAAAATTAGAGTGGCAATCCTCTTGTACTTAATTCGGCATTGTGCCTTTTGTATTAAATTCAGATGAAATCTCTGTGTTTCATCGTCAATACGAAGGTGCAAGGTATACAGTATACCTGAAGTGAAGAATCGAGATCTATAACTGGACTCACAGGAATGGTTCAAGTCATAGAACGTTAGAGTTTCAGTCCTCTTGTACTTAAGTCGGCATTGTGCCTTTTCTATTAGATTCAGATGGAATATCGGTGTTTTATCGTCAATAAGAAGGTCCAAGGGATACTGTAAACCTGAAGTGAAGCATCGGAATCGAAAACTGGACTCACAGGAGAGGTTCAAATCATAGAAGGTTAGAGTGTCAGTCCTCTAGTACTTAAGTCGGCATTGTGAATTTTGTATTACATTCGAATGCAATTTCTGTGCTACATCGTCAATAAGAAGGTCAAAGGTATAAAGTAAACCTGAAGTGAAGCATCGGAATCTAAAACTGGACTCACAGGAGCGGTTCAAATCACAGAAGGTTAGAGTGTCAGTCCTCTAGTACTTAAGTCGGCATTGTGCCTTTTGTATTAAATTCGGAAGCTATTTCTGTGTTTCATCGTCAATAAGAGGGTCCAAGGGATACAGTAAACCTGAAGTGAAGAATCGGAATCTAAAACTTGACTCACTGGAGAGGTTCAAATCATAGAAACTTAGAGTGTCGTTCCTTTTGTACTTAAGTCTGCATTGTGCATTTTGTATTAAATTCGGATGCAATTTCTGTGTTTCATCGTCAATAAGAAGGTCCAAGGTATACAGTAAACCCTAAGTGAAGCAGCGGAATCTAAAACTGGACTCACAGGAGAGGTTCAAATCATAGAAAGTTAGAGTGTCAGTTCTCTTGTACTTATGTCTTCATTGTACCTTTTGTATTAAATTCGGATGCAATTTCTGTGTTTCATCGTCACTAAGAAGGTCCAAGGGATACAGTAAAACTGAAGTGAAGCATCGGAAACAAAAACTGGTCTCACAGGAGATTTTCAAATCATAGAAAGTTAGAGTGTCAGTCCACTTGTACCCAAGTCGGCATTGTGCCTTTTGTATTACATTCGGATGCAAAATCTGTGTTTCATCGTCAATAAGAAAGTCCAAGGTATACAGTAAACCCTCAGTGAAGCATCGGAATCTAAAACTGGACTCACAGGAGAGGTTCAAATCATAGAAGGTTAGAGTGTCAGTCCTCTTGTACTTAAGTCGGCATTGTGCCTTTTGTATTACGTTCGAATGCAATTTCTGTGCTACATCGTCAATAAGAAGGTCAAACGTATAAAGTAAACCTGAAGTGAAGCATCGGAAACTAAAACTGGACTCACTGGAGAGGTTCGAATCAAAAAAAATTAGAGTGGCAATCCTCTTGTACTTAAGTCGGCATTGTGCCTTTTGTATTAAATTCAGATGAAATCTCTGTGTTTCATCGTCAATACGAAGGTGCAAGGTATACAGTAAACCTGAAGTGAAGCATCGATATCTATAACTGGACTCACAGGAATGGTTCAAGTCATAGAACGTTAGATTGTCAGTCCTCTAGTACTTAAGTCGGCATTGTGCCTTTTGTATTAAATTCGGATGCAATTTCTGTGCTTCATCGTCAATAAGAGGGTCCAAGGGATACAGTAAACCTGAAGTGAAGCATCGGAATCTAAAACTTGACTCACAGGAGAGGTTCAAATAATAGAAAGTTAGAGTGTCATTCCTTTTGCACTTAAGTCGGCATTGTGCATTTTGTATTAAATTCGGATGCAATTTCTGTGTTTCATCGTCAATAAGAAGGTCCAAGGTATACAGTAAACCCTAAGTGAAGCATCGGAATTGAAAACTGGACTCACAGGAGAGGTTCAAATCATAGAAAGTTAGAGTGTCAGTTATCTTGTACTTAAGTCTTCATTGTACGTTTTGTATTAAATTCGGATGCAATTTCTGTGTTTCATCGTCACTAAGAAGGTCCAAGGTATACAGTAAACCTGAAGTGAAGCATCGGAGTCTAAAACTGGACTCACAGGAGAGGTTCAAATCATAGACAGTTAGAGTGTCAGTCCCCTTGTACTTAAGTCGGCATTGTGACTTTTGTATTAAATTCGGATGCAATTTCTGTGTTTCATCGTCAATAAGAAGGTCCAAGGTATACAGTAAACCTGAAGAGAAGCATCGGAATCTAAAACTGGACTCACAGGAGAGGTTCTAATCATAGAAAGATAGTGTGTCTCTCCTCTTGTACTTAAATCGCCATTGTGCCGTTTGTATTAAATTCGGATGCAATTTCTGTGTTTCATCGTCAATATGAAGGTCCAAGGGATACAGTGAACTTGAAGTGAAGCATCGGAATCTAAAACTGGACTCACAGGAGCGGTTCAATTCACAGAAAGTTAGAGTGTCAGTCCTCTAGTACTTAAGTCGGCATTGTGCCTTATATATTAAATTCGGATGCAATTTCTGTGTTTCGTCGTCAATAAGAATGTCCAAGGGATACAATAAACCTGAAGTGAAGCATCGGAATCTAAAACTTGACGAACAGGAGATTTTCAAATCATAGAAAGTTAGAGTGTCATTCCTTTTGTACTTAAGTCGGCATTGTGCATTTGGTATTAAATTCGGATGCGATATCTGTGTTTCATCGTCAATAAGAAGGTCCAAGGTATACAGTAAACCCTCAGTGAAGCATCGGAATCTAAAACTGGACTCACAGGAGAGGTTCAAATCATAGAAAGCTAGAGTGTCAGTCCCCTTGTACTTAAGTCGGCATTGTGACTTTTGTATTAAATTCGGATGCAATTTCTATGTTTCATCGTCAATAAGAAGGTCAAAGGTATAAAGTAAACCTGAAGTGAAGCATCGGAAACTAAAACTGGACTCACTGGAGAGGTTCGAATCAAAGAAAATTAGAGTGGCAATCCTCTTGTACTTAAGTCGGCATTGTGCCTTTTGTATCAAATTCAGATGAAATCTCTGTGTTTCATCGTCAATACGAAGGTGCAATGTATACAGTAAACCTGAAGTGAAGAATCGAGATCTATAACTGGACTCACAGGAATGGTTCAAGTCATAGAACGTTAGAGTTTCAGTCCTCTTGTACTTAAGTCGGCATTGTGCCTTTTGTATTAGATTCAGATGGAATATCGGTGTTTCATCGTCATTAAGAAGGTCCTAGGGGTACTGTAAACCTGAAGTGAAGCATCGGAATCGAAAACTGGACTCACAGGAGAGGTTCAAATCATAGAAGGTTGGAGTGTCAGTCCTCTAGTACTTAAGTCGGCATTGTGCTTTTTGTATTAAATTCGAATGCAATTTCTGTGCTACATCGTCAATAAGAAGGTCAAAGGTATAAAGTAAACCTGAAGTGAAGCATCGGAATCTAAAACTGGACTCACAGGAGATGTTTAAATCATAGAAAGTTAGAGTCTGAGTCATCTTGTACTTAAGTCGGCATTGTGCCTTTTGAATTGAATTCGGATGCAATTTCGATGTTTCATCGTCAATAAGAAGCTCCAAGTTATACAGTAAACCTGAAGTGAAGCATCGGAGTCTAAAACTGGACTCACTGGAGAGGTTCAAATCATAGAAAGCTAGAGTGTCAGTCCCCTTGTACTTAAGTCGGCATTGTGACTTTTGTATTAAATTCGGATGCAATTTCTGTGTTTCATCGTCAATAAGAAGGTCCAAGGTATACAGTAAACCTGAAGAGAAACATTGGAATCTAAAAGTGGACTCACAGGAGAGGTTGTAATCATAGAAAGATAGCGTGTCTGTCCTCTTGTACTTAAATCGCCATTGTGCCTTTTGTATTAAATTCGGATGCAATTTCTGTGTTTCATCGTCAATAAGAAGGTCCAAGGGATACAGTGAACTTGAAGTGAAGCATCGGAATCTAAAACTGAACTCACAGTAGCGGTTCAAATCACAGAAAGTTAGAGTGTCAGTCCTCTAGTACTTAAGTCGGCATTGTGCATTTTGTATTAAATTCGGATGCAATTTCTGTGTTTCATCGTCAATAAGAAGGTCCAAGGTATACAGTAAACCCTAAGTGTCGCATCGGAACCTAAAACTGGACTCACAGGAGAGGTTCAAATCATAGAAAGTTAGAGTGTCAGTTCTCTTGTACTTATGTCTTCATTGTACCTTTTGTATTAAATTCGGATGCAATTTCTGTGTTTCATCGTCACTAAGATGGTCCAAGGGATACAGTAAACCTGAAGTGAAGCATCGGAAACAAAAACTGGTCTCACAGGAGATTTTCAAATCATAGAAAGTTAGAGTGTCAGTCCACTTGTACCCAAGTCGGCATTGTGCCTCTTGTATTACATTCGGATGCAAAATCTGTGTTTCATCGTCAACAAGAAGGTCCAAGGTATACAGTAAACCCTCAGTGAAGCATCGGAATCTAAAACTGGACTCACAGGAGAGGTTCAAATCATAGAAGGTTAGAGTGTCAGTCCTCTTGTACTTAAGTCGGCATTGTGCCTTTTGTATTACGTTCGAATGCAATTTCTGTGCTACATCGTCAATAAGAAGGTCCAAGGTATACAGTAAACCTGAAGTGAAGCATCGGAGTCTAAAACTGGACTCACAGGAGAGGTTCAAATCATAGACAGTTAGAGTGTCAGTCCCCTTGTACTTAAGTCGGCATTGTGACTTTTGTATTAAATTCGGATGCAATTTCTGTGTTACATCGTCAATAAGAAGGTCCAAGGTATACAGTAAACCTGAAGAGAAGCATCGGAATCTAAAACTGGACTCACAGGAGAGGTTCTAATCATAGAAAGATAGTGTGTCTCTCCTCTTGTGCTTAAATCGCCATTGTGCCGTTTGTATTAAATTCGGATGCAATTTCTGTGTTTCATCGTCAATATGAAGGTCCAAGGTATATAGTAAACCCTCAGTGAAGCATCGGAATCTAAAACTGGACTCACAGGAGAGGTTCAAATCATAGAGAGTGAGAGTGTCAGTACGCTTGTACTTAAGTCGCCATTGTGCCTTTTGTATTAAATTCGGATGCAATTTCTTTGTTTCATCGTCAATAAGAAGGTCAAAGGTATAAAGTAAACCTGAAGTGAAGCATCGGAAACTAAAACTGGACTCACTGGAGAGGTTCGAATCAAAGAAAATTAGAGTGGCAATCCTCTTGTACTTAATTCGGCATTGTGCCTTTTGTATTAAATTCAGATGAAATCTCTGTGTTTCATCGTCAATACGAAGGTGCAAGGTATACAGTAAACCTGAAGTGAAGAATCGAGATCTATAACTGGAGTCACAGGAATGGTTCAAGTCATAGAACGTTAGAGTTTCAGTCCTCTAGTACTTAAGTCGGCATTGTGCCTTTTGTATTAGATTCAGATGGAATATCGATGTTTTATCGTCAATAAGAAGGTCCAAGGGATACTGTAAACCTGAAGTGAAGCATCGGAATCGAAAACTGGACTCACAGGAGAGGTTCAAATCATAGAAGGTTAGAGTGTCAGTTCTCTAGTACTTAAGTCGGCATTGTGAATTTTGTATTACATTCGAATGCAATTTCTGTGCTACATCGTCAATAAGAAGGTCAAAGGTATAAAGTAAACCTGAAGTGAAGCATCGGAATCTAAAACTGGACTCACAGGAGCGGTTCAAATCACAGAAGGTTAGAGTGTCAGTCCTCTAGTACTTAAGTCGGCATTGTGCCTTTTGTATTAAATTCGGAAGCTATTTCTGTGTTTCATCGTCAATAAGAGGGTCCAAGGGATACAGTAGACCTGAAGTGAAGAATCGGAATCTAAAACTTGACTCACTGGAGAGGTTCAAATCTTAGAAACTTAGAGTGTCGTTCCTTTTGTACTTAAGTCGGCATTGTGCATTTTGTATTAAATTCGGATGCAATTTCTGTGTTTCATCGTCAATAAGAAGGTCCAAGGTATACAGTAAACCCTAAGTGAAGCAGCGGAATCTAAAACTGGACTCACAGGAGAGGTTCAAATCATAGAAAGTTAGAGTGTCAGTTCTCTTGTACTTATGTCTTCATTGTACCTTTTGTATTAAATTCGGATGCAATTTCTGTGTTTCATCGTCACTAAGAAGGTCCAAAGGATACAGTAAAACTGAAGTGAAGCATCGGAAACAAAAACTGGTCTCACAGGAGATTTTCAAATCATAGAAAGTTGGAGTGTCAGTCCACTTGTACCCAAGTCGGCATTGTGCCTCTTGTATTACATTCGGATGCAAAATCTGTGTTTCATCGTCAATAAGAAGGTCCAAGGTATACAGTAAACCCTCAGTGAAGCATCGGAATCTAAAACTGGACTCACAGCAGAGGTTCAAATCATAGAAGGTTAGAGTGTCAGTCCTCTTGTACTTAAGTCGGCATTGTGCCTTTTGTATTACGTTCGAATGCATTTTCTGTGCTACATCGTCAATAAGAAGGTCAAACGTATAAAGTAAACCTGAAGTGAAGCATCGGAAACTAAAACTGGACTCACTGGAGAGGTTCGAATCAAAGAAAATTAGAGTGGCAATCCTCTTGTACTTAAGTCGGCATTGTGCCTTTTGTATTAAATTCAGATGAAATCTCTGTGTTTCATCGTCAATACGAAGGTGCAAGGTATACAGTAAACCTGAAGTGAAGCATCGATATCTATAACTGGACTCACAGGAATGGTTCAAGTCATAGAACGTTAGAGTGTCAGTCCTCTAGTACTTAAGTCGGCATTGTGCCTTTTGTATTAAATTCGGATGCAATTTCTGTGTTTCATCGTCAATAAGAGGGTCCAAGGGATACAGTAAACCTGAAGTGAAGCATCGGAATCTAAAACTTGACTCACAGGAGAAGTTCAAATAATAGAAAGTTAGAGTGTCATTCCTTTTGCACTTAAGTCGGCATTGTGCATTTTGTATTAAATTCGGATGCAATTTCTGTGTTTCATCGTCAATAAGAAGGTCCAAGGTATACAGTAAACCCTAAGTGAAGCATCGGAATTGAAAACTGGACTCACAGGAGAGGTTCAAATCATAGAAAGTTAGAGTGTCAGTTCTCTTGTACTTAAGTCTTCATTGTACTTTTTGTATTAAATTCGGATGCAATTTCTGTGTTTCATCGTCACTAAGAAGGTCCAAGGTATACAGTAAACCTGAAGTGAAGCATCGGAGTCTAAAACTGGACTCACAGGAGAGGTTCAAATCATAGACAGTTAGAGTGTCAGTCCCCTTGTACTTAAGTCGGCATTGTGACTTTTGTATTAAATTCGGATGCAATTTCTGTGTTTCATCGTCAATAAGAAGGTCCAAGGTATACAGTAAACCTGAAGAGAAGCATCGGAATCTAAAACTGGACTCACAGGAGAGGTTCTAATCACAGAAAGATAGTGTGTCTCTCCTCTTGTACTTAAATCGCCATTGTGCCGTTTGTATTAAATTCGGATGCAATTTCTGTGTTTCATCGTCAATATGAAGGTCCAAGGGATACAGTGAACTTGAAGTGAAGCATCGGAATTTAAAACTGGACTCACAGGAGCGGTTCAATTCACAGAAAGTTAGAGTGTCAGTCCTCTAGTACTTAAGTCGGCATTGTGCCTTATATATTAAATTCGGATGCAATTTCTGTGTTTCGTCGTCAATAAGAATGTCCAAGGGATACAATAAACCTGAAGTGAAGCATCGGAATCTAAAACTTGACGAACAGGAGATTTTCAAATCATAGAAAGTTAGAGTGTCATTCCTTTTGTACTTAAGTCGGCATTGTGCATTTGGTATTAAATTCGGATGCGATATCTGTGTTTCATCGTCAATAAGAAGGTCCAAGGTATACAGTAAACCCTCAGTGAAGCATCGGAATCTAAAACTGGACTCACAGGAGAGGTTCAAATCATAGAAAGCTAGAGTGTCAGTCCCCTTGTACTTAAGTCGGCATTGTGACTTTTGTATTAAATTCGGATGCAATTTCTATGTTTCATCGTCAATAAGAAGGTCAAAGGTATAAAGTAAACCAGAAGTGAAGCATCGGAAACTAAAACTGGACTCACTGGAGAGGTTCGAATCAAAGAAAATTAGAGTGGCAATCCTCTTGTACTTAAGTCGGCATTGTGCCTTTTGTATTAAATTCAGATGAAATCTCTATGTTTCATCGTCAATACGAAGGTGCGAGGTATACAGTAAACCTGAAGTGAAGAATCGAGATCTATAACTGGACTCACAGGAATGGTTCAAGTCATAGAACGTTAGAGCTTCAGTCCTCTTGTACTTAAGTCGGCATTGTGCCTTTTGTATTAGATTCAGATGGAATATCGGTGTTTCATCGTCAATAAGAAGGTCCAAGGGATACTGTAAACCTGAATTGAAGCATCGGAATCGAAAACTGGACTCACAGGAGAGGTTCAAATCATAGAAGGTTGGAGTGTCAGTCCTCTAGTACTTAAGTCGGCATTGTGCCTTTTGTATTAAATTCGAATGCAATTTCTGTGCTACATCGTCAATAAGAAGTTCAAAGGTATAAAGTAAACCTGAAGTGAAGCATCGGAAACTAAAACTGGACTCACAGGAGATGTTTAAATCATAGAAAGTTAGAGTGTGAGTCATCTTGTACTTAAGTCGGCATAGTGCCTTTTGTATTAAATTCGGATGCAATTTCGATGTTTCATCGTCAATAAGAAGCTCCAAGGTATACAGTAAACCTGAAGTGAAGCATCGAAGTCTAAAACTGGACTCACTGGAGAGGTTCAAATCATAGAAAGCTAGAGTGTCAGTCCCCTTGTACTTAAGTCGGCATTGTGACTTTTGTATTAAATGTGGATGCAATTTCTGTGTTTCATCGTCAAGAAGGTCCAAGGTATACAGTAAACCTGAAGAGAAACATTGGAATCTAAAAGTGGACTCACAGGAGAGGTTCTAATCATAGAAAGATAGCGTGTCTGTCCTCTTGTACTTAAATCGCCATTGTGCCTTTTGTATTAAATTCGGATGCAATTTCTGTGTTTCATCGTCAATAAGAAGGTCCAAGGGATACAGTGAACTTGAAGTGAAGCATCGGAATCTAAAACTGGACTCACAGGAGAGGTTCAAATCATAGAAAGTTAGAGTGTCAGTTCTCTTGTACTTATGTCTTCATTGTACCTTTTGTATTAAATTCGGATGCAATTTCTGTGTTTCATCGTCACTAAGAAGGTCCAAGGGATACAGTAAATCTGAAGTGAAGCATCGGAAACAAAAACTGGTCTCACAGGAGATTTTCAAATCATAGAAAGTTAGTGTGTCAGTCCACTTGTACCCAAGTCGGCATTGTGCCTCTTGTATTACTTTCGGATGCAATATCTGTGTTTCATTGTCAATAAGAAGGGCCAAGGTATACAGTAAACCCTCAGTGAAGCATCGGAATCTAAAACTGGACTCACAGGAGAGGTTCAAATGATAGAAGGTTAGAGTGTCAGTCCTCTTGTACTTAAGTCGGCATTGTGCCTTTTGTATTACATTCGAATGCATTTTTGTGTTACATCGTCAATACGAAGGTCAAAGGTATAAAGTAAACCTGAAGTGAAGCACCGGAAACTAAAACTGGCCTCACTGGAGAGGTTCGAATCAAAGAAAATTAGAGTGGCAATCCTCTTGTACTTATGTCGGCATTGTGCCTTTTGTATTAAATTCAGATGAATTCTCTGTGTTTCATCGTCAATACGAAGGTGCAAGGTATACAGTAAACCTGAAGTGAAGCATCGATATCTATAACTGGACTCACAAGAATGGTTCAAGTCATAGAAAGTTAGAGTGTCAGTCCTCTAGTACTTAAGACGGCATTGTGCCTTTTGTATTAAATTCGGATGCAATTTCTGTGTTTCATCGTCAATAAGAGGGTCCAATGGATACAGTAAACCTGAAGTGAAGCATCGGAATCTAAAACTTGACTCACAGGAGAGGTTCAAATCATAGAAAGTTAGAGTGTCATTCCTTTTGCACTTAAGTCGGCATTGTGCATTTTGTATTAAATTCGGATGCAATTTCTGTGTTTCCTCGTCAATATGAAGGTCCAAGGTATACAGTAAACCCATCGGAATCGAAAACTGGACTCACAGGAGAGGTTCAAATCATAGAAAGTTAGAGTGTCAGTTCTCTTGTACTTATGTCTTCATTGTACGTTTTGTATTAAATTCGGATGCAATTTCTGTGTTTCATCGTCACTAAGAAGGTCCAAGGGATACAGTAAACCTGAAGTGAAGCATCGGAAACAAAAAGTGGTCTCACAGGAGATTTTCAAATCATAGAAAGTTAGAGTGTCAGTCCACTTGTACTTAAGTCGGCATTGTGCCTCTTGTCTTACATTCGGATGCAAAATCTGTGTTTCATCGTCAATAAGAAGGTCCAAGGTATACAGTAAACCTGAAGTGAAGCATCGGAATCTAAAACTGGACTCACAGGAGCGGTTAAAATAACAGAAAGTTAGAGTGTCAGTCCTCTGGTACATAAGTCGGCATTGTGCCTTTTGTATTAAATTCGGATGCAATTTCTGTGTTTCATCGTCAATAAGTGGGTCCAAGGGATATAGTAAACCTGAAGTGAAGCATCGGAATCTAAAACTTGACTCACAGGAGAGGTTCAAATCATAGAGAGTTGGGGAGTCATTGCTTTTGTACTTAAGTCTGCATTGTGCATTTTGCATTAAATTCGGATGCAATATCTGTGTTTCATCGTCAATAAGATGGTCCAAGGTATACAGTAAACCCACAGTGAAGCATCGGAATCTAAAACTGGACTCACACGAGAGGTTCAAATCATAGAAGGTTAGAGTGTCGGTCCTCTTGTACTTAAGTCGGCATTGGGCCTTTTGTATTACATTCGAATGCAATTTCTGTGCTACATCATCAATAAGAAGGTCAAAGGTATAAAGTAAACCTGAAGTGAAGCATCGGAAACTAAAACTGGACTCACTGGAGAGGTTCGAATCAAGGAAAATTAGGGTGGCAATCCTCTTGTACTTATGTCGGCATTGTGCCTTTTGTATTAAATTCAGATGAATTCTCTGTGTTTCATCGTCAATACGAAGGTGCAAGGTATACAGTAAACCTGAAGTGAAGCATCGATATCTATAACTGGACTCACAAGAATGGTTCAAGTCATAGAAAGTTTGAGTGTCAGTCCTCTAGTACTTAAGTCGGCATTGTGCCTTTTGTATTAAATTCGGATGCAATTTCTGTGTTTCATCGTCAATAAGAGGGTCCAATGGATACAGTAAACCTGAAGTGAAGCATCGGAATCTAAAACTTGACTCACAGGAGAGGTTCAAATCATAGAAAGTTAGAGTGTCATTCCTTTTGCACTTAAGTCGGCATTGTGCATTTTGTATTAAATTCGGATGCAATTTCTGTGTTTCCTCGTCAATATGAAGGTCCAAGGTATACAGTAAACCCATCGGAATCGAAAACTGGACTCACAGGAGAGGTTCAAATCATAGAAAGTTAGAGTGTCAGTTCTCTTGTACTTATGTCTTCATTGTACGTTTTGTATTAAATTCGGATGCAATTTCTGTGTTTCATCGTCACTAAGAAGGTCCAAGGGATACAGTAAACCTGAAGTGAAGCATCGGAAACAAAAAGTGGTCTCACAGGAGATTTTCAAATCATAGAAAGTTAGAGTGTCAGTCCACTTGTACTTAAGTCGGCATTGTGCCTCTTGTCTTACATTCGGATGCAAAATCTGTGTTTCATCGTCAATACGAACGTGCAAGGCATACAGTAAATCCGAAGTGAAGCATCGATATCTATAACTGGACTCACAGGAATGGTTCAAGTCATAGAACGTTAGAGTTTCAGTCCTCTTGTACTGAAGTCGGCATTGTGCCTTTTGTATTACATTCAGATGGAATATCGGTGTTTCATCGTCAATAAGAAGGTCCAAGGGATACAGTAAACCTGATGTGAAGCATCGGAATCGAAAACTGGAATCACAGGATAGGCTCAAATCATAGAAAGCTAGAGTGTCAGTCCTCTGGTACATAAGTCGGCATTGTGCCTTTTGTATTAAATTCGGATGCAATTTCTGTGTTTCATCGTCAATAAGTAGGTCCAAGGGATATAGTAAACCTGAAGTGAAGCATCGGAATCTAAAACTGGACTCACAGGAGCGGTTCAAATGACAGAAAGTTAGAGTGTCAGTCCCCTAATACTTAAGTCGGCATTGTGCATTTTGTATTAGATTCGGATGCAATTTCTGTGTTTCATCGTCAATAAGAGGGTCCAAGGGATAGAGTAAACCCTAAGTGAAGCATCGGAATATAAAACTGGAGTCACAGTAGAGGTTAAAATCATAGAAAGTTATAGTGTCAGTTCTCTTGTACTCATGTCGGCATTGTGCCTCTTGTATTACATTCGGATGCAATATCTGTGTTTCATCGTCAATAAGAAATTCAAGGTATACAGTAAACCTGAAGTGAAGCATCGGAATCTAAAACTGGACTCACAGGAGGGGTTCAAATCATAGAAAGTTAGAGTGTCAGTCCTCCTGTACTTAAGTCGGCATTGTGACTTTTGTATTAAATTCGGATGCGATTTCGGTGTTTTATCGTCAATAAGGAGGTCCAAGGTATACTGTAAACCCTAAGTGAAGCATCGGAATCGAAGACTGGACTCACAGGAGTGGTTCAAATCATAGAAAGTTGGAGTATCAGTCCTCTTGTACATCAGTCGGGAATGTGCTTTTTGTATTAATTTCTGATGCAATTTCTGTGTTTCATCGTCACTAAGAAGGTCCAAGGGATACAGTAAACTTGAAGTGAAGCATCGGAAACTAAAACTAGACTCACTGGAGAGGATCGAATCAAAGAGAATTAGAGTGGCAATCTTCTTGTACTTAAGTCGGCATTGTGCCTTTTGTATTAAATTCGGATGAAATTTCTGTGTTTCAGCGTCAATAAGAAGGTGCAAGGTATACAGTAAACCTGAAGTGAAGCATCGAAATCTATAACTGGACTCACAGGAATGGTTCAAGTCATAGAAAGTTAGAGTGTCATTCCTTTTGTACTTAAGTCGGCATTGTGCATTTTGTATTAAATTCGGATGCAATTTCTGTGTTTCATCGTCAATAAGAAGGTCCAAGGTATACAGTAAACCCTAAGTGAAGCATCGGAATCTAAAACTGGACTCACAGGAGAGGTTCAAATCATAGAAAGTTAGAATGTCAATTCTCTTGTACTTAAGTCGGCATTGTACCTTTTGTATTAAATTCGGATGCAATTTCTGTGTTTCATCGTCACTAAGATGGTCCCAGGGATACAGTAAACCTGAAGTGAAGCATCGGAAACAAAAACTGGTCTCACAGGTGATTTTCAAATCATAGAAAGTTAGAGTGACAGTCCTCTTGTACTCAAGTCGGCATTGTGCCTCTTGTATTACATTCGGATACAATATCTGTGTTTCATCGTCAATAAGAAGGTCCAAGGTATACAGTAAGCCTGAAGTGAAGCATCGGAATCTAAAACTGGACTCACAGGAGAGGTTCAAATCATAGAAAGTTAGAACGTCAGTTCTCTTGTACTTAAGTCGGCATTGTGCCTTTTGTATTACATTCGAATGCAATTTCTGTGCTACATCGTCAATAAGAAGGTCAAAGGTATAAAGTAAACCTGAAGTGAAGCAACGGAATCTAAAACTGGACGCACAGGAGATGTTTAAATCATAGAAAGTTAGAGTGTGAGTCATCTTGTACTTAAGTCGGAATTGTGCCTTTTGTATTGAATTCGGATGCAATTTCGCCGTTTCATCGTCAATAAGGAGATCCAAGGTATACAGTAAACCTGATGTGAAGCATCGGAGTCTAAAACTGGACTCACTGGAGAGGTTCAAATCATAGAAAGCTAGAGTGTCAGTCCCCTTGTACTTACGTCGGTATTGTGACTTTTGTATTAAATTCGGATGAAATTTCTGTGTTTCATCGTCAATAGGAAGGACCAAGGTATACAGTAAACATGAAGAGAAGCATCGGAATCTAAAACTGGACTCACAGGAGAGGTTCTAATCATAGAAAGATAGCGTGTCTGTCCTCTTGTACTTAAATCGCCATTGTGCCTTTTGTATTAAATTCGGATGTAATTTCTGTGTTTCATCGTCAATAAGATGGTCCAAGGGATACAGTGAACTTGAAGTGAAGCATCGGAATCTGAAACTGGACTCACAGGAGCGGTTCAAATCATAGAAAGTTAGAGTGTCAGTCCTCTAGTACATAAGTCGGCATTGTGCCCTTTGTATTAAATTCGGTTGCAATTTCTGTGTTTCATTGTCAATAAGAAGGTCCAAGGTATACAGTAAACCTGAAGTGAAGCATCGGAATCTAAAACTGGACTCACAGGAGAGGTTCAAATCATAGAAAGTTAGAACGTCAGTTCTCTTGTACTTAAGTCGGGTATTGTACCTTTTGTATTAAATTCGGATGCAATTTCTGTGTTTCATCGTCACTAAGATTGTCCAAGGGATACAGTAAACCTGAAGTGAAGCATCGGAAACAAAAACTGGTCTCACAGGAGATTTTCAAATCATAGAAAATTAGAGTGACAGTCCTCTTGTACTCAAGTCGCCATTGTGCCTCTTGTATTACACTCGGATACAATATCTGTGTTTCATCGTCTATAAGAAGGTCCAAGGTATACAGTAAATCTGAAGTGAAGCATCGGAAACTAAAACTGGACTCACTGGAGAGGTTCGAATCAAAGAAAATTAGAGTGGCAATCCTCTTGTACTTAAGTCGGCATTGTGCCTTTTGTATTAAATTCAGATGAAATCTCTGTGTTTCATCGTCAATACGAAGGTGCAAGGTATACAGCAAACCTGAAGTGAAGAATCGAGATCTATAACTGGACTCACAGGAATGGTTCATAGAACGTTAGAGTTTCAGTCCTCTTGTACTTAAGTCGGCATTGTGCCTTTTGTATTAGATTCAGATGGAATATAGGTGTTTCATCGTCAATAAGAAGGTCCAAGGGATACTGTAAACCTGAAGTGAAGCATCGGAATCGAAAACTGGACTCACAGGAGAGGTTCAAATCATAGAAGGTTGGAGTGTCAGTCCTCTAGTACTTAAGTCGGCATTGTGCCGTTTGTAATACATTCGAATGCAATTTCTGTGCTACATCGTCAATAAGAAGGTCAAAGGTATAAAGTAAACCTGAAGTGAAGCATCGGAATCTAAAACTGGACTCACAGGAGATGTTTAAATCATAGAAAGTTAGAGTGTGAGTCATCTTGTACTTAAGTCGGCATTGTGCCTTTTGTATTAAATTCGGATGCAATTTCTGTGTTTCATCGTCAATAAGAAGGTCCAAGGTATACAGTAAACCTGAAGAGAAACATTGGAATTTAAAAGTGGGCTCACAGGAGAGGTTCTAATCATTGAAAGATAGCGTGTCTGTTCTCTTGTACTTAAATCGCCATTGTGCCTTTTGTATTAAATTCGGATGCAATTTCTGTGTTTCATCGTCAATAAGAAGGTCCAAGGGATACAGTGAACTTGAAGTGAAGCATCGGAATCTAAAACTGGACTCACAGTAGCGGTTCAAATCACAGAAAGTTAGAGTGTCAGTCCTCTAGTACTTAAGTCGGCATTGTGCATTTTGTATTACATTCGGATGCAATTTCTGTGTTTCATCGTCAATAAGAAGGTCCAAGGTATACAGTAAACCCTAAGTGAAGCATCGGAACCTAAAACTGGACTCACAGGAGAGGTTCAAATCATAGAAAGTTAGAGTGTCAGTTCTCTTGTACTTACGTCTTCATTGTACCTTTGTATTAATTTCGGATGCAATTTCTGTGTTTCATCGTCACTAAGAAGGTCCAAGGGATACAGTAAACCTGAAGTGAAGCATCGGAAACAAAAACTGGTCTCACAGGAGATTTTCAAATCATAGAGAGTTAGTGTGTCAGTTCACTTGTACCCAAGTCGGCATTGTGCCTCTTGTATTACATTCGGATGCAATATCTGTGTTTCATCGTCAATAAGAAGGGCCAAGGTATACTGTAAACCCTCACTGAAGCATCGGAATCTAAAACTTTACTCACAGGAGAGGTTCAAATGATAGAAGGTTAGAGTGTCAGTCCTCTTGTACTTAAGTCGGCATTGTGCCTTTTGTATTACATTCGAATGCATTTTTGTGTTACATCGTCAATACGAAGGTCAAAGGTATAAATTAAACCTGAAGTGAAGCAGTGGAAACTAAAACTGGACTCACTGGAGAGGTTCGAAACAAAGATAATTAGAGTGGCAATCCTCTTGTACTTAAGTCGGCATTGTGCCTTTTGTATTAAATTCAGATGAAATCTCTGTGTTTCATCGTCAATACGAAGGTGCAAGGTATACAGTAAACCTGATATGAAGCATCGATATCTATAACTGGACTCACAGGAATGTTTCAAGTCATAGAAAGTTAGAGTGTCAGTCCTCTAGTACTTAAGTCGGCATTGTGCCTTTTGTATTAAATTCGGATGCAATTTCTGTGTTTCATCGTCAATAAGAGGGTCCAATGGATACAGTAAACCTGAAGTGAAGCATCGGAATCTAAAACTTGACTCACAGGAGAGGTTCAAATCATAGAAAGTTAGAGTGTCAGTTCTCTTGTACTTAAGTCCTCATTGTACGTTTTGTATTAAATTCGGATGCAATTTCTGTGTTTCAACGTCACTAAGAAGGTCCAAGGGATACAGTAAACCTGAAGTGAAGCATCGGAAACAAAAACTGGTCTCACAGGAGATTTTCAAATCATAGAAAGTTAGAGTGTCAGTCCACTTGTACTTAAGTCGGCATTGTGCCTCTTGTCTTACATTCGGATGCAAAATCTGTGTTTCATCGTCAATAAGAAGGTCCAAGGTATACAGTAAACCTGAAGTGAAGCATCGGAATCTAAAACTGGACTCACAGGAGCGGTTAAAATAACAGAAAGTTAGAGTGTCAGTCCTCTGGTACATAAGTCGGCATTGTGCCTTTTGTATTAAATTCGGAAGCAATTTCTGTGTTTCATCGTCAATAAGTGGGTCCAAGGGATATAGTAAACCTGAAGTGAAGCATCGGAATCTAAAACTTGATTCACAGGAGAGGTTCAAATCATAGAAAGTTGGCGAGTCATTCCTTTTGTACTTAAGTCTGCATTGTGCATTTTGCATTAAATTCGGATGCAATATCTGTGTTTCATCGTCAATAAGATGGTCCAAGGTATACAGTAAACCCACAGTGAAGCATCGGAATCTAAAACTGGACTCACACGAGAGGTTCAAATCATAGAAGGTTAGAGTGTCGGTCCTCTTGTACTTAAGTCGGCATTGTGCCTTTTGTATTACATTCGAATGCAATTTCTGTGCTACATCGTCAATAAGAAGGTCAAAGGTAAAAAGTAAACCTGAAGTGAAGCATCGGAAACTAAAACTGGACTCACTGGAGAGGTTCGAATCAAGGAAAATTAGGGTGGCAATCCTCTTGTACTTAAGTCGGCATTGTGCCTTTTGTATTAAATTCAGACGAAATTTCTGTGTTTCATCGTCAATACGAACGTGCAAGGCATACAGTAAATCCGAAGTGAAGCATCGAAATCTATAACTGGACTCACAGGAATGGTTCAAGTCATAGAACGTTAGAGTTTCAGTCCTCTTGTACTTAAGTCGGCATTGTGCCTTTTGTATTAAATTCAGATGGAATATCGGTGTTTCATCGTCAATAAGAAGGTCCAAGGGATACAGTAAACCTGATGTGAAGCATCGGAATCGAAAACTGGAATCACAGGAGAGGTTCAAATCATAGAAAGTCAGAGTGTCAGTCCTCTGCTACATAAGTCGGCATTGTGCCTTTTGTATTAAATTCGGATGAAATTTCTGTGTTTCATCGTCACTAAGATGGTCCCAGGGATACAGTAAACCTGAAGTGAAGCATCGGAAACAAAAACTGGTCTCACAGGAGATTATCAAATCATAGAAAGTTAGAGTGACAGTCCTCTTGTACTCAAGTCGGCATTGTGCCTCTTGTATTACATTCGGATACAATATCTGTGTTTCATCGTCAATAAGAAGGTCCAAGGTATACAGTAAACCTGAAGTGAAGCATCGAAATCTATAACTGGACTCACAGGAATGGTTCAAGTCATAGAAAGTTAGAGTGCCATTCCTTTTGTACTTAAGTCGGCATTGTGCATTTTGTATTAAATTCGGATGCAATTTCTGTGGTTCATCGTCAATAAGAAGGTCCAAGGTATACAGTAAACCCTAAGTGAAGCATCGGAATCTAAAACTGGACTCACAGGAGAGGTTCAAATCATAGAAAGTTAGAATGTCAATTCTCTTGTACTTTAGTCGGCATTGTACCTTTTGTATTAAATTCGGATGCAATTTCTGTGTTTCATCGTCACTAAGATGGTCCCAGGGATACAGTAAACCTGAAGTGAAGCATCGGAAACAAAAACTGGTCTCACAGGAGATTATCAAATCATAGAAAGTTAGAGTGACAGTCCTCTTGTACTCAAGTCGGCATTGTGCCTCTTGTATTACATTCGGATACAATATCTGTGTTTCATCGTCAATAAGAAGGTCCAAGGTATACAGTAATCCTGAAGTGAAGCATCGGAATCTAAAACTGGACTCACAGGAGAGGTTCAAATCATAGAAAGTTAGAACGTCAGTTCTCTTGTACTTAAGTCGGCATTGTGCCTTTTGTATTACATTCGAATGCAATTTCTGTGCTACATCGTCAATAAGAAGGTCAAAGGTATAAAGTAAACCTGAAGTGAAGCAACGGAATCTAAAACTGGACGCACAGGAGATGTTTAAATCATAGAAAGTTAGAGTGTGAGTCATCTTGTACTTAAGTCGGAATTGTGCCTTTTGTATTAAATTCGGATGCAATTTCGCCGTTTCATCGTCAATAAGGAGATCCAAGGTATACAGTAAACCTGATGTGAAGCATCGGAGTCTAAAACTGGACTCACTGGAGAGGATCAAATCATAGAAAGCTAGAGTGTCAGTCCCCTTGTACTTACGTCGGTATTGTGACTTTTGTATTAAATTCGGATGAAATTTCTGTGTTTCATCGTCAATAGGAAGGACCAAGGTATACAGTAAACATGAAGAGAAGCATCGGAATCTAAAACTGGACTCACAGGAGAGGTTCTAATCATAGAAAGATAGCGTGTCTGTCCTCTTGTACTTAAATCGCCATTGTGCCTTTTGTATTAAATTCGGTTGCAATTTCTGTGTTTCATCGTCAATAAGAAGGTCCAAGGTATACAGTAAACCTGAAGTGAAGCATCGGAATCTAAAACTGGACTCACAGGAGAGGTTCAAATCATAGAAAGTTAGAACGTCAGTTCTCTTGTACTTAAGTCGGGTATTGTACCTTTTGTATTAAATTCGGATGCAATTTCTGTGTTTCATCGTCACTAAGATTGTCCAAGGGATACAGTAAACCTGAAGTGAAGCATCGGAAACAAAAACTGGTCTCACAGGAGGTTTTCAAATCATGGAAAATTAGAGTGACAGTCCTCTTGTACTCAAGTCGCCATTGTGCCTCTTGTATTACACTCGGATACAATATCTGTGTTTCATCGTCTATAAGAAGGTCCAAGGTATACAGTAAATCTGAAGTGAAGCATCGGAAACTAAAACTGGACTCACTGGAGAGGTTCGAATCAAAGAAAATTAGAGTGGCAATCCTCTTGTACTTAAGTCGGCATTGTGCCTTTTGTATTAAATTCAGATGAAATCTCTGTGTTTCATCGTCAATACGAAGGTGCAAGGTATACAGCAAACCTGAAGTGAAGAATCGAGATCTATAACAGGACTCACAGGAATGGTTCAAGTCGTAGAACGTTAGAGTTTCAGTCCTCTTGTACTTAAGTCGGCATTGTGCCTTTTGTATTAGATTCAGATGGAATATAGGTGTTTCATCGTCAATAAGAAGGTCCAAGGGATACTGTAAACCTGAAGTGAAGCATCGGAATCGATAACTGGACTCACAGGAGAGGTTCAAATCATAGAAGGTTGGAGTGTCAGTCCTCTAGTACTTAAGTCGGCATTGTGCCTTTTGTATTACATTCGAATGCAATTTCTGTGCTACATCGTCAATAAGAAGGTCAAAGGTATAAAGTAAACCTGAAGTGAAGCATCGGAATCTAAAACTGGACTCACAGGAGATGTTTAAATCATAGAAAGTTAGAGTGTGAGTCATCTTGTACTTAAGTCGGCATTGTGCCTTTTGTATTAAATTCGGATGCAATTTCGGTGTTTCATCGTCAATAAGAAGCTCCAAGGTATACAGTAAACCTGAAGTGAAGCATCGGAGTCTAAAACTGGACTCACTGGAGAGGTTCAAATCATAGAAAGCTAGAGTGTCAGTCCCCTTGTACTTAAGTCGGCATTGTGACTTTTGTATTAAATTCGGATGCAATTTCTGTGTTTCATCGTCAATAAGAAGGTCCAAGGTATACAGTAAACCTGAAGAGAAACATTGGAATCTAAAAGTGGGCTCACAGGAGAGGTTCTAATCATTGAAAGATAGCGTGTCTGTCCTCTTGTACTTAAATCGCCATTGTGCCTTTTGTATTAAATTCGGATGCAATTTCTGTGTTTCATCGTCAATAAGAAGGTCCAAGGGATACAGTGAACTTGAAGTGAAGCATCGGAATCTAAAACTGGACTCACAGTAGCGGTTCAAATCATAGAAAGTTAGAGTGTCAGTCCACTTGTACTTAAGTCGGCATTGTGCCTCTTGTCTTACATTCGGATGCAAAATCTGTGTTTCATCGTCAATAAGAAGGTCCAAGGTATACAGTAAACCTGATGTGAAGCATCGGAATCTAAAACTGGACTCACAGGAGCGGTTAAAATAACAGAAAGTTAGAGTGTCAGTCCTCTGGTACATAAGTCGGCATTGTGCCTTTTGTATTGAATTCGGATGCAATTTCTGTGTTTCATCGTCAATAAGTGGGTCCAAGGGATATAGTAAACCTGAAGTGAAGCATCGGAATCTAAAACTTGACTCACAGGAGAGGTTCAAATCATAGAAAGATGGCGAGTCATTCCCTTTGTACTTAAGTCTGCATTGTGCATTTTGCATTAAATTCGGATGCAATATCTGTGTTTCATCGTCAATAAGATGGTCCAAGGTATACAGTAAACCCACAGTGAAGCATCGGAATCTAAAACTGGACTCACACGAGAGGTTCAAATCATAGAAGGTTAGAGTGTCGGTCCTCTTGTACTTCAGTCGGCATTGTGCCTTTTGTATTACATTCGAATGCAATTTCTGTGCTACATCGTCAATAAGAAGGTCAAAGGTAAAAAGTAAACCTGAAGTGAAGCATCGGAAACTAAAACTGGACTCACTGGAGAGGTTCGAATCAAGGAAAATTAGGGTGGCAATCCTCTTGTACTTAAGTCGGCATTGTGCCTTTTGTATTAAATTCAGACGAAATTTCTGTGTTTCATCGTCAATACGAACGTGCAAGGCATACAGTAAATCCGAAGTGAAGCATCGAAATCTATAACTGGACTCACAGGAATGGTTCAAGTCATAGAACGTTAGAGTTTCAGTCCTCTTGTACTTAAGTCGGCATTGTGCCTTTTGTATTAAATTCAGATGGAATATCGGTGTTTCATCGTCAATAAGAAGGTCCAAGGGATACAGTAAACCTGATGTGAAGCATCGGAATCGAAAACTGGAATCACAGGAGAGGTTCAAATCATAGAAAGCTAGAGTGTCAGTCCTCTGCTACATAAGTCGGCATTGTGCCTTTTGTATTAAATTCGGATGCAATTTCTGTGTTTCATCGTCAATAAGTAGGTCCAAGGGATATAGTAAACCTGAAGTGAAGCATCGGAATCTAAAACTGGACTCACAGGAGCGGTTCAAATCACAGAAAGTTAGAATGTCAGTCCCCTAATACTTAAGTCGGCATTGTGCATTTTGTATTAGATTCGGATGCAATTTCTGTTTTTCATCGTCAATAAGAGGGTCCAAGGGATAGAGTAAACCCTAAGTGAAGCATCGGAATCTAAAACTGGAGTCACAGTAGAGGTTAAAATCATAGAAAGTTAGAATGTCAGTTCTCTTGTACTTAAGTCGGCTTTGTGTCTCTTGTATTACATTCGGATGCAATATCTGTGTTTCATCGTCAATAAGAAATTCAAGGTATACAGTAAACCCGAAGTGAAGCATCGGAATCTAAAACTGGACTCACAGGAGAGGTTCAAATCATAGAAAGTTAGAGTGTCAGTCCTCCTGTACTTAAGTCTGCATTGTGACTTTTGTATTAAATTCGGATGCGATTTCGGTGTTTTATCGTCAATAAGAAGGTCAAAGTTATACAGTAAACAATAAGTGAAGCATCGGAATCTAAGACTGGACTCACAGGAGTGGTTCAAATCATAGAAAGTTGGAGTGTCAGTCCTCTTGTACATCAGTCGGGAATGTGCTTTTTGTATTAATTTCGGATGCAATTTCTGTGTTTCATCGTCACTAAGAAGGTCCAAGGGATACAGTAAACCTGAAGTGAAGCATCGGAAACTAAAACTAGACTCACTGGAGAGGATCGAATCAAAGAGAATTAGAGTGGCAATCCTCTTGTACTTAAGTCGGCATTGTGCCTTTTGTATTAAATTCGGATGAAATGTCTGTGTTTCAGCGTCAATAAGAAGGTGCAAGGTATACAGTAAACCTGAAGTGAAGCATCGAAATCTATAACTGGACTCACAGGAATGGTTCAAGTCATAGAAAGTTAGTGTGTCATTCCTTTTGTACTTAAGTCGGCATTGTGCATTTTGTATTAAATTCGGATGCAATTTCTGTGTTTCATCGTCAATAAGAAGGTCCAAGGTATACAGTAAACCTGAAGTGAAGCATCGGAATCTAAAACTGGACGCACAGGAGATGTTTAAATCATAGAAAGTTAGAGTGTGAGTCATCTTGTACTTAAGTCGGCATTGTACCTTTTGTATTAAATTCGGATGCAATTTCTGTGTTTCATCGTCACTAAGATGGTCCCAGGGATACAGTAAACCTGAAGTGAGGCATCGGAAACAAAAACTGGTCTCACAGGAGATTTTCAAATCATAGAAAGTTAGAGTGACAGTCCTCTTGTACTCAAGTCGGCATTGTGCCTCTTGTATTACATTCGGATACAATATCTGTGTTTCATCGTCAATAAGAAGGTCCAAGGTATACAGTAAACCTGAAGTGAAGCATCGGAATCTAAAACTGGACTCACAGGAGAGGTTCAAATCATAGAAAGTTAGAACGTCAGTTCTCTTGTACTTAAGTCGGCATTGTGCCTTTTGTATTACATTCGAATGCAATTTCTGTGCTACATCGTCAATAAGAAGGTCAAAGGTATAAAGTAAACCTGAAGTGAAGCATCGTAATCTAAAACTGGACGCACAGGAGATGTTTAAATCATAGAAAGTTAGAGTGTGAGTCATCTTGTACTTAAGTCGGAATTGTGCCTTTTGTATTAAATTCGGATGCAATTTCGCCGTTTCATCGTCAATAAGAAGATCCAAGGTATACAGTAAACCTGATGTGAAGCATCGGAGTCTACAACTGGACTCACTGGAGAGGTTCAAATCATAGAAAGCTAGAGTGTCAGTCCCCTTATACTTAAGTCGGTATTGTGACTTTTGTATTAAATTCGGATGAAATTTCTGTGTTTCATCGTCAATAGGAAGGACCAAGGTATACAGTAAACATGAAGAGAAGCATCGGAATCTAAAACTGGACTCACAGGAGAGGTTCTAATCATAGAAAGATAGCGTGTCTGTCCTCTTGTACTTAAATCGCCATTGTGCCTTTTGTATTAAATTCGGATGTAATTTCTGTGTTTCATCGTCAATAAGATGGTCCAAGGGATACAGTGAACTTGAAGTGAAGCATCGGAATCTGAAACTGGACTCACAGGAGCGGTTCAAATCATAGAAAGTTAGAGTGTCAGTCCTCTAGTACATAAGTCGGCATTGTGCCCTTTGTATTAAATTCGGTTGCAATTTCTGTGTTTCATCGTTAATAAGACTGTCCAAGGGATACAGAAAACCTGAAGTGAAGCATCGGAATCTAGAACTTGACTCACAGGAGAGGTTCAAATCATAGAAAGTTAGAATGTCAGTTCTCTTGTACTTAAGTCGGCATTGTACATTTTGTATTAAATTCGGATGCAATGTCTGTGTTTCATCGTCACTAAGATGGTCCAAGGGATACAGTAAACCTGAAGTGTAGCATCGGAAACAAAAACTGGTCTCACAGGAGATTTTCAAATCATAGATAGTTAGAGTGACAGTCCTCTTGTACTTAAGTCGGCATTGTGCCTTTTGTATTAAATTCGGATGAAATTTCTGTGTTTCAGCGTCAATAAGAAGGTGCAAGGTATACAGTAAACCTGAAGTGAAGCATCGAAATCTATAACTGGACTCACAGGAATGGTTCAAGTCATAGAAAGTTAGTGTGTCATTCCTTTTGTACTTAAGTCGGCATTGTGCATTTTGTATTAAATTCGGATGCAATTTCTGTGTTTCATCGTCAATAAGAAGGTCCAAGGTATACAGTAAACCTGAAGTGAAGCATCGGAATCTAAAACTGGACGCACAGGAGATGTTTAAATCATAGAAAGTTAGAGTGTGAGTCATCTTGTACTTAAGTCGGCATTGTACCTTTTGTATTAAATTCGGATGCAATTTCTGTGTTTCATCGTCACTAAGATGGTCCCAGGGATACAGTAAACCTGAAGTGAGGCATCGGAAACAAAAACTGGTCTCACAGGAGATTTTCAAATCATAGAAAGTTAGAGTGACAGTCCTCTTGTACTCAAGTCGGCATTGTGCCTCTTGTATTACATTCGGATACAATATCTGTGTTTCATCGTCAATAAGAAGGTCCAATGTATACAGTAAACCTGAAGTGAAGCATCGGAATCTAAAACTGGACTCACAGGAGAGGTTCAAATCATAGAAAGTTAGAACGTCAGTTCTCTTGTACTTAAGTCGGCATTGTGCCTTTTGTATTACATTCGAATGCAATTTCTGTGCTACATCGTCAATAAGAAGGTCAAAGGTATAAAGTAAACCTGAAGTGAAGCATCGTAATCTAAAACTGGACGCACAGGAGATGTTTAAATCATAGAAAGTTAGAGTGTGAGTCATCTTGTACTTAAGTCGGAATTGTGCCTTTTGTATTAAATTCGGATGCAATTTCGCCGTTTCATCGTCAATAAGAAGATCCAAGGTATACAGTAAACCTGATGTGAAGCATCGGAGTCTACAACTGGACTCACTGGAGAGGTTCAAATCATAGAAAGCTAGAGTGTCAGTCCCCTTGTACTTAAGTCGGTATTGTGACTTTTGTATTAAATTCGGATGAAATTTCTGTGTTTCATCGTCAATAGGAAGGACCAAGGTATACAGTAAACATGAAGAGAAGCATCGGAATCTAAAACTGGACTCACAGGAGAGGTTCTAATCATAGAAAGATAGCGTGTCTGTCCTCTTGTACTTAAATCGCCATTGTGCCTTTTGTATTAAATTCAGATGTAATTTCTGTGTTTCATCGTCAATAAGATGGTCCAAGGGATACAGTGAACTTGAAGTGAAGCATCGGAATCTGAAACTGGACTCACAGGAGCGGTTCAAATCATAGAAAGTTAGAGTGTCAGTCCTCTAGTACATAAGTCGGCATTGTGCCCTTTGTATTAAATTCGGTTGCAATTTCTGTGTTTCATCGTTAATAAGACTGTCCAAGGGATACAGAAAACCTGAAGTGAAGCATCGGAATCTAGAACTTGACTCACAGGAGAGGTTCAAATCATAGAAAGTTAGAATGTCAGTTCTCTTGTACTTAAGTCGGCATTGTACATTTTGTATTAAATTCGGATGCAATGTCTGTGTTTCATCGTCACTAAGATGGTCCAAGGGATACAGTAAACCTGAAGTGTAGCATCGGAAACAAAAACTGGTCTCACAGGAGATTTTCAAATCATAGATAGTTAGAGTGACAGTCCTCTTGTACTCAAGTCGGCATTTTGCCACTTGTATTACATTCGGAAATAATATCTGTGTTTCATCGTCAATAAGAAGGTCCAAGGTATACAGTAAACCTGAAACCTAAAACTGGACTCACAGGAGAGGTTCAAATCATAGAAAGTTAGAACGTCAGTTCTCTTGTACTTAAGTCGGCATTGTACCTTTTGTATTAAATTCGGATGCATTTTCTGTGTTTCATCGTCACTAAGATTGTCCAAGGGATACAGTAAACCTGAAGTGAAGCATGGGAAACGAAAACTGGTCTCACAGGAGATTTTCAAATCATAGAAAATTAGAGTGACAGTCCTCTTGTATTCAAGTCGCCATTGTGCCTCTTGTATTACATTCGGATACAATATCTGTGTTTCATCGTCTATAAGAAGGTCCAAGGTATACGGTAAATCTGAAGTGAAGCATCGGAAACTAAAACTGGACTCACTGGAGAGGTTCGAATCAAAGAAAATTAGAGTGGCAATCCTCTTGTACTTAAGTCGGCATTGTGCCTTTTGTATTAAATTCAGATGAAATCTCTGTGTTTCATCGTCAATACGAAGGTGCAAGGTATACAGTAAACCTAAAGTGAAGAATCGAGATCTATAACTGGACTCACAGGAATGGTTCAAGTCATAGAACGTTAGAGTTTCAGTCCTCTTGTACTTAAGTCGGCATTGTGCCTTTTGTATTAGATTCAGATGGAATATAGGTGTTTCATCGTCAATAAGAAGGTCAAAGGGATACTGGAAACCTGAAGTGAAGCATCGGAATCGAAAACTGGACTCACAGGAGAGGTTCAAATCATAGAAGGTTGGAGTGTCAGTCCTCTAGTACTTAAGTCGGCATTGTGCCTTTTGTATTACATTCGAATGCAATTTCTGTGCTACATCGTCAATAAGAAGGTCAAAGGTATAAAGTAAACCTGAAGTGAAGCATCGGAATCTAAAACTGGACTCACAGGAGATGTTTAAATCATAGAAAGTTAGAGTGTGAGTCACCTTGTACTTAAGTCGGCATTGTGCCTTTTGTATTAAATTCGGATGCAATTTCGGTGTTTCATCGTCAATAAGAGGCTCCAAGGTATACAGTAAACCTGAAGTGAAGCATCGGAGTCTAAAACTGGACTCACTGGAGAGGTTCAAATCATAGAAAGCTAGAGTGTCAGTCCCCTTGTACTTAAGTCGGCATTGTGACTTTTGCATTAAATTCGGATGCAATTTCTGTGTTTCATCGTCAATAAGAAGGTCCAAGGTATACAGTAAACCTGAAGAGAAACATTGGAATCTAAAAGTGGGCTCACAGGAGAGGTTCTAATCATAGAAAGATAGCGTGTCTGTCCTCTTGTACTTAAATCGCCATTGTGCATTTTGTATTAAATTCGGATGCAATTTCTGTGTTTCATCGTCAATAAGAAGGTCCTAGGGATACAGTAAACCTGAAGTGAGCCTCGGAAACAAAAACTGGTCTCACAGGAGATTTTCAAATCATAGAAAGTTAGTGTGTCAGTCCACTTGTACCCAAGTCGGCATTGTGCCTCTTGTATTACATTCGGATGCAATATCTGTGTTTCATCGTCAATAAGAAGGGCCAAGGTATACAGAAAACCCTCACTGAAGCATCGGAATCTAAAACTGGACTCACAGGAGAGGTTCAAATGATAGACGGTTAGAGTGTCAGTCCTCTTGTACTGAAGTCGGCATTGTGCCTTTTGTATTACATTCGAATGCATTTTTGTGTTACATCGTCAATAAGAAGGTCAAAGGTATAATGTAAACCAGAAGTGAAGCACCGGAAACTAAAACTGGACTCACTGGAGAGGTTCGAATCAAAGAAAATTAGAGTGGCAATCCTCTTGTACTTAAGTCGGCATTGTGCCTTTTGTATTAAATTCGGATGCAATTTCTGTGTTTCATCATCAATAAGAGGGTCCAATGGATACAGTAAACCTGAAGTGAAGCATCAGAATCTAAAACTTGACTCACAGGAGAGGTTCAAATCATAGAAAGTTAGAGTGTCATTCCTTTTGCACTTAAGTCGGCATTGTGCATTTTGTATTAAATTCGGATGCAATTTCTGTGTTTCATCGTCAATATGAAGGTCCAAGGGATACAGTAAACCTGATGTGAAGCATCGGAATCTAAAACTGGAATCACAGGAGAGGTTCAAATCATAGAAAGCTAGAGTGTCAGTCCCCTTGTACTTAAGTCGGCATTGTGACTTTTGTATTAAATTCGGATGCAATTTCTTTGTTTCATCGTCAATAAGAAGGTCCAAGGGATACAGTGAACTTGAAGTGAAGCATCGGAATCTAAAACTGGACTCACAGGAGCGGTTCAAATCACAGAAAGTTAGAGTGTCAGTCCCCTAATACTTAAGTCGGCATTGTGCATTTTGTATTAAATTCGGATGCAATTTCTGTGTTTCATCGTCAATAAGAGGGTCCAAGGGATAGAGTAAACCCTAAGAGAAGCATCGGAATCTAAAACTGCAGTCACAGTAGAGGTTAAAATCATAGAAAGTTATAGTGTCAGCTCTCTTGTACTCAAGTCGGCATTGTGCCTCTTGTATTACATTCGGATGCAATATCTGTGTTTCATCGTCAATAAGAAATTCAAGGTATACAGTAAACCTGAAGTGAAGCATCGGAATCTAAAACTGGACTCACAGGAGAGGTTCAAATCATAGAAAGTTAGAGTGTCAGTCCTCCTGTACTTAAGTCGGCATTGTGACTTTTGTATTAAATTCGGATGCGATTTCGGTGTTTTATCGTCAATAAGAAGGTCCAAGGTATACCGTAAACCCTAAGTGAAGCATCGGAATCTAAGACTGGACTCACAGGAGTGGTTCAAATCATAGAAAGTTGGAGTGTCAGTCCTCTTGTACATCAGTCGGGAATGTGCTTTTTGTATTAATTTCGGATGCAATTTCTGTGTTTCATCGTCACTAAGAAGGTCCAAGGGATACAGTAAACCTGAAGTGAAGCATCGGAAACTAAAACTAGACTCACTGGATAGGATCGAATCAAAGAGAATTAGAGTGGCAATCCTCTTGTACTTAAGTCGGCATTGTGCCTTTTGTATTAAATTCGGATGAAATTTCTGTGTTTCAGCGTCAATAAGAAGGTGCAAGGTATACAGTAAACCTGAAGTGAAGCATCGAAATCTATAACTGGACTCACAGGAATGGTTCAAGTCATAGAAAGTTAGAGTGTCATTCCTTTTGTACTTAAGTCGGCATTGTGCATTTTGTATTAAATTCGGATGCAATTTCTGTGTTTCATCGTCAATAAGAAGGTCCAAGGTATACAGTAAACCCTAAGTGAAGCATCGGAATCTAAAACTGGACTCACAGGAGAGGTTCAAATCATAGAAAGTTAGAATGTCAGTTCTCTTGTACTTAAGTCGGCATTGTACCTTTTGTATTAAATTCGGATGCAATTTCTGTGTTTCATCGTCACTAAGATGGTCCCAGGGATACAGTAAACCTGAAGTGAAGCATCGGAAACAAAAACGGGTCTCACAGGAGATTTTCAAATCATAGAAAGTTAGAGTGACAGTCCTCTTGTACTCAAGTCGGCATTGTGCCTCTTGTATTACGTTCGGATACAATATCTGTGTTTCATCGTCAATAAGAAGGTCCAAGGTATACAGTAAACCTGAAGTGAAGCATCGGAATCTAAAACTGGACTCACAGGAGAGGTTCAAATCATAGAAAGTTAGAACGTCAGCTCTCTTGTACTTAAGTCGGCATTGTGCCTTTTGTATTACATTTGAATGCAATTTCTGTGCTACATCGTCAATAAGAAGGTCAAAGGTATTAAGTAAACCTGAAGTGAAGCATCGGAATCTAAAACTGGACGCACAGGAGATGTTTAAATCATAGAAAGTTAGAGTGTGAGACATCTTGTACTTAAGTCGGAATTGTGCCTTTTGTATTAAATTCGGATGCAATTTCGCCGTTTCATCGTCAATAAGAAGATCCAAGGTATACAGTAAACCTGATGTGAAGCATCGGAGTCTGAAACTGGACTCACTGGAGAGGTTCAAATCATAGAAAGCTAGAGTGTCAGTCCCCTTGTACTTAAGTCGGTATTGTGCATTTTGTATTAAATTCGGAAGCAATTTCTGTGTTTCATCGTCAATAAGAAGGTCCAAGGTATACAGTAAACCCTAAGTGAAGCATCGGAATCTAAGACTGGACTCACAGGAGTGGTTCAAATCATAGAAAGTTGGAGTGTCAGCCCTCTTGTACATCAGTCGTCAATGTGCCTTTTGTATTAAAGTCGGATGCAATTTCTATGTTTCATCGTCACTAAGAAGGTCCAAGGGATACAGTAAACCTGAAGTGAAGCATCGGAATCTAAGACTGGACTCACAGGAGAGGTTCAAATCATAGAAAGTTAGAGTGTCAGTTCTCTTGTACTTAAGTCGGTATTGTGCATTTTGTATTAAATTCGGAAGCAATTTCTGTGTTTCATCGTCAATAAGAAGGTCCAAGGTATACAGTAAACCCTAAGTGAAGCATCGGAATCTAAAACTGGACTCACAGGAGAGGTTCAAATCATAGAAAGTTAGAATGTCAGTTCTCTTGTACTCAAGTCGGCATTGTGCCTCTTGTATTACATTCGGATACAATATGTGTGTTTCATCGTCAATAAGAAGGTCCAAGGGATACAGTAAACCTGAAGTGAAGCTTCGGAATCGAAAACTGGATTCACAGGAGAGGTTCAAATCATAGAAGGTTAGAGAGTTAGTCCTCTTGTACTTAAGTCGGCATTGTCCCTTTTGTATTACATTCGAATGGAATTTCTGTGCTACATCGTCAATAAGAAGGTCAAAGGTATAAAGTAAACCTGAAGTGAAGCATCGGAATCTAAAACTGGACTCACAGGAGATGTTTAAATCATAGAAAGTTAGAGTGTGAGTCATCTTGTCCTTAAGTCGGAATTGTGCTTTTTGTTATAAATTCGGATGCAATTTCGGTGTTTCATCGTCAATAAGAAGAGCCAAGGTATACAGTAAACCTGAAGTGAAGCATCGGAGTCTAAAACTGGACTCACTGGAGAGGTTCAAATCATAGAATGCTAGAGTGTCAGTCCCCTTGTACTTAAGTCGGCATTGTGACTTTTGTATTAAATTCGGATGCAATTTCTGTGTTTCATCGTCAATAAGAAGGTCCAAGGTATACAGTAAACCTGAAGAGAAGCATTGGAATCTAAAAGTGGACTCACAGGAGATGTTTAAATCATTGAAAGTTAGAGTGTGAGTCATCTTGTACTTATGTCCGCATTGTGCCTTTTGTATTAAATTCGGATGCAATTTCGGTGTTTCATCGTCAATAAGAAGGTCCAAGGGATACAGTAAACCTGAAGTGAAGCAGCGGAAACTAAAACTGGACTCACAGGAGAGGTTCGAATAATAGAAAATTAGAGGGACAGTGCTCTTGTACTTAAGTCGGCATTGTGCCTTTTGTATTAAATTCAAATGCAATTTCTGTGTTTCATCGTCAATAAGAAGGTGCAAGGTATACAGTAAACCTGAAGTGAAGCATCGAAATCTAAAACTGGACTCACAGCAAGGGTTCAAATCAAAGAAAATTCGAGTGTGAGTCCTCTTGTACTTAAGTCGGCCTTGTGCCTTTTGTATTAAATTCGGATGCAATTTCTGTGTTTTATCGTCAACAAGAAGGTCCAAGGAATACAGCAAACCTGAAGTGAAGCATCGGAATCGAAAACTGGACTCACAGGAGAGGTTCAAATCATAGAAAGTTAGAGAGTCAATCCTCTTGTAATTAAGTCGGCATTGTGCTTTTGTATTAAATTCGGATGCAATTTCTGTGTTTCATCGTCAATAAGAAAGTCCATGGGATACTGTAAACCTGATGTGAAGCATCGGAATCTAAAACTGGACCCACAGGAGAGGTTCAAATCATAGAAAGTTAGAGTGTCAGTCATTTTGTACTTAAGTCGACATTGTGCCTTTTGTATTAAATTCGGATGCAATTTCTGCGTTTCATCGTCACTAAGAAGGTTCAAGGGATACAGTAAACCTGAAGTGAAGCATCGGAAATTAAAACTGGACTCACATGAGAGGTTCAATTCATAGAGAATTAGAGTGTCAGTCCTCTTGTACTTAAGTCGGCATTGTGCTTTTGTATTAAATTCGGATGCAATTTCTGTGTTTCATCGTCAATAAGAAGGTCCTATGGATACAGTAAACCTGAAGTGAAGCAGCGGAATCTAAAACTGTTCTCACAGGAGAGGTTCAAACCATAGAAAGTTAGAGTGTCAGTCCTATTATACTTAAGTCGGCATTGTGCCTTTAGAATTTATTTCCGAAGCAATTTCTGTGTTCATCGTCAATAAGTAGGTGCAAGGTATACAGTAAACCTGAAGTGAAGCATCGGAATCTAAAACTAGACTCAAAGGAGAGGTTCAAATCATAGAGAGTTAGAGTGGAAGTCCTCTTGTACTTAAGTCGGCATTGTGCCTTTTGAATTATATCCAGATGCAATTTCTGTTTTTCATTGTCAATAAGAAGGTCCATGGGATACAGTAAACCTGAAGTGAAGGCTCGGAGTCTAAAACTGGACTCACAGTAGAGGTTCAAATCATAGAGAGTTAGAGTGTCAGTCATTTTGTACTTAAGTCGGCATTGTGCCTTTTGTATTGAATTCGGATGCAATTTCTTCGTTTCATCGTCACTAAGAAGGTCCAAGGGATACAGCAAACCTGAAGTGAAGCATCGGAAACTAAAACTGGACTCACATGAGAGGTTCAATTCATAGAAAATTAGAGTGTAAGTCCTCTTGTACTTAAGTCGGCATTGTGCCTTTTGAATTTAATTCCGATGCTATTTCTGTGTTTCGTCGTCAGTAAGAAGGTGCAAGGTATACAGTAAGCCTGAAGTGAAGCATCGGAATCTATAACTGGACTCACAGGAGAGGTTCAAATCATAGATAGTGAGAGTGTCAGTCCTCTTTTACTTAGGTCGGCATTGTGCCTTTTTTATTAAATTCGGATTAAATTTCTGCGTTTCTTTGTCAATAAGAATGTCAGAGGGATACAGTAAACCTGAAGTGAAGCATCGGAATCTAAAACTGGGCTCACAGGAGAGGTTCAAATCATAGAAAGTTAGCGAGTGTCAGTCCTCTTGGACTTAAGTCGGCATTGTACGTTTTGAAAGTAATTCCGATGCAATATCTGTGTTTCATCGTCTATAAGATGGTCCAAGGGATACAGTAAACCTGAAGTCAAGCATCAGAATCTATAACAGGACTCACAGGAGAGGTTCAAATCATAGAAACTTAGAATGTCAGTCCTCTTGTACTTATGTCGGCAATGTGCCGTTTGTATTAAATTCGGATGCAATTTTTGTGTTTCATCGTCAATAAGAAGGTGCAAGGTATACTGTAAACCTGAAGTCAAGCATCGGAAACTAAAACTGGACTCACAGGAGAGGTTCAAATCGTAGAAAGGTAGAGTGTCAGTCCTCTTGTACTTAAGTCGGCATTGTGCATTTTTTATTAAATACGGATGCAGATTCTGTATTTTATCGTCAATAAGAAGGTCAGAGGGATACAGAAAACCTGAGGTGAAGCATGGGAATCTAAAACTGGACTCACAGGAGAGGTTCAAATCATAGAAAGTTAGCGAGTGTCAGTCCTCTTGGACTTAAGTCGGCATTGTACGTTTTGAATGTAATTCCGATGCAATATCTGTGTTTCATCGTCAATAAGATGGTCCAACGGATACAGTAAACCTGAAGTCAAGCATCAGAATCTATAACAGGACTCACAGGAGAGGTTCAAATCATAGAAACTTGGAGTGTCAGTCCTCTTGCACTTATGTCGGCAATGTGCCTTTTGTATTAAATTCGGATGCAATTTTTGTGTTTCATCGTCAATAAGAAGGTGCAAGGTATACTGTAAACCTGAAGTCAAGCATCGGAAAATAAAACTGGACTCACAGGAGAGGTTCAAATCGTAGAAAGATAGAGTGTCAGTCCTCTTGTACTTAAGTCGGCATTGTGCATTTTTTATTAAATTCGGATGCAGTTTCTGTATTTTATCGTCAATAAGAAGGTCAGAGGGATACAGTAAACCTGAAGTGAAGCATGGGAATCTAAAACTGGACTCACAGGAGAGGTTCTAATCATAGAAAGTAAGAGAGTGTCAGTCTTCTTGTACTTAAGTCGGCATTGAGCCTTTTGAATTTAATTCCGATGTAATTTCTGTGTTTCATCGTCAATAACAAGGTGCAAGGTATACAGTAAACCTGAAGTGAAGCATCGGAATCTAAAACTGGACTCACAGGAGAGCTTCAAATCATAGAGAGTTAGAGTGTCAGTCCTCTTGTAATTAGGTCCGCATTGTGCCATTTGAATTTAATTCCGATGCAATTTCTGTGTTTCATCGTCAATAACAAGGGCAAGGTATACAGTAAACCTGAAGTGAAGCATCGGAATCTAAAACTGGACTCACAGGAGAGGTTCAAATCATAGAAAGTGAGAGTATCTGTCCTCTTGTACTTAAGTCTGCATTGTGCCTTTTGTATTAAAGTTGAATGCAATTTCTGTGTTTCGTCGTCAATACGAAGGTGCAAGGTATACAGTAAACCTGAAGTGAATCATCGGAATCTAAAACTGGACTCACAGGAGAGGTTCAAATCGTAGAAAGTGAGAGTGTCAGTCCTCTTTTACTTAAGTCGGCACTGTGCCTTTTGTATTACATTCGGGTGCAATTTCTGTGTTTCATCGTCAATAAGAAGGTGCAAGGTATACAGTAAGCTTGAAGTGAAGCATCGGAATGTAAAACTAGACTCACTGGAGAGGTTCAAATCATAGAAAGAGAGAGTGTCAGTCGTCTTTTACTTAAGTTGGCATTGTGCCTTTTGTATTAAATTCGGGTGCAATTTCTGTGTTTCATCGTCAATAAGAAGGTGCAAGGTATACAGTAAGCTTGAAGTGTAGCATCAGAATCTAAAACTAGACTCACAGGAGAGGTTCAAATCATAGATAGTGAGAGTGTCAGTCCTCTTTTCCTTAAGTCGCATTGTGCTTTTTGTATAAAAATTAGGATTGAATTACTGTGTTTCATCGTCAATAAGAAGGGCCAAGGGATACAGTAAAACTAAAGTGAAGCATCGGAATCTGAAACTAGACTCACAGGAGAGGTTGAAATCATAGAATGTGAGAGTGTCAGTCCTCTTGCATTTATGTCGGCATTGTGCCTTTTGTATTAAATTCGGATGCAATTTCTGTGTATCATCGTCAATAAGAAGGTCCAAGGGATAGAATAAACCTGAAGTGAAGCATCGGGAACTACAACTGGACTCACAGGAGGGGTTCAAATAATAGAAAGTTAGAGTGTCAGTCCTCTTGTACTTAAGTCGGCATTGTGCCTTTTGTATTAAATTGGGATGCAATTTCTGTGTTTCATCGTCAATAAGAAGATCCAAGGTATACAGTAAACCTGAAGTGATGCATCGGAAACTAAAACTGGACTCACAGGAGAGATTCAAATCTTAGAAAGTTACAGTGTCAATCCTCATGTACTTAAGTCGGCATTGTGCCTTTTGAATTTAGGTCCGATGCAATTTCTGTGTTTCATCGTCAATACGAAGGTGCTAGGAATAGAGTAAACCTGAAGTGAAGCATCGGAATCTAAAACTGGACTCACAGGAGAGGTTCAAATCATAGAAAGTGCGAGTGTCAGTCCTCTTTTACTTAATTCGGCATTGTGCTTTTTGTATTAAATTCGGATGCAATTTCTGTGTTTCATCGTCAATAAGAAGGTCCAAGAAATACAGCAAACCCGAAGTGATGCTTTGGAATCTAAAACCGGACTCAAAGGAGAAGTAGAAAGTGAGAGTGTCAGTCCCTTGTACTTAAGTCTTCATTGCGCCTTTGGTAATAAATTCTGATGTAATTTCTGTGTTTCATCGTCAACAAGAAGGTCCAAGGGAAACAGTAAACCTGAAGTGAAGCATCGGAATCTAAAACTGGACTCACAGGAAGGGTTCAAATCATAGAAAGTGAGAGTGTCAGTCCTCTTGTACTGAAGTCGGCATTGTGCCTTTTGTATTAAATTGGGACGCTTTTTCTGTGTTTCATCGCCAATAAGAAGGTGCAAGGTATACAGTAAACCTGAAGTGAAGCATCGGAATCTAAAACTGCACTCAAAGGAGAGAGTTCAAATCGTAGAAAGTGAGAGTGTCAGTCCCTTTGTACTTAAGTCGGCATTGTGCCTTTTGTATTAAATTCTGATGCAATTTCTGTGTTTCATCGTCATTAAGAAGGTCCAAGGGAAACAGTAAACCTGAAGTGAAGCATCGGAATGTAAAACTGGACTGACAGGAGAGGTTCAAATCATAGAAAGTTAGAGTGTCAGTCCTCCTGTACTTAAGTCGGCATTGTGCCTTTTGTATTAAATTGGGATGCTATTTCTGTGTTTCATCGCCAATAAGAAGGTGCAAGTTATACAGTAAACCTGAAGTGAAGCATGGGAATCTAAAACTGCACTCAAAGGAGAGGTTCAAATCGTAGAAAGTGAGAGTGTCAGTCCTCTTTTACTTAATTCGGCAATGTGCTTTTCGTATTAAATTCGGATGCAATTTCTGAGTTTCAGCTTCAATAAGAAGGTGCAAGGTATACAGTAAACCTGATGTGAATCATCGGAATCCGAAACTGGACTCACAGGAGAGGTTCAAATCATAGAAAGTGAGAGTGTAGTCCTCTTTTACTTAATTCGGCATTGTGCTTTTTGTTTTAAATTCGGATGCCATTTCTGTGTTTCACCGTCAATAAGAAGGTCCAAGAAATACAGTAAACCCGAAGTGATGCTTTGGAATCTAAAACCGGACTCAAAGGAGAAGTAGAAAGTGAGAGTGTCAGTCCTCTTCTACTTAAGTCGGCATTGTGCCTTTTGTATTAAATTCGGATGCAATTTCTGTGTTTCATGGTCAATAAGAAGGTCCAAGGTATACAGTAAACCTGATGGGAAGCATCGGAATCCAAAACTGGACTCACAGGAGAGGTTCAAATCATAGAAAGTGAGAGTGTCAGTCCTCTTTTACTTAATTCGGCATTGTGCTTTTTGTATTAAATTCGGATGCAATTTCTGTGTTTCATCGTCAATGAGAAGGTCCAAGAAGTACAGGAAACCTGAAGTGCAGCTTCGCAATCTAAAACTGGACTCAAAGGAGACGTAGAAAGTGAGAGTGTCAGTCCCTTGTACTTAAGTCGGCATTGTGCCTTTTGTAATAAATTCTGATGTAATTTCTGTGTTTCATCGTCAACAAGAAGGTCCAAGGGATCCAGTAAACCTGAAGTGAAGCATCGGAATCTAAAACTGGACTCACAGGGGAGGTTCAAATCATAGAAAGTGAGAGTGTCAGTCCTCTTGTACATAAGTCGGCATTGTGCCTTTTTAATAAATTCGGATGCAATTTCTGTGTTCTATCGTCAACAAGAAGGTGCAAGGTATACAGCAATCTTGAAGTGAAGCATCGGAATCTAAAACTGCACTCAAAGGGGAGGTTCAAATCGTAGAAAGTGAGAGTGTCAGTCCCCTTGTACTTAAGTCGGCATTGTGCCTTTTGTATTAAATAAGGATTGATTTCTGTGTTTCACCGTCAATAAGAAGGTGCAAGGTGTGCAGTAAACCTGAAGTGAAGCATCGGAATCTAAAACTGGACTCACAGGAGGGGTTCAAATCATAGAAAGTGAGAGTGCCAGTCCTCTTTTACTGAAGTCGGCATTGTGCCTTTTGTATTAAATTGGGATGCTATTTCTGTGTTTCATCGCCAATAAGAAGGTGCAAGGTATACAGTAAACCTGAAGTGAAGCATCGGAATCTAAAACTGCACTCAAAGGGGAGGTTCAAATCGTAGAAAGTGAGAGTGTCAGTCCCCTTGTACTTAAGTCGGCATTGTGCCTTTTGTATTAAATTCTGATGCAATTTCTGTGTTTCATCGTCAATAAGAAGGTCCAAGGGAAACAGTAAACCTGAAGTGAAGCATCGGAATCTAAAACTGGACTCACAGGAGAGGTTCAAATCATAGAAAGTTAGAGTGTCAGTCCTCCTGTACTTAAGTCGGCATTGTGCCTTTTGTATTAAATTCGGATGAAATTTCTGTGATTCATCGTCAGTAAGAAGGTCCAAGTTATACAGTAAACCTGAAGTGAAGCATGGGAATCTAAAACTGCTCTCAAAGGAGAGGTTCAAATCGTAGAAAGTGAGAGTGTCAGTCCTCTTTTACTTAATTCGGCATTGTGCTTTTCGTATTAAATTCGGATGCAATTTCTGAGTTTCATCGTCAATAAGAAGGTGCAAGGTATACAGTAAACCTGATGTGAATCATCGGAATCCGAAACTGGACTCACAGGAGAGGTTCAAATCATAGAAAGTGAGAGTGTAGTCCTCTTTTACTTAATTCGGCATTGTGCTTTTTGTTTTAAATTCGGATGCCATTTCTGTGTTTCATCGTCAATAAGAAGGTCCAAGAAATACAGCAAACCCGAAGTGATGCTTTGGAATCTAAAACCGGACTCAAAGGAGAAGTAGAAAGTGAGAGTGTCAGTCCTCTTGTACTTAAGTCGGCATTGTGCCTTTTGAATTTAAGTCCGATGCAATTTCTGTGTTTATCGACAATAAGAAGGTGCAAGGTATACAGTAAACCTGAAATGAAGCATTGGAATCTAAAACTGGACTCACAGGAGAGGTTCAAATCGTAGAAAGATAGAGTGTCAGTCCTCTTGTACTTAAGTCGGCATTGAGCCTTTTGAATTTAATTCCGATGCAATTTCTGTGTTTCATCGTCAATAACAAGGAGCAAGGTATACAGTAAACCTGAAGTGAAGCATCGGAATCTAAAACTGGACTCACAGGAGAGGTTCAAATCATAGAGAGTTGAAGTGTCAGTCCTCTTGTAATTAGGTCCGCATTGTGCCTTTTGAATTTAATTCCGATGCAATTTCTGTGTTTCATCGTCAATAACAAGGGCAAGGTATACAATAAACCTGAAGTGAAGCATCGGAATCTAAAACTGGACTCACAGGAGAGGTTCAAATCATAGAAAGTGTGAGTATCTGTCCACTTGTACTTAAGTCGGCATTGTGCCTTTTGTATTAAATTTGAATGCAATTTCTGTGTTTCGTCGTCAATACGAAAGTGCAAGGTATACAGTAAACCTGAAGTGAATCATCGGAATCTAAAACTGGACTCACAGGAGAGGTTCAAATCATAGAAAGTGAGAGTGTGTGTCCTCTTTTACTAAAGTCGGCACTTGCCTTTTGTATTTAATTCGGATGCAATTTCTGTGTTTCATCGTCAATTGGATGGTCCAAGGGATACAGTAAACCTAAAGTCAAGCATCGGAATCTTAAACTGGACTCACAGGAGAGGTTCAAACTTAGAAAGTGAGACTGTCAGTCCTCTTGTACTTAAGTCGGCATTGTGCCTTTTGTATTAAATTCGGATGCAATTTCTGTGTTTCATCGTCATTAAGAAGGTGCAAGGTATACAGTAAACCTGAAGTGAAGCATCGAAATCTAAAACTGGACACAAAGGAGAGGTTCAAATCATAGATAGAGAGAGTGTCAGTCCTCTTTTACTTAAGTCGGCATTGTGCCTTTTGTAATAAATTCGGATGCAATTTCTGAGTTTCATTGTCAATAAGAAGGTGCAAGGTATACAGTAAGCCTGAAGTGAAGCATCGGAATCCAAAACTAGGCTCACAGGAGAGGTTCAAATCATAGATAGTGAGAGTGTCAGTCCTCTTTTACTTAAGTCGCATTGTGCCTATCGTATAAAAATTAGGATTGAATTCCTGTGTTTCATCGTCAATAGGAACTTCCAAGTGATACAGTAAAACTAAAGTGAAGCATCGGAATCTGAAACAAGACTCACAGGAGAGGTTCAAATCATAGAAAGTTAAAGTGTCAGTCCTCTTCTACTTAAGTCGGCATTGTGCATTTTGAATTTAATTCCGATGCATTTCCTGTGCTTCATCTTCAATAAGAAGGTCCAAGGTATACAGTAAACCTGAAGTGAAGCATCGGAAACTACAACTGGACTCACAGGAGAGATTCAAATCTTAGAAAGTTACAGTGTCAGTCCTCTTGTACTTAAGTCGGCATTGTGCCTTTTGAATTTAAGTCCGATGCAATTTCTGTGTTTATCGTCAATAAGAAGGTGCAAGGTATACAGTAAACCTGAAGTGAACCATCGGAATCTAAAACTGGACTCACAGGAGCGGTTCAAATCATAGAAAGTGTGAGTGTCAGTCCTCTTGTGCTTAAGTCGGCATTGTGCCTTTTGTATTGAATTCGGATGCAATTTCTGTGTTTTATCGTCAATTAGAAGATCTAAGGGATACAGTAAACCTGATGTGAAGCATCGGAATCTAAAACTGGACTCACAGGAGAGGTTGTAATCATAGAAAGATAGAGGGTGTCAGTCCTCTTGTACTTATGTCGCCATTGAGCCTTTTGAATTTAATTCCGATGCAATTTCTGTGTTTCATCGTCAATAACAAGGTTCAAGGTATACAGTAAACCTGAAGTGAAACATCGGAATCTAAAACTGGACTCACAGGAGATCTTCAAATCATAGAAAGTGAGAGTGTCAGTCCTCTTTTACTTAAGCCGGCACTGTGCCTTTTGTATTTAATTCGGATGCAATTTATGTGTTTCATCGTCAATAGGATGGTCCAAGGGATACAGTAATCCTGAAGTCAAGCATCGGAATCTAAAACTGGACTCACAGGAGAGGTTCAAATCATAGAAAGTGAGAGTGTCAGTCCTCTTGTACTTAAGTCGGCATTGTGCCTTTTGTATTAAATTCGGATGCAGTTTCTGTGTTTCATCGTCATTGAGAAGGTGCAAGGTATACAGTAATCCTGAAGTGAAGCATCGGAATCTAAAACTGGACACAAAGGAGAGGTTCAAATCATAGAAAGAGAGAGTGTCAGTCCTTATTTTCTTAAGTCGGCATTGTACCTTTTGTATTATATTCGGATGCAATTTCTGTCTTTCATTGTCAATAAGAAGGTGCAAGGTATACAGTTAGCCTGAAGTGAAGCATCGGAATCTAAAACTAGACTCACTGGAGAGGTTCAAATCATAGATAGTGAGAGTGTCAGTCCTCTTTTACTTAAGTCGCATTGTGCCTATTGTACAAAAATTAGGATTGAATTCCTGTGTTTCATCGTCAATAGGAAGGTCCAAGTGATACAGTAAAACTAAAGTGAAGCATCGGAATCTGAAACTAGACTCACAGGAGAGGTTCAAATCGTAGAAAAGTTAAAGTGTCAGTCCTCTTGTACTTAAGTCGGCATTGTGCCTTTTGTATTAAATTCGGATGCAATTTCTGTGTTTCATCGTCATTAAGAAGGTGCAAGGTATACAGTAAACCTGATGTGAAGCATCGGAATCCAAAACTGGACTCACAGGAGAGGTTCAAATCATAGAAAGTGAGAGTGTCAGTCCTCTTTTACTTAATTCCGGATTGTGCTTTTTGTATTAAATTCGGATGCAATTTCTGTGTTTCATCGTCAATAAGAAGAACCAAGAAATACAGTAAACCTGAAGTGATGCTTCGGAATCTAAAACCGGACTCAAAGGAGAAGTAGAACGTGAGAGTGTCGGTCCTCTTGTACTTAAGTCGGCATTGTGCCTTTTGTATTAAATTCGGATGCAATTCCTGTGTTTTATCGTCAATTAGAAGGTCCAAGGGATACAGTAAACCTGATGTGAAGCATTGGAATCTAAAACTGGTCTCACAGGACAGGATCAAATCATAGAAAGTTAGAGTGTCAGTCCTCTTGTACTTAAGTCGGCATTGAGCCTTTTGAATTTAATTCCGATGCAATTTCTGTGTTTCATCGTCAATAACAAGGTGCAAGGTATACAGTAAACCTGAAGGGAAGCATCGGAATCTAAAACTGGACTCACAGGAGAGGTTCAATTCATAGAAAGTCAGAGTGTCAGTCCTCTTTTACTTAAGTCGGCACCTTGCCTTTTGTATTTAATTCGGATGCAATTTCTGTGTTTCATCGTCAATAGGATGGTCCAAGGGATACAGTAATCCTGAAGTCAAGCATCGGAATCTAAAACTGGACTCACAGGAGAGGTTCAAATCATAGAAAGTGAGAGTGTCAGTCCTCTTGTACTTAAGTCGGCATTGTGCCTTTTGTATTAAATTCGGATGCAGTTTCTGTGTTTCATCGTCATTAAGAAGGTCAAGGTATACAGTAATCCTGAAGTGAAGCATCGGAATCTAAAACTGGACACAAAGGAGAGGTTCAAATCATAGAAAGAGAGAGTGTCAGTCCTCTTTTACTTAAGTCGCATTGTGCTTTTTGTATAAAAATTAGGATTGAATTCCTGTGTTTCATCGTCAATAAGAAGGTCCAAGTGATACAGTAAAACTAAAGTGAAGCATCGGAATCTGAAACTAGACTCACAGGAGAGGTTCAAATCATAGAAAGTGAGAGTGTCAGTCCTCTTGCATTTATGTCGGCATTGTGCCTTTTGTATTAAATTCGTATGCAATTTCTGTGTTTCATCGTCAATAAGTAGGTCCAAGGGATAGAATAAACCTGAAGTGAAGCATCGGAAACTACAACTGGACTCACAGGAGGGGTTCAAATCATAGAAAGTTAGAGTGTCAGTCCTCTTGTACTTATGTTGGCATTGTGCCTTTTGTATTAAATTGGGATGAACTTTCTGTGTTTCATCGTCAATAAGAAGGTCCAAGGTATTTAGTAAACCTGAAGTGAAGCATCGGAAACTAAAACTGGACTCACAGGAGAGATTCAAATCTTAGAAAGTTACAGTGTCAGTCCTCATGTACTTAAGTCGGCATTGTGCCCTTTGAATTTAAGTCCGATGCAATTTTTGTGTTTCATCGTCAATAAGAAGGTGCAAGGAATAGAGTAAACCTTAAGTGAAGCTTCGGAATCTAAAACTGGGCTCACAGGAGAGGTTCAAATCATAGAAAGTGAGAGTGCCAGTCCTCTTTTACTGAAGTCGGTATTGTACATTTTGTATTAAATTTGGATGCAATTTCTGTGTTTCATCGTCAATAAGAAGGTCCAAGAAGTACAGTAAACCTGAAGTGAAGCTTCGGAATCTAAAACTGGACTCAAAGGATAAGTAGAAAGTGAGAGTGTCAGTCCCTTGTACTTAAGTCGGCATTGTGCCTTTTGTAATAAATTCGGATGCAATTTCTGTGTTTCATCGTCAACAACAAGGTCCAAGGGATACAGTAAACCTGAAGTGAAGCATCGGAATCTAAAACTGGACTCACAGGGGAGGTTCAAATCATAGAAAGTGAGTGTGTCAGTCCTCTTGTACTTAAGTCGGCATTGTGCCTTTTTAGTAAATTGGGATGCAATTTCTGTGTTTTATCGTCAACAAGAAGGTGCAAGGTATACAGTAATCTTGAAGTGAAGCATCGGACTCTAAAACTGGACTCACAGGAGTGGTTCAAATCGTAGAAAGTGAGTGTGTCAGTCCTCTTGTACTTAAGTCGACATTGTGCCTTTTGTATTAAATTCGGATGCAATTCTGTGTTTCACCGTCAATATGAAGGTGCAAGGTATACAGTAAACCTGAAGTGAAGCATCGGAATCTAAAACTGTACTCACAGGAGGGGTTCAATTCATAGAAAGTGAGAGTGTCAGTCCTCTTGTACTTAAGTCGGCATTGTGCCTTTTGTATTAAATTGGGATGCAATTTCTGTGTTTCATCGTCAATAAGAAGGTGCAAGGTATACAGTAAACCTGAAGTGAAGCATCGGAATCTAAATCTGCACTCAAAGGAGAGGTTCAAATCGTAGAAATTGAGAGTGTCAGTCCCCTTGTACTTAAGTTGGCATTGTGCCTTTTGTATTAAATTCTGATGCAATTTCTGTGTTTCATCGTCAATAACAAGGTCAAAGGGAAACAGCAAACCTGAAGTGAAGCATCGGAATCTAAAACTGGACTCACAGGAGAGGTTCAAATCATAGAATGTTAGAGTGTCAGTCCTCCTGTACTTAAGTCAGCATTGTGCCTTTTGTATTATATTCGGATGAAATTTCTGTGATTTATCGTCAGTAAGAAGGTTCAAGGGATACAGTAAAACTGATGTAAAGCTTCGGAATCTAAAACTGGACTCACAGGAGAGGTTCAAATCATAGAAAGTTAAAGTGTCAGTCCTCTTCTACTTAAGTTGGCATTGTGCCTTTTGAATTTAATTCCGATGCAATTCCTGTGCTTCATCTTCAATAAGAAGGTCCAAGGTATACAGTAAACCTGAAGTGAAGCATCGGAATCTAAAACTGCACTCAAAGGAGAGGTTCAAATCGTAGAAAGTGAGAGTGTCAGTCCTCTTTTACTTAATTCGGCATTTCGCTTTTTGTATTAAATTCGGATGCAATTTCAGTGTTTTATCGTCAATAAGATGGTACAAGGTATACAGTAAACCTGATGTGAAGCATCGGAATCCAAAACTGGACCCACAGGAGGGATTCAAATCATAGAAATGGAGAGTGTCAGTCCTCATTTACTTAATTCGGTATTGTGCCTCTTGTATTAAATTCGGATGCAATTTCTGTGTTTCATGGTCAATAAGAAGGTCCAAGGTATACAGTAAACCCGATGTGAAGCATCGGAATCAAAAACTGGACTCACAGGAGAGGTTCAAATCATAGAAAGTGAGAGTGTCAGTCCGCTTGTGCTCAAGTCGGCATTGTGCCTTTTGTATTAAATTCGGATGCAATTTCTGTTTTTCATCGTCAATAAGAAGGTACAAGAGATACAATAAACCTGAAGTGAAGCATCTGAATCTAAATCTGGACTCACAGGGGACGTTCAAATCATAGAAAGTTAGAGTGTCGGTCCTCTTGTACTTAAGTCGGCATTGTGCCTTTTGTATTAAGTTGGGATGCAATTTCTGTGTTTCATTGTTAATAAGAAGGTCCAAGGTATACAGTAAACCTGAAGTGAAGCATCGGAAACTACAACTGGACTCACAGGAGAGATTCAAATCTTAGAAAGTTACAGTGTCAGTGCTCTTGTACTTAAGTCGGCATTGTGCCTTTCGAATTTAAGTCCGATGCAATTTCTGTGTTTATCGTCAATAAGAAGGTGCAAGGTATACAGTAAACCTGAAGTGAACCATCGGAATCTAAAACTGGACTCACAGGAGCGGTTCAAATCATAGAAAGTGCGAGTGTCAGTCCTCTTGTGCTTAAGTCGGCATTGTGCCTTTTGCATTAAATTCGGATGTAATTTCTGTGTTTTATCGTCAAGTGGACGATCCAAGGGATACAGTAAACCTGATGTGAAGCATCGGAATCTAAAACTGGACTCACAGGAGAGGTTCTAATCATAGAAAGATAGAGAGTGTCAGTCCTCTTGTACTTAAGTCGGCATTGAGCCTTTTGAATTTAATTCCAATGCAATTTCTGTGTTTCATCGTCATTAAGAAGGTGCAAGGTATACAGTAAACCTGAAGTGAAGCATCGGAATCTAAAACTGGACACAAAGGAGAGGTTCAAATCATAGAAAGAGAGAGTGTCAGTCCTCTTTTACTTAAGTCGGCATTATGCCTTTTGTATTAAATTCGGATGCAATTTCTGTCTTTCATTGTCAATAAGAAGGTGCAAGGTATACAGTAAGCCTGAAGTGAAGCATCGGAATCTAAAACTAGACTCACAGGAGAGGTTCAAATCATAGATAGTCAGAGTGTCAGTCCTCTTTTACTTAAGTCGCCTTGTGCCTATTTTATAAAAATTAGGATTGAATAACTGTGTTTCATCGTCAATAGGAAGGTCCAAGTGATACAGTAAAACTAAAGTGAAGCATCGGAATCTGAAACTAGACTCACAGGAGAGGTTCAAATCATAGAAAGTTAAAGTGTCAGTCCTCTTCTACTTAAGTCGGCATTGTGCCTTTTGAATTTAATTCCGATGCATTTCCTGTGCTTCATCTTCAATAAGAAGGTCCAAGGTATACAGTAAACCTGAAGTGAAGCATCGGAATCTAAAACTGCACTCAAAGGAGAGGTTCAAATCGTAGAAAGTGAGAGTGTCAGTCCTCTTTTACTTAATTCGGCATTGTGCTTTTTTATTCAATTCGGATGCAATTTCTGTGTTTCATCGTCAATAAGGAGGTGCAAGGTATACAGTAAACCTGATGTGAAGCATCGGAATCCAAAACTGGACTCACAGGAGAGGTTGAAATCATAGAAAGTGAGAGTGTCAGTCCTCTTTTACTTAATTCGGCATTGTGCTTTTTGTATTAAATTCGGATGCAATTTCTGTGTTACATCGTCAATAAGAATGTCCAAGAAATACAGTAAACCTGAAGTGATGCTTCGGAATCTAAAACCGGACTCAAAGGAGAAGTAGAACGTGAGAGTGTCGGTCCTCTTGTACTTAAGTCGGCATTGTGCCTTTTGTATTAAATTCGGATGCAATTTCTGTGTTTTATCGTCAATTAGAAGGTCCAAGGGATACAGTAAACCTGATGTGAAGCATTGGAATCTAAAACTGGTCTCACAGGACAGGTTCAAATCATAGAAAGTTAGAGTGTCAGTCCTCTTGTACATAAGTCGGCATTGTGCCTTTTGTATTATATTCGGATGCAATTTCTGTTTTTCATCGTCTATAAGAAGGTCCAAGAGATAGTATAAACCTGAAGTTAAGCATCTGAATCTAAATCTGGACTCCCAGGGGAGGTTCAAATCATAGAAAGTTAGAGTGTCAGTCCTCTTGTACTTAAGTCGGCATTGTGCCTTTTGTATTAAGTTGGGATGCAATTTCTGTGTTTCATTGTTAATAAGAAGGTCCAAGGTATACAGTAAACCTGAAGTGAAGCATCGGAAACTACAACTGGACTCACAGGAGAGATTCAAAACTTAGAAAGTTACAGTGTCAGACCTCTTGTACTTAAGTCGGCATTGTGCCTTTTGAATTTAAGTCCGATGCAATTTCTGTGTTTATCGTCAATAAGAAGGTGCAAGGTATACAGTATACCTGAAGTGAACAATCGCAATCTAAAACTGGACTCACAGGAGCGGTTCAAATCATAGAAAGTGCGAGTGTCAGTCCTCTTGTACTTAAGTCGACATTGTGCCTTTTGTATTAAATCCGGATGCAATTTCTGTGTTTTATCGTCAATTAGAAGATCCAAGGGATACTGTAAACCTGATGTGAAGCATCGGAATCTAAAACTGGACTCACAGGAGAGGTTCTAATCATAGAAAGATAGAGAGTGTCAGTCCTCTTGTACTGAAGTCGGCATTGAGGCTTTTGAATTTAATTCCGATGCAATTTTTGTGCTTCATCGTCAATAACAAGGTGCAAGGTATACAGTAAACATGAAGTGAAGCATCGCAATCTAAAACTGGACTCACAGGAGAGGTTAAAATCATAGAAAGTGAGGGTGTCAGTCCTCTTTTACTGAAGTCGGCATTGTACCTTTTGTATTAAATTTGGATGCAATTTCTGTGTTTCATCGTCAATAAGAAGGTCCAAGAAGTACAGTAAACCTGAAGTGAAGCTTCGGAATCTAAAACTGGACTCAAAGGAGAAGTAGAAAGTGAGAGTGTCAGTCCCTTGTACTTAAGTCGGCATTGTGCCTTTTGTAATAAATTCGGATGCAATTTCTGTGTTTCATCGTCAATAAGAAGATCCAAGGGATACAGTAAACCTGAAGTGAAGCATCGGAATATAAAACTGGACTCACAGGAGAGGTTCTAATCATAGCAAGATAGAGAGTGTCAGTCCTCTTGTACTTAAGTCGGCATTGAGGCTTTTGAATTTAATTCCGATGCAATTTTTGTGCTTCATCGGCAATAACAAGGTGCAAGGTATTCAGTAAACCTGAATGGAAGCATCGCAATCTAAAACTGGACTCACAGGAGAGGTTCAAATCATAGAAAGTGAGAGTGTCAGTCCTCTTTTACTGAAGTCGGCATTGTACGTTTTGTATTAAATTTGGATGCAATTTCTGTGTTTCATCGTCAATAAGAAGGTCCAAGAAGTACAGTAAACCTGAAGTGAAGCTTCGGAATCTAAAACTGGACTCAAAGGAGAAGTAGAAAGTGAGAGTGTCAGTCCCTTGTACTTAAGTCGGCATTGTGCCTTTTGTAATAAATTCGGATGCAATTTCTGTGTTTCATCGTCGTTAAGAAGGTCCAAGGGATACAGTAAACCTGAAGTGAAGCATCGGAATCTAAAACTGGACTCACAGGGGAGGTTGAAATCATAGAATCTGAGAGTGTCAGTCCTCTTGTACTTAAGTCGGCAATGTGCCTTTTTAGTAAATTCGGATGCAATTTCTGTGTTTTATCGTCAACAAGAAGGTGCAAGGTATACAGTAAACTTGAAGTGAAGCATCGGACTCTAAAACTGGACTCACAGGAGTGGTTCAAATCGTAGAAAGTGAGTGTGTCAGTCCTCTTGTACTTAAGTCGGCATTGTGCCTTTTGTCTTAAATTGGGATGCAATTTCTGTGTTTTATCGTCAACAAGAAGGTGCAAGGTATACAGTAAACTTGAAGTGAAGCATCGGACTCTAAAACTGGACTCACAGGAGTGGTTCAAATCATAGAAAGTTAGAGTGTCAGTCCTCCTGTACTTAAGTCGGCATTGTCCCTTTTGTATTATATTCGGATGTAATTTCTGTGATTTATTGTCAGTAAGAAGGTTCAAGGGATACAGTAAACCTGATGTAAAGCTTCGGAATCTAAAACTGGACTCACAGGAGTGGTTCAAATCATAGAAAGTTAAGTGTCAGTCCTCTTCTACTTAAGTTGGCATTGTGCCTTTTGAATTTAATTCCAATGAATTTCCTGTGCTTCATCTTCAATAAGAAGGTCCAAGGGATACAGATAACCTGAAGTGAAGCATCGGAATCTAAAACTGCACTCAAAGGAGAGGTACAAATCGTAGAAAATGAGAGTGTCAGTCCTCTTTTACTTAATTCGGCATTGCGCTTTTTGTATTAAATTCGAATGCAATTTCTGTGTTTCATCGTCACTAAGAAGGTCTAAGAAATACAGTAAACCCGAAGTGATGCTTCGGAATCTAAAACCGGACTCAAAGGAGAAGTCGAAAGTGAGAGTGTTAGTCCTCTTCTACTTAAGTCGGCATTGTGCCTTTTGTATTAAATTCGGATGCAATTTCTGTGTTTCATGGTCAATAAGAAGGTCCAAGGTATACAGTAAACCCGATGTGAAGCATCTTAATCCAAAACTGGACTCACAGGAGAGGTTCAAATCATAGAAAGTGAGAGTGTCAGTCCTCTTTTACTTAATTCGGCATTGTGCTTTTTGTATTAAATTCGGATGCAATTTCTGTGTTTCATCGTCAATAAGAAGGTCCAAGAAATACAGTAAACCTGAAGTGATGCTTCGGAATCTAAGACCGGCCTCAAAGGAGCAGTAGAAAGTGAGAGTGTCAGTCCTCCTGTACTTAAGTCGGCATTGTGCCTTTTGTATTAAATTCGGATGCAATTTCTGTGTTTTATCGTCAATTAGAAGGTCCAAGCGATACAGTAAACCTGATGTGAAGCATCGGAATCTAAAACTGGTCTCACAGGACAGGATCAAATCATAGAAAGGTAGAGTGTCAGTCCTCTTGTACTTAAGTCGGCATTGTGCCTTTTGAATTTAATTCCGATGCATTTCCTGTGCTTCATCTTCAATAAGAAGGTCCATGGTATACAGTAAACCTGAAGTTAAGTATCGGAATCTAAAACTGGACTCACAGGAGAGGTTCAAATCATGGAAAGTTAGTGTGTCAGTCCTCTTGTACGTAAGTCGGCATTGTGACTTTTGTATTAAATTCGGATGCAATTTCTGTGTTTCATCGTCGATAAGAAGGTCCAAGGGATACAGTACACCTGAAGTGAAGCTTCGGAATCTAAAACTGGACTCACAGGAGGGGTTCAAATCATAGAAAATTAGAGTTTCAGTCCTCTTGTACTTAAGTCGGCATTATGCCTTTTGTATTAAATTCGGATGCAATTTCTGTGTTTCATGGTCAATAAGAAGGTCCAAGGTATACATTAAACCTGATGTGAAGCATCGGAATCCAAAACTGGACTCACAGGAGAGGTTCAAATCATAGAAAGTGAGAGTGTCAGTCCTCTTTTATTTAATTCGGCATTGTGCTTTTTGTATTAAATTCGGATGCAATTTCTGTGTTTCATCGTCAATAAGAAGGTCCAAGAAATACAGTAAACCTGAAGTGATGCTTCGGAATCTAAAACCGGACTCAAAGGAGAAGTAGAAAATGAGAGTGTCAGTCCTCTTGTAATTAGGTCCGCATTGTGCCTTTTGAATTTAATTCCGATGCAATTTCTGTGTTTCATCGTCAATAACAAGGGCAAGGTATACAGTAAACCTGAAGTGAAGCATCGGAATCTAAAACTGGACTCGCAGGAGAGGTTCATATCATAGAAAGTGTGAGTATCTGTCCTCTTGTACTTAAGTCGGCATTGTGCCTTTTGTATTAAATTTGAATGCAATTTCTGTGTTTCGTCGTCAATACGAAGGTGCAAGGTATACAGTAAACCTGAAGTGAATCATCGGAATCTAAAACTGGACTCACAGGAGAGGTTCAAATCATAGAAAGTGAGAGTGTCAGTCCTCTTTTACTTAAGTCGGCACTGTGCCTTTTGTATTTAATTCGGATGCAATTTCTGTGTTTCATCGTCAATAGGATGGTCCAAGGGATACAGTAAACCTGAAGTCTAGCATCGGAATCTAAAACTGGACTCACAGGAGAGGTTCAAATCATAGAAAGTGAGAGTGTCAGTCCTCTTATACTTATGTCGGCATTGTGCCTTTTGTATTAAATTCGGATGCAATTTCTGTGTTTCATCGTCATTAAGAAGGTGCAAGGTATACAGTAAACCTGAAGTGATGCTTCGGAATCTAAGACCGGCCTCAAAGGAGCAGTAGATAGTGAGAGTGTCAGTCCTCTTGTACTTAAATCGGCATTGTGCCTTTTGTATTAAATTCGGATGCAATTTCTGTGTTTTATCGTCAATTAGAAGGTCCAAGCGATACAGTAAACCTGATGTGAAGCATCGGAATCTAAAACTGGTCTCACAGGACAGGATCAAATCATAGAAAGGTAGAGTGTCAGTCCTCTTGTACTTAAGTCGGCATTGTGCCTTTTGTATTAAATTTCGGATGACAACTCTGTGTTTCATTGTCAATAAGAAGGTGCGAGGTATACAGTAAACCTGAAGTGAAGCTTCGGAATCTAAGACTGGACTCACAGGAGGGGTTCAATTCATAGAAAATAAGAGTTTCAGTCCTCTTGTACTTAAGTCGGAATTATGCCTTTTGTATTAAATTGGGATGCAATTTCTGTGTTTCATCGTCAATTAGACGGTGCAAGGTATACAGTAAACCTGAAGTGAAGCATCGGAATCCAAAACTGGACTCGCAGGAGAGGTTCAAATTATAGAAAGTGAGAGTGTCAGTCCTCTTTTACTTAATTCGGCATTGTGGTTTTTGTATTAAATTCGGATGTAATTTCTGTGATTCATCGTCAATAAGAAGGTCCAAGAAATACAGTAAACCTGAAGTGAAGCTTCGGAATCTAAAACTGCACTCAAAGGAGAGGTTCAAATCGTAGAAAGTGAGAATGTCAGTCCTCTTGTACTTAAGTCGTCATGGTGCCTTTTGTATTAAATTTGGATGCAATTTCTGTGTTTCTTCGTCAATAAGAAGGTACAAGGGAAACAGTAAACCTGAAGTGAAGCATCGGAATCTAAAACTGGTCTCACAGGACAGGATCAAATCATAGAAAGGTAGAGTGTCAGTCCTCTTGTACTTAAGTCGGCATTGTGCCTTTTGTATTAAATTTCGGATGCAAACTCTGTGTTTCATTGTCAATAAGAAGGTGCGAGGTATACAGTAAACCTGAAGTGAAGCTTCGGAATCTAAGACTGGACTCACAGGAGGGGTTCAATTCATAGAAAATAAGAGTTTCAGTCCTCTTGTACTTAAGTCGGAATTATGCCTTTTGTATTAAATTGGGATGCAATTTCTGTGTTTCATCGTCAATTAGACGGTGCAAGGTATACAGTAAACCTGAAGTGAAGCATCGGAATCCAAAACTGGACTCGCAGGAGAGGTTCAAATTATAGAAAGTGAGAGTGTCAGTCCTCTTTTACTTAATTCGGCATTGTGGTTTTTGTATTAAATTCGTATGTAATTTCTGTGATTCATCGTCAATAAGTAGGTCCAAGAAATACAGTAAACCTGAAGTGAAGCTTCGGAATCTAAAACTGCACTCAAAGGAGAGGTTCAAATCGTAGAAAGTGAGAATGTCAGTCCTCCTGTACTTAAGTCGTCATGGTGCCTTTTGTATTAAATTCGGATGCAATTTCTGTGTTTCTTCGTCAATAAGAAGGTACAAGGGAAACAGTAAACCTGAAGTGAAGCATCGGAATCTAAAACTGGACTCACAGCAGAGGTTCAAATCATAGAAAGTTAGAGTGTCATTCCTCCTGTACTTAAGTCGGCATTGTGCCTTTTGTATCAAATTCGGATGTAATTTCTGTGATTCATCGTCAGTAAAAAAGTTCAAGGGGTACAGTAAACCTGAAGTAAAGCTTCGGAATCTAAAACTGGACTCACAGGAGTGGTTCAAATCATAGAAAGTTAAAGTGTCAGTCCTCTTCTACTTAAGTCGGCATTGTGCCTTTTGAATTTAATTCCGATGCATTTCCTGTGCTTCATCTTCAATAAGAAGGTCCATGGTATACAGTAAACCTGAAGTTAAGTATCGGAATCTAAAACTGGACTCACAGGAGAGGTTCAAATCATGGAAAGTTAGTGTGTCAGTCCTCTTGTACGTAAGTCGGCATTGTGACTTTTGTATTAAATTCGGATGCAATTTCTGTGTTTCATCGTCAATAAGAAGGTCCAAGGGATACAGTACACCTGAAGTGAAGCTTCGGAATCTAAAACTGGACTCACAGGAGGGGTTCAAATCATAGAAAATTAGAGTTTCAGTCCTGTTGTACTTAAGTCGGCATTATGCCTTTTGTATTAAATTTGGATGCAATGTCTGTGTTTCATGGTCAATAAGAAGGTCCAAGGTATACATTAAACCTGATGTGAAGCATCGGAATCCAAAACTGGACTCACAGGAGAGGTTCAAATCATAGAAAGTGAGAGTGTCAGTCCTCTTTTATTTAATTCGGCATTGTGCTTTTTGTATTAAATTCGGATGCAATTTCTGTGTTTCATCGTCAATAAGAAGGTCCAAGAAATACAGTAAACCTGAAGTGATGCTTCGGAATCTAAAACCGGACTCAAAGGAGAAGTAGAAAATGAGAGTGTCAGTCCTCTTGTGATTAGGTCCGCATTGTACCTTTTGAATTTAATTCCGATGCAATTTCTGTGTTTCATCGTCAATAACAAGGGCAAGGTATACAGTAAACCTGAAGTGAAGCATCGGAATCTAAAACTGGACTCGCAGGAGAGGTTCATATCATAGAAAGTGTGAGTATCTGTCCTCTTGTACTTAAGTCGGCATTGTGCCTTTTGTATTAAATTTGAATGCAATTTCTGTGTTTCGTCGTCAATACGAAGGTGCAAGGTATACAGTAAACCTGAAGTGAATCATCGGAATCTAAAACTGGACTCACAGGAGAGGTTCAAATCATAGAAAGTGAGAGTGTCAGTCCTCTTTTACTTAAGTCGGCACTGTGCCTTTTGTATTTAATTCGGATGCAATTTCTGTGTTTCATCGTCAATAGGATGGTCCAAGGGATACAGTAAACCTGAAGTCTAGCATCGGAATCTAAAACTGGACTCACAGGAGAGGTTCAAATCATAGAAAGTGAGAGTGTCAGTCCTCTTGTACTTATGTCGGCATTGTGCCTTTTGTATTAAATTCGGATGCAATTTCTGTGTTTCATCGTCATTAAGAAGGTGCAAGGTATACAGTAAACCTGAAGTGATGCTTCGGAATCTAAGACCGGCCTCAAAGGAGCAGCAGATAGTGAGAGTGTCAGTCCTCTTGTACTTAAATCGGCATTGTGCCTTTTGTATTAAATTCGGATGCAATTTCTGTGTTTTATCGTCAATTAGAAGGTCCAAGCGATACAGTAAACCTGATGTTAAGCATCGGAATCTAAAACTGGTCTCACAGGACAGGATCAAATCATAGAAAGGTAGAGTGTCAGTCCTTTTGTACTTAAGTCGGCATTGTGCCTTTTGTATTAAATTTCGGATGACAACTCTGTGTTTCATTGTCAATAAGAAGGTGCGAGGTATACAGTAAACCTGAAGTGAAGCTTCGGAATCTAAGACTGGACTCACAGGAGGGGTTCAATTCATAGAAAATAAGAGTTTCAGTCCTCTTGTACTTAAGTCGGAATTATGCCTTTTGTATTAAATTGGGATGCAATTTCTGTGTTTCATCGTCAATTAGACGGTGCAAGGTATACAGTAAACCTGAAGTGAAGCATCGGAATCCAAAACTGGACTCGCAGGAGAGGTTCAAATTATAGAAAGTGAAAGTGTCAGTCCTCTTTTAATTAATTCGGCATTGTGGTTTTTGTATTAAATTCGGATGTAATTTCTGTGATTCATCGTCAATAAGAAGGTCCAAGAAATACAGTAAACCTGAAGTGAAGCTTCGGAATCTAAAACTGCACTCAAAGGAGAGGTTCAAATCGTAGAAAGTGAGAATGTCAGTCCTCTTGTACTTAAGTCGTCATGGTGCCTTTTGTATTAAATTCGGATGCAATTTCTGTGTTTCTTCGTCAATAAGAAGGTACAAGGGAAACAGTAAACCTGAAGTGAAGCATCGGAATCTAAAACTGGACTCACAGCAGAGGTTCAAATCATAGAAAGTTAGAGTGTCAGTCCTCCTGTACTTAAGTCGGCATTGTGCCTTTTGGTTCAAATTCGGATGCAATTTCTGTGATTCATCGTCAGTAAAAAAGTTCAAGGGATACAGTAAACCTGAAGTAAAGCTTCGGAATCTAAAACTGGACTCACAGGAGAGGTTCAAATCATAGAAAGTTAAAGTGTCAGTCCTCTTCTACTTAAGTCGGCATTGTGCCTTTTGAATTTAATTCCGATGCATTTCCTGTGCTTCATCTTCAATAAGAAGGTCCATGGTATACAGTAAACCTGAAGATAAGTATCGGAATCTAAAACTGGACTCACAGGAGAGGTTCAAATCATGGAAAGTTAGTGTGTCAGTCCTCTTGTACGTAAGTCGGCATTGTGACTTTTGTATTAAATTCGGATGCAATTTCTGTGTTTCATCGTCAATAAGAAGGTCCAAGGGATACAGTACACCTGAAGTGAAGCTTCGGAATCTAAAACTGGACTCACAGGAGGGGTTCAAATCATAGAAAATTAGAGTTTCAGTCCTCTTGTACTTAAGTCGGCATTATGCCTTTTGTATTAAATTCGGATGCAATTTCTGTGTTTCATGGTCAATAAGAAGGTCCAAGGTATACATTAAACCTGATGTGAAGCATCGGAATCCAAAACTGGACTCACAGGAGAGGTTCAAATCATAGAAAGTGAGAGTGTCAGTCCTCTTTTATTTAATTCGGCATTGTGCTTTTTGTATTAAATTCGGATGCAATTTCTGTGTTTCATCGTCAATAAGAAGGTCCAAGAAATACAGTAAACCTGAAGTGATGCTTCGGAATCTAAAACCGGACTCAAAGGAGAAGTAGAAAATGAGAGTGTCAGTCCTCTTGTAATTAGGTCCGCATTGTACCTTTTGAATTTAATTCCGATGCAATTTCTGTGTTTCATCGTCAATAACAAGGGCAAGGTATACAGTAAACCTGAAGTGAAGCATCGGAATCTAAAACTGGACTCGCAGGAGAGGTTCATATCATAGAAAGTGTGAGTATCTGTCCTCTTGTACTTAAGTCGGCATTGTGCCTTTTGTATTAAATTTGAATGCAATTTCTGTGTTTCGTCGTCAATACGAAGGTGCAAGGTATACAGTAAACCTGAAGTGAATCATCGGAATCTAAAACTGGACTCACAGGAGAGGTTCAAATCATAGAAAGTGAGAGTGTCAGTCCTCTTTTACTTAAGTCGGCACTGTGCCTTTTGTATTTAATTCGGATGCAATTTCTGTGTTTCATCGTCAATAGGATGGTCCAAGGGATACAGTAAACCTGAAGTCTAGCATCGGAATCTAAAACTGGACTCACAGGAGAGGTTCAAATCATAGAAAGTGAGAGTGTCAGTCCTCTTGTACTTATGTCGGCATTGTGCCTTTTGTATTAAATTCGGATGCAATTTCTGTGTTTCATCGTCATTAAGAAGGTGCAAGGTATACAGTAAACCTGAAGTGATGCTTCGGAATCTAAGACCGGCCTCAAAGGAGCAGCAGATAGTGAGAGTGTCAGTCCTCTTGTACTTAAATCGGCATTGTGCCTTTTGTATTAAATTCGGATGCAATTTCTGTGTTTTATCGTCAATTAGAAGGTCCAAGCGATACAGTAAACCTGATGTTAAGCATCGGAATCTAAAACTGGTCTCACAGGACAGGATCAAATCATAGAAAGGTAGAGTGTCAGTCCTTTTGTACTTAAGTCGGCATTGTGCCTTTTGTATTAAATTTCGGATGACAACTCTGTGTTTCATTGTCAATAAGAAGGTGCGAGGTATACAGTAAACCTGAAGTGAAGCTTCGGAATCTAAGACTGGACTCACAGGAGGGGTTCAATTCATAGAAAATAAGAGTTTCAGTCCTCTTGTACTTAAGTCGGAATTATGCCTTTTGTATTAAATTGGGATGCAATTTCTGTGTTTCATCGTCAATTAGACGGTGCAAGGTATACAGTAAACCTGAAGTGAAGCATCGGAATCCAAAACTGGACTCGCAGGAGAGGTTCAAATTATAGAAAGTGAAAGTGTCAGTCCTCTTTTACTTAATTCGGCATTGTGGTTTTTGTATTAAATTCGGATGTAATTTCTGTGATTCATCGTCAATAAGAAGGTCCAAGAAATACAGTAAACCTGCAGTGAAGCTTCGGAATCTAAAACTGCACTCAAAGGAGAGGTTCAAATCGTAGAAAGTGAGAATGTCAGTCCTCTTGTACTTAAGTCGTCATGGTGCCTTTTGTATTAAATTCGGATGCAATTTCTGTGTTTCTTCGTCAATAAGAAGGTACAAGGGAAACAGTAAACCTGAAGTGAAGCATCGGAATCTAAAACTGGACTCACAGCAGAGGTTCAAATCATAGAAAGTTAGAGTGTCAGTCCTCCTGTACTTAAGTCGGCATTGTGCCTTTTGGTTCAAATTCGGATGCAATTTCTGTGATTCATCGTCAGTAAAAAAGTTCAAGGGATACAGTAAACCTGAAGTAAAGCTTCGGAATCTAAAACTGGACTCACAGGAGAGGTTCAAATCATAGAAAGTTAAAGTGTCAGTCCTCTTCTACTTAAGTCGGCATTGTGCCTTTTGAATTTAATTCCGATGCATTTCCTGTGCTTCATCTTCAATAAGAAGGTCCATGGTATACAGTAAACCTGAAGATAAGTATCGGAATCTAAAACTGGACTCACAGGAGAGGTTCAAATCATGGAAAGTTAGTGTGTCAGTCCTCTTGTACGTAAGTCGGCATTGTGACTTTTGTATTAAATTCGGATGCAATTTCTGTGTTTCATCGTCAATAAGAAGGTCCAAGGGATACAGTACACCTGAAGTGAAGCTTCGGAATCTAAAACTGGACTCACAGGAGGGGTTCAAATCATAGAAAATTAGAGTTTCAGTCCTCTTGTACTTAAGTCGGCATTATGCCTTTTGTATTAAATTCGGATGCAATTTCTGTGTTTCATGGTCAATAAGAAGGTCCAAGGTATACATTAAACCTGATGTGAAGCATCGGAATCCAAAACCGGACTCACAGGAGAGGTTCAAATCATAGAAAGTGAGAGTGTCAGTCCTCTTTTATTTAATTCGGCATTGTGCTTTTTGTATTAAATTCGGATGCAATTTCTGTGTTTCATCGTCAATAAGAAGGTCCAAGAAATACAGTATACCTGAAGTGATGCTTCGGAATCTAAAACCGGACTCAAAGGAGAAGTAGAAAATGAGAGTGTCAGTCCTCTTGTAATTAGGTCCGCATTGTGCCTTTTGAATTTAATTCCGATGCAATTTCTGTGTTTCTTCGTCAATAACAAGGGCAAGGTATACAGTAAACCTGAAGTGAAGCATCGGAATCTAAAACTGGACTCGCAGGAGAGGTTCATATCATAGAAAGTGTGAGTATCTGTCCTCTTGTACTTAAGTCGGCATTGTGCCTTTTGTATTAAATTTGAATGCAATTTCTGTGTTTCGTCGTCAATACGAAGGTGCAAGGTATACAGTAAACCTGAAGTGAATCATCGGAATCTAAAACTGGACTCACAGGAGAGGTTCAAATCATAGAAAGTGAGAGTGTCAGTCCTCTTTTACTTAAGTCGGCACTGTGCCTTTTGTATTTAATTCGGATGCAATTTCTGTGTTTCATCGTCAATAGGATGGTCCAAGGGATACAGTAAACCTGAAGTCTAGCATCGGAATCTAAAACTGGACTCACAGGAGAGGTTCAAATCATAGAAAGTGAGAGTGTCAGTCCTCTTGTACTTATGTCGGCATTGTGCCTTTTGTATTAAATTCGGATGCAATTTCTGTATTTCATCGTCATTAAGAAGGTGCAAGGTACACAGTAAACCTGAAGTCAAGCATCGGAATCTAATACTGGACACAAAGGAGAGGTTCAAATCATAGAAAGAAAGAGTGTCAGTCCTCTTTTACTTAATACGGCATTGTGCCTTTTGTAATAAATTCAAATGCAATTTCTGTGTTTCATCGTCAATAAGAAGGTCCAAGTGATGCAGTAAACCTGAAGTGAAGCATCGGAATCTAAAATGGACTCACAGGGGAGGTTCAAATCATAGAAAGTGAGAGTGTCAGTCCTCTTGTACATAAGTCGGCATTGTGCCTTTTTAATAAATTCGGATGCAATTTCTGTGTTTCATCATCAACAAGAAGGTGCAAGGTATACAGTAATCTTGAAGTGAAGCATCGGACTCTAAAACTGGACTCACAGGAGTGGTTCAAATCGTAGAAAGTGAGTGTGTCAGTCCTCTTGTACTTAAGTCGGCATTGTGCCTTTTGTATTAAATTCGGATGCAATTCCGTGTTTCACCGTCAATAAGAAGGTGCAAGGTATACAGTAAACCTGAAGTGAAGCATCAGAATCTAAGACTGGACTCACAGGAGGGGTTCAAATCATAGACAGTGAGAGTGTCAGTCCTCTTGTACTTAAGTCGGCATTGTGCTTTTTGTATTAAATTGGGATGCAATTTCTGTGTTTCATCGTCAATAAGAAGGTACAAGGTATACAGTAAACCTGAAGTGAATCATCGGAATCTAAAACTGCACTCAAAGGAGTGGTTCAAATCGTAGAAAGTGAGAGTGTCAGTCCCCTTGCACTTAAGTCGGCATTGTGCATTTTGTATTAAATTCTGATGCAATTTCTGTGTTTCATCGTCAACAAGAAGGTCCAAGGGAAACAGTAAACCTGAAGTGAAGCATCGGAATCTAAAACTGGACTCACAGGAGTGGTTCCAATAATAGAAAGTTAAAGTGTCAGTCCTCTTCTACTTATGTCGGCAATGTGCCTTTTGAAATATAATTCCGATGCATTTCCTGTGCTTCATCTTCAATAAGAAGGTCCAAGGTATACAGTAAACCTGATGTGAAGCATCAGAATCCAAAACTGGACTCACAGGAGTGGTTCAAATCATAGAATGTGAGAGTGTCAGTCCTCTTTTACTTAATTCGGCATTGTGCTTTTTGTATTAAATTCGGATGCAATTTCTGTGTTTCATCGTCAATAAGAAGGTCCAGGAAATACAGTAAACCCGAAGTGATGCTTCGGAATCTAAAACCGGACTCAAAGGGGAGGTAGAAAGTGAGAGTGTCAGTCCTCTTCTACTTAAGTCGGCATTGTGCCTTTTGTATTAAATTCGGATGCAATTTCTGTGTTTCATGGTCAATAAGAAGGTCCAAGGTATACAGTAAACCTGATGTGAAGCATCAGAATCCAAAACTGGACTCACAGGAGTGGTTCAAATCATAGAATGTGAGAGTGTCAGTCCTCTTTTACTTAATTCGGCATTGTGCTTTTTGTATTAAATTCGGATGCAATTTCTGTGTTTCATCGTCAATAAGAAGGTCCAAGAAATACAGTAAACCTGAAGTGATGCTTCGGAATCTAAAACCGGACTCAAAGGAGAAGTAGAAAGTGAGAGTGTCAGTCCTCTTGTACTTAAGTCGGCATTGTGCATCTTGTATTAAATTCGGATGCAATTTCCGTGTTTTATCGTCAATTACAAGGTCCAAGGGATACAGTAAACCTGATGTGAAGCATGGGAATCTAAAACTGGTCTCACAGGACAGGTTCAAATCATAGAAAGTTAGAGTGTCAGTCCTCTTGTACTTAAGTCGGCATTGTGCCTTTTGTATAAAAATTAGGATTGAATTCCTGTGTTTCATCGTCAATAAGAAGGTCCAAGTGATACAGTAAAACTAAAGTGAAGCTTCGGAATCTGAAACTAGACTCACAGGAGAGGTTCAAATCATAGAAAGTGAGAGTGTCAGTCCTCTTTTACTTAATACGGCATTGTGCCTTTTGTAATAAATTCGGATGCAATTTCTGTGTTTCATCGTCAATAAGAAGGTCCAAGTGATACAGTAAACCTCAAGTGAAGCATCGGAATCTAAAACTGGACTCACAGGGGAGGTTCAAATCATAGAAAGTGAGAGTGTCAGTCCTCTTGTACTTAAGTCGGCATTGTGCCTTTTTAATAAATTCGGATGCAATTTCTGTGTTTCATCATCAACAAGAAGGTGCAAGGTATACAGTAATCTTGAAGTGAAGCATCGGACTCTAAAACTGGACTCACAGGAGTGGTTCAAATCGTAGAAAGTGAGTGTGTCAGTCCTCTTGTACTTAAGTCGGCATTGTGCCTTTTGTATTAAATTCGGATGCAATTCTGTGTTTCACCGTCAATAAGAAGGTGCAAGGTATACAGTAAACCTAAAGTGAAGCATCAGAATCTAAGACTGGACTCACAGGAGGGGTTCAAATCATAGACAGTGAGAGTGTCAGTCCTCTTGTACTTAAGTCGGCATTGTGCCTTTTGTATTACATTGGGATGCAATTTCTGTGTTTCATCGTCAATAAGAAGGTACAAGGTATACAGTAAACCTGAAGTGAATCATCGGAATCTAAAACTGCACTCAAAGGAGAGGTTCAAATCGTAGAAAGTGAGAGTGTCAGTCCCCTTGCACTTAAGTCGGCATTGTGCATTTTGTATTAAATTCTGATGCAATTTCTGTGTTTCATCGTCAATAAGAAGGTCCAAGGGAAACAGTAAACCTGAAGTGAAGCATCGGAATCTAAAACTGGACTCACAGGAGAGGTTCCAATAATAGAAAGTTAAAGTGTCAGTTCTCTTCTACTTAAGTCGGCAATGTGCCTTTTGAATTTAATTCCGATGCATTTCCTGTGCTTCATCTTCAATAAGAAGGTCCAAGGTATACAGTAAACTTGAAGTGAAGCATCGAAATCTAAAACTGCACTCAAAGGAGAGGTTCAAATCGTAGAAAGTGAGAGTGTCAGTTCTCTTTTACTTAATTCGGCATTGTGCTTTTTGTATTAAATTCGGATGCAATTTCTGTGTTTCATCGTTAATAAGAAGGTCCAAGAAATACAGTAAACCCGAAGTGATGCTTCGGAATCTAAAACCGGACTCAAAGGGGAAGTAGAAAGTGAGAGTGTCAGTCCTCTTCTACTTAAGTCGGCATTGTGCCTTTTGTATTAAATTCGGATGCAATTTCTGTGTTTCATGGTCAATAAGAAGGTCCAAGGTATACAGTAAATCTGATGTGAAGCATCAGAATCCAAAACTGGACTCACAGGAGTGGTTCAAATCATGGAATGTGAGAGTGTCAGTCCTCTTTTACTTAATTCGGCATTGTGCTTTTTGTATTAAATTCGGATGCAATTTCTGTGTTTCATCGTCAATAAGAAGGTCCAAGAAATACAGTAAACCTGAAGTGAAGCTTCGGAATCTAAAACTGCACTCAAAGGAGAGGTTCAAATCGTAGAAAGTGAGAATGTCAGTCCTCTTGTACTTAAGTCGTCATGGTGCCTTTTGTATTAAATTCGGATGCAATTTCTGTGTTTCATCGTCAATAAGAAGGTACAAGGGAAACAGTAAACCTGAAGTGAAGCATCGGAATCTAAAACTGGACTCACAGCAGAGGTTCAAATCATAGAAAGTTAGAGTGTCAGTCCTCCTGTACTTAAGTCGGCATTGTGCCTTTTGTATCAAATTCGGATGCAATTTCTGTGATTCATCGTCAGTAAAAAAGTTCAAGGGATACAGTAAACCTGAAGTAAAGCTTCGGAATCTAAAACTGGACTCACAGGAGAGGATAAAATCATAGAAAGTTAAAGTGTCAGTCCTCTTCTACTTAAGTCGGCATTGTGCCTTTTGAATTTAATTCCGATGCATTTCCTGTGCTTCATCTTCTATAAGAAGGTCCATGGTATACAGTAAACCTGAAGTTAAGTATCGGAATCTAAAACTGGACTCACAGGAGAGGTTCAAATCATGGAAAGTTAGTGTGTCAGTCCTCTTGTACGTAAGTCGGCATTGTGACTTTTGTATTAAATTCGGATGCAATTTCTGTGTTTCATCGTCAATAAGAAGGTCCAAGGGATACAGTAAACCTGAAGTGAAGCTTCGGAATCTAAAACTGGACTCACAGGAGGGGTTCAAATCATAGAAAATAAGAGTTTCAGTCCTCTTGTACTTAAGTCGGCATTATGCCTTTTGTATTAAATTCGGATGCAATTTCTGTGTTTCATGGTCAATAAGAAGGTCCAAGGTATACATTAAACCTGATGTGAAGCATCGGAATCCAAAACTGGACTCACAGGAGAGGTTCAAATCATAGAAAGTGAGAGTGTCAGTCCTCTTTTACTTAATTCGGCATTGTGCTTTTTGTATTAAATTCGGATGCAATTTCTGTGTTTCATCGTCAATAAGAAGGTCCAAGAAATACAGTAAACCTGAAGTGATGCTTCGGAATCTAAAACCGGACTCAAAGGAGAAGTAGAAAATGAGAGTGTCAGTCCTCTTGTAATTAGGTCCGCATTGTGCCTTTTGAATTTAATTCCGATGCAATTTCTGTGTTTCATCGTCAATAACAAGGGCAAGGTATACAGTAAACCTGAAGTGAAGCATCGGAATCTAAAACTGGACTCGCAGGAGAGGTTCATATCATAGAAAGTGTGAGTATCTGTCCTCTTGTACTTAAGTCGGCATTGTGCCTTTTGTATTAAATTTGAATGCAATTTCTGTGTTTCGTCGTCAATACGAAGGTGCAAGGTATACAGTAAACCTGAAGTGAATCATCGGAATCTAAAACTGGACTCACAGGAGAGGTTCATATCATGGAGAGTGAGAGTGTCAGTCCTCTTTTACTTAAGTCGGCACTGTGCCTTTTGTATTTAATTCGGATGCAATTTCTGTGTTTCATCGTCAATAGGATGGTCCAAGGGATACAGTAAACCTGAAGCCTAGCATCGGAATCTAAAACTGGACTCACAGGAGAGGTTCAAATCATAGAAAGTGAGAGTGTCAGTCCTCTTGTACTTATGTCGGCATTGTGCCTTTTGTATTAAATTCGGATGCAATTTCTGTGTTTCATCGTCATTAAGAAGGTGCAAGGTATACAGTAAACCTGAAGTCAAGCATCGGAATCTAATACTGGACACAAAGGAGAGGTTCAAATCATAGAAAAAGAGAGTGTCAGTCCTCTTTTACTTAATACGGCATTGTGCCTTTTGTAATAAATTCGGATGCAATTTCTGTGTTTCATCGTCAATAAGAAGGTCCAAGTGATACAGTAAACCTGAAGTGAAGCATCGGAATCTAAAACTGGACTCACAGAGGAGGTTCAAATCATAGAAAGTGAGAGTGTCAGTCCTCTTGTACTTAAGTCGTCATTGTGCCTTTTCAATAAATTCGGCTGCAATTTCTGTGTTTCATCATCAACAAGAAGGTGCAAGGTATACAGTAATCTTGAAGTGAAGCATCGGACTCTAAAACTGGACTCACAGGAGTGGTTCAAATCGTAGAAAGTGAGTGTGTCAGTCCTCTTGTACTTAAGTCGGCATTGTGCCTTTTGTATTAAATTTGGATGCAATTCTGTGTTTCACCGTCAATAAGAAGGTGCAAGGTATACAGTAAACCTGAAGTGAAGCATCAGAATCTAAGACTGGACTCACAGGAGGGGTTCAAATCATAGACAGTGAGAGTGTCAGTCCTCTTGTACTTAAGTCGGCATTGTGCCTTTTGTATTAAATTGGGATGCAATTTCTGTGTTTCATCGTCAATATGAAGGTACAAGGTATACAGTAAACCTGAAATGAATCATCGGAATCTAAAACTGCACTCAAAGGAGATGTTCAAATCGTAGAAAGTGAGAGTGTCAGTCCCCTTGCACTTAAGTCGGCATTGTGCATTTTGTATTAAATTCTGATGCAATTTCTGTGTTTCATCGTCAATAAGAAGGTCCAAGGGAAACAGTAAACCTGAAGTGAAGCATCGGAATCTAAAACTGGACTCACAGGAGAGGTTCCAATAATAGAAAGTTAAAGTGTCAGTCCTCTTCTACTTAAGTCGGCAATGTGCCTTTTGAATTTAATTCCGATGCATTTCCTGTGCTTCATCTTCAATAAGAAGGTCCAAGGTATACAGTAAACTTGAAGTGAAGCATCGGAATCTAAAACTGCACTCAAAGGAGAGGTTCAAATCGTAGAAAGTGAGAGTGTCAGTTCTCTTTTACTTAATTCGGCATTGTGCTTTTTGTATTAAATTCGGATGCAATTTCTGTGTTTCATCGTCAATAAGAAGGTCCAAGAAATACAGTAAACCCGAAGTGATGCTTCAGAATCTAAAACCGGACTCAAAGGGGAAGTAGAAAGTGAGAGTGTCAGTCCTCTTCTACTTAAGTCGGCATTGTGCCTTTTGTATTAAATTCGGATGCAATTTCTGTGTTTCATGGTCAATAAGAAGGTCCAAGGTATACAGTAAACCTGATGTGAAGCATCAGAATCCAAAACTGGACTCACAGGAGTGGTTCAGATCATAGAATGTGAGAGTGTCAGTCCTCTTTTACTTAATTCGGCATTGTGCTTTTTGTATTTTATTCGGATGAAATTTCTGTGTTTCATCGTCAATAAGAAGGTCCAAGAAAAACAGTAAACCTGAAGTGATGCTTCGGAATCTAAAACCGGACTCAAAGGAGAAGTAGAAAGTGAGAGTGTCAGTCCTCCTGTACTTAAGTCAGCATTGTGCCTTTTGTTTTAAATTCGGATGAAATTTCTGTGATTTATCGTCAGTAAGAAGGTTCAAGGGATACAGTAAACCTGATATAAAGCTTCGGAATCTAAAACTGGACTCACAGGAGAGGTTCAAATCATAGAAATTTCAAGTGTCAGTCCTCTTCTACTTAAGTCGGCATTGTGCCTTTTGAATTTAATTCCGATGCATTTCCTGTGCTTCATCTTCAATAAGAAAGTCCAAGGTATACAGTAAACCTGAAGTGAAGCATCGGAATGTAAAACTGCACTCAAAGGAGAGGTTCAAATCGTAGAAAGTGAGAGTGTCAGTCCGCTTTTACTTAATTCGGGATTGTGCTTTTTGTATTAAATTCGGATGCAATTTCTGTGTTTCATCACCAATAAGAAGGTGCAAGGTATACAGTAAACCTGATGGGAAGCATCGGAATCCAAAACTGGAGTCAAAGGAGAGGTTCAAATCATAGAAAGTGAGAGTGTCAGTCCTCTTTTACTTAATTCGTCATTGTGCTTTTTGTATTTAATTCGGATGCAATTTCTGTGTTTCATCGTCAATAAGAAGGTCCAAGAAATGCAGTAAACCCGAAGTGATGCTTCGGAATCTAAAACCGGACTCAAGGGAGAAGTAGAAAGTGAGAGTGTCAGTCCTCTTCTACTTAAGTCGGCATTAGCTTTTGTATTAAATTCGAATGCCATTTCTGTGTTTCATGGTCAATAAGAATGTCCAAGGTATACAGTAAACGTGATGTGAAGCATCGGAATCCGAAACTGGACTCACAGGAGAGGTTCAAATCATAGAAAGTGAGAGTGTCAGTCCTCTTCTACTTAAGTCGGCATTGTGCCTTTTGTATTAAATTCGGATGCAATTTCTGTGTTTCATGGTCAATAAGAAGGTCCAAGGTATACAGTAAACCTGATGTGAAGCTTCGGAATCGAAAACTGCACTCACAGGAGAGGTTCAAATCATAGAAAGTGAGAGTGTCAGTCCTCTTTTACTTAATTCGGCATTGTGCATTTTGTATTAAATTCGGATGCAATTTCTGTGTTTCATCGTCAATAAGAAGGTCCAAGAAATACAGTAAACCTGAAGTGATGCTTCGGAATCTAAAACCGGACTCAAAGGAGAAGTAGAAAGTGAGAGTGTCAGTCCTCTTGTACTTAAGTCGGCATTGTGCCTTTTGTATTAAATTCGGATGCAATTACTGTGTTTTATCGTCAATTAGAAGGTCCAAGGGATACAGTAAACCTGATGTGAAGCATTCGAATCTAAAAGTGGACTCACTGGAGAGCTTCAAATCATAGAAATTTAGAGTGTCAGTCCTCCTGTACTTAAGACGGCATTGTGCCTTTTGTATTACATTCTGATGCAATTTCTGTGTTTCATCGTCAATAAGAAGGTCCAATGGAAACAGTAAACCTGAAGTGAAGCATCGGAATCTAAAACTGGACTCACAGGAGAGGTTAAAATCATAGAAAGTTAGAGTGTCAGTGCTCCTGTACTTAAGTCGGCATTGTGCCTTTTTGTATTAAATTCGGATGAAATTTCTGTGATTTATCGTCAGTAAGAAGGTTCAAGGGATACAGTAAACCTGATGTAAAGCTTCGGAATCTAAAACTGGTCTCACAGGACAGGTTCAAATCATAGAAAGTTAGAGTGTCAGTCCTCTTGTACTTAAGTCGGCATTGTGCGTTTTGTATTAAATTCGGAAGTAAACTCTGTGTTTCATCGTCAATAAGAAGGTGCGAGGTATACAGTAAACCTGAAGTGAAGCATCGGAATCTAAAACTGCACTCAAAGGAGAGGTTCAAATCGTAGAAAGTGAGAGTGTCAGTCCTCTTGTACTTAAGTCGGCATTGTGCATTTTGTATTAAATTCGGATGCAATTTCTGTGTTTCATCGTCAATAAGAAGGTCCAAGAGAAACAGTAAACCTGAAGTGAAGCATCGGAATCTAAAAGTGGACTCACAGGTGAGGTTCAAATCATAGAAATTTAGAGTGTCAGTCCTCCTGTACTTAAGTTGGCATCGTGACTTTTGTATTAAATTCGGATGCAATTTCTGTGTTTCATCGTCAATAAGAAGGTCCAAGGGATACAGTAAACCTGAAGTGAAGCTTCGGAATCAAAAACTGGACTCACAGGAGGGGTTCAATTCATAGAAAATAAGAGTTTCAGTCCTCTTGAACTTATGTCGGAATTATGCCTTTTGTATTAAATTGGATGCAATTTCTGTGTTTCATCGTCAATAAGAAGGTGCAAGGTATACAGTAAACCTGAAGTGAAGCATCGGAATCTAAAACTGGACTCACAGGAGAGGTTCAAATCATAGAAAGTGAGAGTGTCAGTTCTCTTTTACAGAAGTCGGCATTGTACCTTTTGTGTTAAGTTTGGATGCAATTTCTGTGTTTCATCGTAAATACGAAGGTCCAAGGGATACAGTAGACCTGAAGTGAAGCTTCGGAATCTAAAACTGGACTCACAGGAGGGGTTCAAATCATAGAAAATTAGAGTTTCAGTAGTCTTGTACTTAAGTCGGCATTATGCCTTTTGTATTAAATTGGGATGCAATTTCTGTGTTTCATGGTCAATAAGAAGGTCCAAGGTATACAGTAAACCTGAAGTGAAGCATCGAAATCCAAAACTGGACTCGCAGGAGAGGTTCAAATCATAGAAAGTGAGAGTGTCAGTCCTCTTTTACTTAATTCGGCATTGTGCTTTTTGTATTAAATTCGGATACAATATCTGTGTTTCATCGTCAATAAGAAGGTCCAAGGGATACA